>NC_133120.1:132822559-133143935 GCF_033568475.1 Henckelia pumila
CTACATCATTCCCAATGAGGAGGATATCATCGACATAAAGCACTAGGAATGTTACTGCACTCCCACTAACCTTTTTGTACACACATGGTTCCTCAGGATTCTTAACAAAACCAAACTCTTTGATAGTGCTATCAAATCTGAGATTCCAACTCCTAGATGCCTGCTTGAGACCGTAGATCGATCTCTGAAGTTTGCATACCTTATGCTCACTTCCCACTGATGTGAAACCCTCAGGTTGAGACATGTAGATTTTCTCTTTAATGTTTTCATTGAGGAATGCTGTTTCACATCCATTTTCCACATTTCATAGTCATACCATGCAGCTATGACTAATAAAATTCTAATGGACTTGAACATAGCAACTGGTGAAAAAGTTTCCTCATAGTCAACTCCTTGTCTTTGAGTATAACATTTAGCCACAAGTCTCGCTTTGAAGGTCAATACCTTCCCATCTGCCCCAAGTTTTCTCTTGTAAATCCATTTGCATCCTATGGGAACAATTTCCTCAGATGGATCTACTAGAGTCCATACTTGGTTTGAATACATGGAGTCCATCTCGGACTGCATGGCTTCAAGACATTTTGATGATTCAACATCTGATATCGCTTCTTTGAAATTTCTTGGATAACATCCATCATTAGGCTCATCATGGCCTTGCTCATGAAGAAGTGTATATCTTGCAGGCGGTATGATCACTCTATCAGACCTTCTAGGTGCATGTGATTCAACTACTGGCTGTTGGGGATTAGGTTCGACCTCTACAGTCGTGGGTGTGTCTCGAATTTCCTCGAGGTCTATCATCTCACCCTTTATATCTAATAGAAACTCCTTCTCTAAGAAAGTGTCATTTCTTGAAACAAACACCTTTGTTTCTTTGGGATGATAGAAATAATATCCAACATAGTTTTTTGGATATCCCACAAAGTAGCATAAAATAGATCTACCATCCAATTTGTCTCTCACTGTCTGCTTCACGTAAGCAAGGCATCCTCATATTCTTAGGTAAGAATATTTGGGAGGTTTTCCCATCCATATCTCATATGGTGTTTTATCAACTGCTTTTGTATGGACATTATTCAACAACATTGCTGCAGTTTCAAGCGCAAATCCCCAAAAAGATACAGGTAATTCAGTGAATCCCATCATTGATCAAACCATGTCCATCAAAGTTCGATTGCGATGTTCAGAAACACCATTCAATTGTGGTGTTGCTGGAGGAGTCCACTGTGAGAGAATCTCATTCTCCTTTAGATAGTCCAAAAATTCAGTACTCAAGTATTCTCCACCTCGATCAGATCGAAGTGTTTTAATACTTTTTCCTAATTGTTTCTCTACTTTAGATCTGAATTCTTTGAACTTTTCAAATGCTTCAGACTTGTTTTTCATCAAATACACATACTCATACCTCGAGTAGTCATCAGTAAAGGTAATGAAGTAGGATTGCCCATATTTAGTGCTAACACTTACCGGGCCACATACGTTCGTGTGGATCAAATCCAAAAGGTCATGTGCATGTTCCACATTCCCTTTAAAGGGAGTTTTGGTCATTTTTCCTTTTAGACAGGATTCAAAAGTAGGTAGAGAGTTTATTGGAAGCACTTAGTCACGTCGCGCCCAAATTACCCGACTCAATCAGATAAATAAATAATGCAGTAATGTGAGAAGGGATTGTTCCCACGAGGAAAGGTAAATTTAATGTGTTCTAAAAAAAACTAAAGGGGGTTTTTGAGTTTTGGAACTTAACTTCAGAAATTTTAAACAATTAAAATTAAATATTATCACTATCATGCGAGAATGGAAATTTAACTTGAGAAATCAATAAGAGACAAGCCTTAGTAACGGTCGACTACACCCTTGATATTTATTCATTCAATCATCGATTCCCTAAAAATAATTAATCCTATCGAATATTCATCATTGAAAAGTTAATTCCTGATTCACCTTAATCTTAGTTAATTAGACAACATCGTTCTAAATTAACCCTTACCAATAAATTAACCCGAATTCCAGCGATCTAGATTTAAATCTAAGGTAGCATTCAAACGAGTAAAACTGACGAATCTAGACAACACATGCACCAGCGGATGTATTTAACCTAGTCAAGAGTTGTTCCTACGATTTAATAAATTCAACAGCAGAAAATATCAAACGTAGTTGCTTCGCAAATTAGTTGATTCAAACAATTACGGATTTGAATTCTAATTTAGCTATAGTTTGCAAAGCAAAATCCTAAGATGGCCAATCCTAAAATTTCGCATACAAACATGAAATAAAACAGGTCAACTATTGATACTCAATAAGGATTAAACACTGAAAATCGAATCTCATGAATAAATTATATCAAGATTTCGTCTCCCTCAACCAAGTATAAAAGGTTTAGCTACAACGATTCATCAAAAACTCAAGAAAAATTCAAAAGAAAAGAAGAAAACTTGAGAGAGAGTTGTGAAAACAAAACCTAGCAGCCTTAGAGATTGTAGAAGTCTGATAATAATCTTTCAAAAACGGAATAAAAGCCTAATAAAACTAGAGTCCAAAATAAAAGAGTTTCTAAAAATAAAAATTCTTTCCCGAATAGACTAGCGCGCTCGATCGCGTGTGTGGGGACCTCGGGTTGCTAATCTCATCTTAGGGTAATAAACGATTAATAAGCAATTAATCATAGCCTAAAAGAATATTCAAACCAAGAGCTAAAAAAAAATTTTTTTTTTTATTTTTTTTAAAATGAGCCCCTCGCTCGATCGGTAAAACTTGCCCGATCGAGCGAGCCAAAATATTCTGCTCTCGGGTCTGAACAAAAATGGCCTCGCTCGATCGGTGAAATGTTACCGATCGAGCGAGCAACAAAAAGCTCAACCTCTGTCTTGCAAAATAAGGCCTCGCTCGATCCCTCGATATTAACCGATCGAGCGGGCTCCAAAATACTGGAAATCTGCTGCATCAAAAAGGCTGTCAATTAATATACATGCATTGGCAAATAAATCCTATCTCATAAATACATCAATTCAAGAGAATATAAACTAGGATTTATCAACTAACAACATGTACAAGATCTCTGTTTTCTAACATGTTGGCATACAATACATTTCATCTACTTAAAACCCGAGTCCTCACTTGCTAAAACTGTTCTTGCTGCTATCCAAGCCAACTCTAGCTTGATCATGCCCCCAACCTGATGCAATGCACACATACAAACAAAGCAACAGCCGGATAGCTCCGGTGAGAATAAATATCAGTATAAATAACATGCATATACATCATTTAAACATATAACTAATTCACATCTTGAATTAACATAACATGCTAGCATTGATAAACGCATAATCTAAACCATAGAAGTCTCTAGGTTAATGCATAAATGCAATGCATGTGCCAAAGGATAGGCTAGCAAAGCTGATACCAATAAAGCTTGGTTCTTTGGGATCCCGAGGAATAAAATAGCTCTCAAACTACCGACACTCCCATTCGAGGCAGCATCAAGTATTTTACGCCTCTGACTTTGGTGCAACTATAGTGAGTCTCCTGGCTCTGAACATAAATCCATAATCCGTGCCATGAGTCAAGCTGACTCTGGAAATAAATCTACATTTCATGCCACTCACTACAGCTCTCAAAACGTCATATGCACTCTAGGCGATGGCTGCCCTCTGTGCTAATTTAGGCTGGAGTTCAAGATGAATGCAACATAAGCTGTTTGCATTAAAAGCTATAAAACACCTTGAACACTTGCTCAACAAACCAACTAAGCAAAACAAAGCAGCTAATCACATAAAGATAGCAATAAATCTGCAAGCATCTCATAAAACATGTTCAATACAGCAAATAATACAAATCAGCTTACACAGGTAAACATTTACATAAATGTTCTGGGAAATTCAAGAAAATAACTATCCTGAATAATCTATCTCATTTATGTAAACGTAAACCATAACATATATAAAAACAGACAAGTATGTGATTTTAGGCAACTCGATAAGCAAAACAATTTCGAGTTATTCTGCCCATCTTATTAATGTCTATTCATACCTGCATTTCTGATTCAAATAGCTGACACTCTGTCAATTCTTGATCAACTACAAGCTATCCAAATCTGACATCAAATTCTGCTTATTTCAATCAGTGCTACTTGAAGGTATTCTTGATTCAACTTCAAACACTTCAAGTCATTCGAACTCGAACTCGTCAATTCAACTTCGATAATCTTCAAGTCAAATCTGAAATAATGTATAACATATCTAAACATCAATTTCCAATCTGAATCAATGTTTCTTTAAATCTGATACATTTCAAATCTGACTAATACAATCGAAATTCAAACCGACGTCGCAACTATTCGACTTCGATAATTCTTTCGATTCAAATATCATTCTAAACTCAATTGCATATTCAAGTCATCGATCCACTAAACACTTAAGGATGATCTTTAGACATTGATAATACATATCAATTCAAAATCTTGAACCGGCGGCGTAACGATATGATTTCGGTCTATCCAAAAGCTTAAACATCATTTAGACAATCATATCAATCACATATCATCACCACTTCTAGCAGCAAATAACGTGAACATCATCCCATAAAAATCAGAATTGCTATAATTCTTTCAATATTCCAAAACATGTCCAAACGACGATCTTTTCTCGATCCGTCTTAGATATACTATCGTCGTATATGGTAGAACATGTTTATACAATCAAATCTTAATTCTAACAACAACATAAAATTCAAACATGGTAGAACTTCATAAAACTTACGTCAAAACGTAGCACTCGGAGCTGTGATCGCAAATATACGATCAATCGAAAATTCTACCGGGCGGATTGAAAGATATCGGAGCTTAAAGGGTTGAAAATGGCTTTGGGAACCCTTTTCTCATCTCTCTCGGCCACTTCTGGATTTGTGGGTGACTTAATCTGATTCCCACGTTTAAACATAAATATATATCCACTTATTTGCATTTTGGCCCCTAAACTTTGGCCTAATTGCAATTCAGACCCTGAACAAGCGATTTAATTCAATTTCAATCCTAAATAATTTAAAAATATTAGAATTCAAGTCTAAACTCTAAATATTCTCAAATTAAATATTCTTGGATTAAAATTAATCATTTCGGACATTATTGCACTTTAGTCCCTGAATTGCTCAATATTTGCAAATTGGCCCTTTCTCGGATTTTATCCTCAAAATTCATTCTTGATATTTATCATCTTGAAATTCACATCTTAAATTCCATAAATATCAATTGCAAATATTTTTAATCTTTTAATTTAGGAATTCCGGATAATAAACTTCTTAAAGCCCGAAAATCCTCAAATTAAATATTTCTGACCCGAAATTGCAATTCCACATTTCTTAACTTCTTCAAATAAATATTTTCTCATATCCGGAGTTTAAATCTTAAATCCCGTCATTAAGAACTTAATATTTACGGGCCTTACATTTTCTCCCCTCTAAGGAATGATTTCGTCCTCGAAATCGCATCGATCTTACTGCTGATTCTTGTAGGCTGTGTAGCTGACTGAAGTAATACTAACTTCTATTCTCTGAGCTATCGATATCTATTCTGATATCTTCTCTTCTATCATAGCTTAATCTTCTTTCTGATTGTTTCTGCAATCATATCTATTCGCATTCACATATAATCACTGAGTCAACTTATATCTAAGTTGCTCTTTCTTGTGATCTAACTCTGCATCAATTACTTTGTCTTGCTTACAATCTTATCAACTTCTGTTTCATCTGAATTGAATACACATACATGTTCTAGCTGATATTCTTCAGCCAATGCATATGGATAACAATTCATCTATCTGATACTTCATGCTTCAATAAGCTAGATCAAATACTCACAAGAAACAATTCTGAAATCTCTTTCTGAACCTAATGATGCTCCGAAAAGAACTTTTTAACTGATCATTCTGTTCAGGCTTCAACTCTCTATATCTATTACTCATCTACTAGCTCTGTTAATGTTGCTCTATTCTTATTCTGTTATCTGGTCTGATAGCTGATAATTCTATAAGATTGTTTTCATATAAAGACATTTCTGTGTTTCTGTTCAATCAATCATCAAAATACTATCTTTATAGCTATTCAAGAGATCTTACAGTAATCATAGTAATCAAGTGGCAAATAATCAATCAATTAGTACCGAATCTAGTACTCTAGTTCTGAGCATATCCTCGGAAATCTGGATAATCACATCTGATAGTCCACTAATCAGAGGATGGTATACTGAAATCTCATACAACCCAACACTCAGAACATCTGACAATCACTGCCACAATTTAGAAAACCAATCTAAAGTCTCTATCTGGACAATAGATTTCACTCATTCCTGTAATCTGATCATCTTGCTAAATGCATAACCATTATCTTTTATGATTGTATCATATCTAATACACCATATTCTTGAATCTGTCGAAATCGACTACAATCTAAATTTGCACAATCATGACGATTCAAGTAGATTTGAACTAAAGTTGTTCGTAAAGTTGATCTTCTTTCAACTTTTATGAAACTAATATGTTACATAACTCACTTGAGTTCTTCTTTTCTGCTTCTTTTACTGAAATTCTAATATTGGTAACGTCAATTCTGTCGTATCTGCTTTCATTTCTTTCACTAATACTTATTTCCAAGTAATACTACATGTAAATCATACATGTTTAGACAACTGAATGGATATTCATCTGTTGTCATATGCCTCTTTCAGAATCTGATATTTCATATCTAGAATATCCGGCATAATCAAATGATTATTCACCGCAAAAATTCATCTGTTCTTCTCTACTGTCTTATCTCATATCTTAATCTAGCGTTCTCAATCAATATTCTATTGCTTGATCTTATATCAATATTACTTTTATCAATCCAAACCAATCAAGTTTAGCTTGGATCGCAACAATTCTGATCTTTTAAATATCTGTCAAGCACAAACTTACAACAAATACAGATCTGTACCCAATAAATTCATCAATTAGCTAAAACCCATAAATCTTGCTGATGGTCTGAATCTGAATTTCTATCAGTTACGAGCCAAATACTTCAAAATATACTGAATAAACACATCAAATCATCAAGAATTCTAAAATTTCCAAACAAAGGAACTCGCTCAAGGAAATGTCAGTCAAAATTAAATATTCTGAATGACAGCGAGTGAATCAAAGTAGACTCTAGCAAAGAAATAAGAGTCAATCAATATCAATCGAGGTCAAAGAATACAACCTTTGCATCGATATCAAGAAATTCAAGAATCATGACTTCTATGATGTAATAGCTTCAGCAAAATTGAAGATATAGCTCAACTGTAACTGATTTTTCTGATTCTCTAATGATATGAGTTCATTTATTAATTTTGAGCTGACAATAGTCGAATATAATCTTTTCGACATAACTTATCGTCATAGCATCATTTCGGTACTACATAATTCTTTTCTACTCAATCTGCTAGCTGTTTCTGAAGTTCTTCAGATCAAGTAATGCTCTTCTATACAAGTTGTCATAATACTTTCGTACTAGACACCACTCTAAAAAGAATTGCATTCATGTCATAGAAAAGTCAAAATAGGCTTGAACTATTTCTGTACATTCTAACCACTGACATAGCTGTCAATTCTAGGTTCATGCTGTACTAGTTCAGTATATCGACTAGACTTCTACTGACATTCTTCTACAGTCAACATGATCTAATCAGTACCGACCATTGAACAAATTTTTAGCTTAATATCCCATATCTGATATCAGTACATTCAATCTTATTTCCTCAATTTTGTATTGCATCGTCTATAACTAATCTTGCACATGCATTCCATCTACTTAAAGACAAAATCTCAGCAAATACAATAAATAAAGGCTCATCAGATACAGATTATAGCATAACAAATCACTGATATATGAATGTATGCTATATAATCAATATACAAGTGGTTAACTAGAATTAACTCACTTACCTGGAAGATTCTTATCTGATACAACTTGAGCCGCATTTTTTGTACTTGCTTATTGCCTAAGCAATTATCTGTCATTCAACTGTTCTCTTGATCTGTTTCAGCTAGGGGACTTATGCTTATAGTTATTCATTTGCTAACGTTGAGATTGAATCAATCTTTGCTGATGTTGCCACTATTTCTTGCTGTTCTTGCTGCATAGCTATACTGCTATGGAATATCTGGTGATGATCATAATTGTGAGGCGTGAATAAGAATTCAACTCTGCCTCATACTACCGGTTCATGATTTTGTTTTTTTTTTTCTAGCTTGAAATCAACTTGTACTTCTATTCTGAAAAGTCTACTGTTCTATCTTTTGTAGCATATATGGAAATAAAAAAATTCTGTTTACTTACCTGCCAAACAATTGCAATACTTTTTCTGGCTTCACCAACTTCTAGCTAAGTCCTGGAGTTGATATAAAATCAAGCTGATTCTATGTTCATCTGAATATGCTTCTCTTGAACAGCTGATCCAGCTCGTCAATTCAACCTCTTTCTAGACATAGCCTATGTTGTATCTTTCTGGTTGGTGATCAATAGCTTTGGAGTTGTTCAACTAACATACTCCTCAGTGTACTGAATTCAAATACTTACCTCAACACTGTTCTGTGCTATCTGCTATTCTGTTCTATCTGAGGTTCTTATGCTATCTGCACAACCTGTCTGATTTGATAACAGAAGCAATATATATGGCAGGGATTATAAAATACAATTACAGTATAACATACATATAATCTCATGCTTCTGACTAGAACACATACTTGCAAAATATCATGTTTTTTCAAATAATACATGCTTGCAACGAATTCATTTATGCTAATGAATTCAAGAAATCAGGCATACATATCAGCATATAAGCATGTAATTCTTATCTCAATAAAGCAAGTAGTGTTCAATCAAATAATCATAGTCGCATACAAAGAAGCAAAAGGAAGTAAAGCATAATCATGCAATACTATAAATGCATGCGACTCAATCTACCCCGCTCAACTTATATCTTAGTCCAAGACTTTACGCTCCAAGACTTTACGCTCTGATACCACCTATTGTGGGGACCTCGGGTTGCTAATCTCATCTTAGGGCAATAAACGATTAATAAGCAATTAATCATAGCCTAAAAGAATATTCAAACCAAGAGCTAAAAAAAAAAAAAAATTTTTTATTTTTTTTAAAATGAGCCCCTCGCTCGATCGGTAAAACTTGCCCGATCGAGCGAGCCAAAATATTCTGCTCTCGGGTCTGAACAAAAATGACCTCGCTCGATCGGTGAAATGTTACCGATCGAGCGAGCAACAAAAAGCTCAACCTCTGTCTTGCAAAATAAGGCCTCGCTCGATCCGTCGATATTAACCGATCGAGCGGGCTCCAAAATACTGGAAATCTGATGCATCAAAAAGGCTGTCAATTAATATACATGCATTGGCAAATAAATCCTATCTCATAAATACATCAATTCAAGAGAATATAAACTAGGATTTATCAACTAACAACATGTACAAGATCTCTGTTTTCTAACATGTTGGCATACAATACATTTCATCTACTTAAAACCCGAGTCCTCACTTGCTAAAACTGTTCTTGCTGCTATCCAAGCCAACTCTAGCTTGATCATGCCCCCAACCTGATGCAATGCACACATACAAACAAAGCAACAGCCGGATAGCTCCGGTGAGAATAAATCTCAGTATAAATAACATGCATATACATCATTTAAACATATAACTAATTCACATCTTGAATTAACATAATGTAACGTCCCACTGTATCAAGACGGCTCTTTTCAGCGTGCTTATGTCCTCACTCACACGCACCCTGAGAAACTTCCCAGGGGGTCACCCATCCTATAATTACCCCAAGTCAAGCACGCTTAACTTTAGAGTTCTTATGTGATGAGCTCACGAAAAGAAGATGCACCTTCTTGATATGAGTAGTACATATGAAATCTTTTATGCCCTCCTCAACTATGTAGTCCCATACCTACACAGTCTCAGAATCCCCTCTCATTCCGGCACGGGATCGGTTCATTCATGTCACCCATCGCCCATTCTTTTGGTGGGGTTTCCATCTTTCAGGTATTAACCACCCATATTGCGGACCATGTACCGCCCTAGGACTTTTTGGCTCCGGGTGTCACATGCCCACCAGCTTCCGCTTGGTTCGTCCCCGAACCATACCGTACTAAGAGAGGTCGGCTCTGATACCATTTGTAACGTCCCACTGTATCAAGACGGCTCTTTTCAGCGTGCTTATGTCCTCACTCACACGCACCCTGAGAAACTTCCCAGGGGGTCACCCATCCTATAATTACCCCAAGTCAAGCACGCTTAACTTTAGAGTTCTTATGTGATGAGCTCACGAAAAGAAGATGCACCTTCTTGATATGAGTAGTACATATGAAATCTTTTATGCCCTCCTCAACTATGTAGTCCCATACCTACACAGTCTCAGAATCCCCTCTCATTCCGGCACGGGATCGGTTCATTCATGTCACCCATCGCCCATTCTTTTGGTGGGGTTTCCATCTTTCAGGTATTAACCACCCATATTGCGGACCATGTACCGCCCTAGGACTTTTTGGCTCCGGGTGTCACACATAACATGCTAGCATTTATAAACGCATAATCTAAACCATAGAAGTCTCTAGGTTAATGCATAAATGCAATGCATGTGCCAAAGGATAGGCTAGCAAAGCTGATACCAATAAAGCTTGGTTCTTTGGGATCCCGAGGAATAAAATAGCTCTCAAACTACCGGCACTCCCATTCGAGGCAGCATCAAGTATTTTACTCCTCTGACTTTGGTGCAACTATAGTGAGTCTTCTGGCTCTGAACATAAATCCATAATCCGTGCCATGAGTCAAGCTGACTCTGGAAATAAATCTACATTTCATGCCACTCACTACAGCTCTCCAAACGTCATATGCACTCTAGGCGATGGCTGCCCTCTGTGCTAATTTAGGCTGGAGTTTAAGATGAATGCAACATAAGCTGTATGCATTAAAAGCTATAAAACACCTTGAACACTTGCTCAACAAACCAACTAAGCAAAACAAAGCAGCTAATCACATAAAGATAGCAATAAATCTGCAAGCATCTCATAAAACATGTTCAATACAGCAAATAATACAAATCAGCTTACACAGGTAAACATTTACATAAATGTTCTGGGAAATTCAAGAAAATAACTATCCTGAATAATCTATCTCATTTATGTAAACGTAAACCATAACATATATAAAAACAGACAAGTATGTGATTTTAGGCAACTCGATAAGCAAAACAATTTCGAGTTATTCTGCCCATCTTATTAATGTCTATTCATACCTGCATTTCTGATTCAAATAGCTGACACTCTGTCAATTCTTGATCAACTACAAGCTGTCCAAATCTGACATCAAATTCTGCTTATTTCAATCAGTGCTACTTGAAGGTATTCTTGATTCAACTTCAAACACTTCAAGTCATTCGAACTCGAACTCGTCAATTCAACTTCGATAATCTTCAAGTCAAATCTGAAATAATGTATAACATATCTAAACATCAATTTCCAATCTGAATCAATGTTTCTTTAAATCTGATACATTTCAAATCTGACTAATACAATCGAAATTCAAACCGACGTCGCAACTATTCGACTTCGATAATTCTTTCGATTCAAATATCATTCTAAACTCAATTTCATATTCAAGTCATCGATCCACTAAACACTTAAGGATGATCTTTAGACATTGATAATACATATCAATTCAAAATCTTGAACCGGCGGCGTAACGATATGATTTCGGTCTATCCAAAAGCTTAAACATCATTTAGACAATCATATCAATCACATATCATCACCACTTCTAGCAGCAAATAACGTGAACATCATCCCATAAAAATCAGAATTGCTATAATTCTTTCAATATTCCAAAACATGTCCAAACGACGATCTTTTCTCGATCCGTCTTAGATATACTATCGTCGTATATGCTAGAACATGTTTATATAATCAAATCTTAATTCTAACAACAACATAAAATTCAAACATGGTAGAACTTCATAAAACTTACGTCAAAACGTAGCACTCGGAGCTGTGATCGCAAATATACGATCAATCGGAAATTCTACCGGGCGGATTGAAAGATATCGGAGCTTAAAGGGTTGAAAATGGCTTTGGGAACCCTTTTCTCATCTCTCTCGGCCACTTCTGGATTTGTGGGTGACTTAATCTGATTCCCACGTTTAAACATAAATATATATCCACTTATTTGCATTTTGGCCCCTAAACTTTGGCCTAATTGCAATTCAGACCCTGAACAAGAGATTTAATTCAATTTCAATCCTAAATAATTTAAGAATATTAGAATTCAAGTCTAAACTCTAAATATTCTCAAATTAAATATTCTTGGATTAAAATTAATCATTTCAAACATTATTGCACTTTAGTCCCTGAATTGCTCAATATTTGCAAATTGGCCCTTTCTCGGATTTTATCCTCAAAATTCATTCTTGATATTTATCATCTTGAAATTCACATCTTAAATTCCATAAATATCAATTGCAAATATTGTTAATCTTTTAATTTAGGAATTCCGGATAATAAACTTCTTAAAGCCCGAAAATCCTCAAATTAAATATTTCTGACCCGAAATTGCAATTCCACATTTCTTAACTTCTTCAAATAAATATTTTCTCATATCCGGAATTTAAATCTTAAATCCCGTCATTAAGAACTTAATATTTACGGGCCTTACAGCGTGAGTATGCAGGATCGAGAGCATGAAAAGTTACGAACACACTGACTTGAAAATTCCTCGGCCGCGCTCGATCTTGTGAGTTGTCAGGATCGAGCGCGCCTTTCTACTCGAGCACACTGCCTTTAATCTTCAGATTTCGCGCTAGATCCTATGAGTTTGTCCAATCGAGCGCATGAACAAAAATCTGATTTCTTCTTAAAACTTGATAATTCCTACATATTAAACCCGGGAGTATATTATGTAGCTAAATGCATGCACAAAACAAAACTAAGATAAAACATGAACAAAGACATATGAATGTATGCAAACTACTAACAAAATAACATTAAAATATGCAAACAAAACACGACTATCAAATATCCCACACTTAATCCTTGCTCGCCCTCGAGGAAGTCATGCAAAACAAAATGAAACAAAACAAACACACAAGTAAGGACGATCATGCATAATATAGCCTCAAAAAAGTCTTCTCACAAAAACAAGTGCACATGTACTCTCTACCATCAATGATACACCTTCAGTCGAATGCGAACATGGGTGTGTGATATGTTACCCCAGTTACATGCAAATTCAAAATACAAAGTGTCAAGACTGTTTGCTGACCTAAAAACATTTCACTGCAAGTCTCACAATCAAGAATTCTCCTCCCAACAATCCATCAACAAACAACTCTCTTAAGCAGATTACGCACCAATTATTTTACTTCTTTTACAGTCCCAATAATTACCCGCATACTTAGCTATGAAACAGTGAATAGGATTTCATTCACTTTCCAAGCGCGGATAGAACTGATGCCTTATTAATTTTTTTTTTCAAGGCTAAACCCCATTTTGTCCGCAAACTTAGCCACAAACAAGATGAATAGGATTTCAAACATCTCGCTCGCAACTCGGATGGAGTCAATTTCTCATAGACATGTTATAAAAGGTTGTTTTATTTTTTTGTTTTTCTATTCTAAAAGTACCCAAGAGAGTGGCTCAAAAAAAAAAAAAAAGTACCCAAGAGAGTAAATGCTATATCAACAAAATCATCGAGACTCAAAAACCATCAAGTTCCATAAACACCTATTGTCGTGCAATGGTCCAACTGACATCCACAATATCTAATACATCACTACACTTCACTAGTTAAACAAGCGTGCTTGGAATATTCAAAAAACAACCTACGGTTTCTCAATCTGATCAAGAGCCAAAATTTTTCAAAAATTCTCAATTTTCTCATCATAACTTCATCATAGGCTAAAAATCATCATCCTACTTATGCATACAACACACAAACACCAAAAACAAAATGCAAAAAATGAAACACAAACAAACAAAACACTCATGCATGCAAATGTAATGTAATGCACCCCTCACACTTAAATGAAGCATTGCCCTCAATGCCTCAAACACAAGACACAAACAAGACAAAATGAATGCAATACAAGAAAAAATAAAAATATAACTCCCCTGGTTTACTGGTCGGCGGCATACGGCTTCTGAAAACAAAAAAAAAAAATGCAAAAACAAAATGAAAAATAAAAACTAACTAAAAGAAAAGGACACTGGGTTGCCTCCCAGTCAACGCCTCTTTTTACAGTCGTCGGCCCGACTGCATGCTTATTTTCTTCATGGTGGTTCATATCTAGTTTCCCTAACCACCTTCACCCACTTGCGCAGTTTTTCAGTAATGTTTGTTCTTAGCTTCCCCTGCTTTGATTTATGGGAGATTACTTTTGATCGATCCGGAGGAAGTTTCGGCTCAGCTTTAGATGCCTGCAAATCAGAATAAAATTTTTTAGCATTAGAATTCTTAGCAGGTCTTACAACAATCTCCTTAACTTTATCCCTATTCACAACCTTTTTGTGTTCTTGCGACAAGTGATTAATAACATCAAGATTATTAACAATACTTTCACAATCAGGAATTTGCAGGGTATCAAAAATATGAAAGTTAACAATCTTCATTTCAAACTCCATAGTGAGAGTACCATTATTCACATCTATAACAGACTTTGAAGTTTTCAAAAATGGTCTTTCTAGCAAAATTGGACTATTCAAATCATTATTTTTCATATCAAACACATAGAAATCAACAGGAAAGACCAAATTGTCAACTTGCACAAGAACATCTTCTAACAGACCCATAGGATAAATAGTAGATCTATCAGCCATTTGAATATATAACGATTGCAGTTTCAGTCGAAGGCCCAAGATTTAAGGAAGCATAAGCAGAGTATGACATGACATTAATCGATGCTCTTAAATCTAGCATGGCCGTATCAAGTTGAATATCTCCTATTTTACAAAAAATATAAAACATACTTGGGTCCTTGCATTTTGTAGGTATTTTTCTTTGAATTACAGCAAAAACCTGTTCTCCCAATTCAACTTTCTGACACCCCTTCAGTTTTTGTTTTCTCTTCACAGTACACAACTCTTTTAAAAATTTAGCATAACGAGGTACTTGCTTAATAACATCTAACAAGGGAATATTCACCTCACATTTACGAAAAACTTCATACAACCCCTTAATTCCTTCATCCTTCCTAGACTCTTTCAATGCTAAGGGAAAAGGGGCTACAGGTTTATACTCAAAAAAAGGAGGAAACTTACCTTTTGGTGCGTCCATTTGAACTGTTTCGTCCTCCTCTACCTTGGAGTCCTTCACATCTTTGTTATGCACTGGTTCTTTCACCACTTCTTCATTAACCTTCAACTCCTTTCCACTCCTCAAGGTGATTACACTCACATTCTCCTTCGGATTCACCAGTGTCTGTGATGGTAAGCTGTTTGAATTCAGTGCCTCCAACCTGTTGACTGCGGTTGCCAACTGCCCCATTTGAGAGTTCACCTGTTGGATACTTGCTCGAGTTTCCTGTTGAAAAGTTACAGTATTAGTAGCAAAATCCTTAACATTGTTTTCTAGAAACTCACCAGGCGTTGGAACTTGAGGACGCTGTGGCTATGGAGGATACGGTGGTCTGTAAGCTTGATTATTCGGCTGCACATGAGGTGCTGGCTGATTCACCGAAGGGTTTCCATATTTGAGGTTCGGATGATCCCTCCAACCTAAATTATACGTGTTGGAATATGGATCATACTTCTGTTGTGGTGGTCCGAGAAATCCTCCTGCTGCATTGACTTGCTCAGCAGATCCCTCTTGAAGTGTGGGACACATGTCAGTTGCATGTCCCCTTGCAGTGAAAATTCCACAAACCTTCATATTTTGTCCATTCCATACAGCCATTTGACGCACAAGAGACGTCAGATCAATCAGTTGTTGTTCAAGGGAAGAAACATTTACCTCATTGTTCCTTCTGGGTGCTGAATCACTCCTGTTGGTGCCAAATTGCTGAGAATTGACAGCCATATTCTCGATTAAATTCCTTGCTTGAACTGGAGTTTTATCCACAAAAACTCCTCCATTGGCCGCATCTAGCATATTCCTGTCATGAGACAACAAACCTTCATAGCAGTATTGGATTAAAATATTTTCACTTATCTGATGCTGCGGACAGCTAGCACAAAGCTTCTTGAACCGCTCCCAGTATTCATGCAGTGATTCCCCTGAGTATTGCTTGATTCCATAGATTTCCTTCCGGATGTTCGCAGCTCTAGAAGCTGGGAAATATTTTTCCAAAAAGATTCTTTTCATCTCCGTCCAAGTTGTGATAGATCCAGAGGGTATATAATATAGCCAATCCTTAGCAGCACTCTTCAAAGAGAAAGGAAAGGCTCTCAGCTGAATTTGCTCCTCTGTCACTCCATGGGGTTTCATACTCGTGCAAACAACATGAAATTCCATCAAGTGTTTATTCGGGTCCTCACCTGCAAGACCATTAAAGGAAGGAAATACGTGTATCAATCTAGATTTAAGCTCAAAAGTTGCATTATTTTCTAAAGTAGGAAAAGTAATGCATAAAGGTTGTTGATTGGGATCAGGAGTGCCCAATTGTCTAAGACTCAGGTTTGCATTAGCAGCCATTTCTTCTTCTGGAAATGCAGTTCGAACAGCTTCCTCTTGTTGTTGCCTATGAAGTTCTCTCCTTTGCCTCTGCAAAGTCCTTTCGATCTCCGGTTCGTAGAACTAGTCTTCTTCAGCAAAATCACCTGAAAGAATGAACGAGAGAGAACTAGAAACAAAGACAAGAGAGGAGAGTGAGATTAAACAAAACATAAAAAAAAAAAAGAACACAATAAATTAAACACGGTTCCCCGACAACGGCGCCAAAATTTGAAAGCCCTTAGTCGCGTCGCGCCCAAATTACCCGACTCAATCAGATAAATAAATAATGCAGTAATGTGAGAAGGGATCGTTCCCACGAGAAAATGTAAATTTAATGTGTTCTAAAATAAACTAAAGGGGGTTTTTGAGTTTTGGAACTTAACTACTGAAATTTTAAACAATTAAAATTAAATATTATCACTATCATGCGATAATGGAAATTTAATTGGAGAAATCAAAAAGAGACAAGCCTTGGTATCGGTCGACTACACCCTTGATATTTATTCATTCAATCATCGATTCCCTAAAAATAATTAATCCTATCGAATATTCATCATTGAAAATTTAATTCATGTTTCACCTTAATCTTAGTTAATTAGACACTAGCGTTCTAGATTAACCCTTACCAATAAATTAACCCGGATTCCAGCGATCTAGATTTAAATCTAAGGTAGCATTCAAACGAGTAAAACTGACGAATCTAGACAACACATGCACCAGCGGATGTATTTAACCTAGTCAAAAGTTGTTCCTACGATTTAATAAATTCAACAGCAGAAAATATCAAACGTAGTTGCGTCGCAAATTAGTTGATTCAAACAATTACGGATTTGAATTCTAATTTAGCTATAGTTTGCATAGCAAAATCCTAAGATGTCCAATCCTAAAATTTCTCATACAAACATGAAATAAAACAGATCAATTATTGATAGTCAATAAGGATTAAACACTGAAAATAGAATCTCATGAATAAATTATATCAAGGTTTCATCTCCCTCAACCAAGTATAAAAGGTTTAGCTACAACGATTCATCAAAAACTCAAGAAAAATTCAAAATAAAAGAAGAAAACTTGTGAGAGAGTTGTGAAAACAAAACCTAGCCGCCTTAGAGATTGTAGAAGTCTGATAATAATCTCTCAAAAATGGAATAAAAACCTAATAAAAACTAGAGTCCAAAATAAAAGAGTTTCTAAAAATAAAAATTCTTTCCCAAACAGACTAGCGCGCTCGATCGCGTGAGTATGTAGGATCAAGTGCATGAAAAGTTACGAACACACTGCCTTGAAAATTCCTCGGCCGCGCTCGATCCTATGAGTTGCCAAGATCAAGCGTGCCTTTCTACTCGAGCACACTGCCTTTAATCTTCAGATGTCACGCTCGATCCTATGAGTTCGTCCGATCGAGCGCATGAGCAAAAATCTGATTTCTTCTTAAAACTTGATATTTCCTACACATTAAACCCGAGAGTATATTATGTAGCTAAATGCATGCATAAAACAAAACTAAGATAAAACATGAGCAAAGACATATGAATGTATGCAAACTACTAACAAAATAACATTAAAATATGCAAACAAAACACGACTATCATTTATATTTGACAAGTCAAACATTCCCTCTCCCACTAGTTTGTGCATTCTTCTTTGGAAACTATGACCTAGTCTAGCGTGCCATATGTGTGCAGGATTTTGACCATCTTTTTTCTTTTGTTTGTTGTTGTTATTTTTTGGACATTGTTTAATGGAATATCCTTTAATTTTAAGTTGTAGAGATCGTTTTGTAATTCGCCAGTTCCAATCAAACATTCATTCTTATAAATATTGCAAACTCCTTTAGCAAAAATACAAGAATAATAATCTCTATCAAGCATAGAAATAGAAATAATGTTTTTTTTACCAATTCAGGAACATATAAAACGTCTCTCAAAAGTAACTTAAAATTATTGTCTAATATTAAAGTAATATCTCCTTTGGCTTTGGCAGCAACCCTTGCTCCATTTCCAAGTCTCAGAAAAGTCTCTCCTTCTCTAAGTCTCTTGCTTCTTGCCATCACCTGCAAATCATTGCATAGATGAGAACCACATCCGGTATCCAATACCCAAAAAGAAGAGTTGACTGAGATATTAACTTCAATATAAAACATACCATGGCTAGAACGTTTCTGGGCTAGATATTCAGTGCAGTTACGCCTCCAATGTTCAGGCTTATTGCAGTGGAAACATACTTGTTCTTTCTCGTCGGGCTTTGCGAGCCCTTGAGAATGCTACTTGTATGGCTTCTTATTGGGCTTGTTCCTTTTTGGCGGGGCAGAACGCTTCTTCCCCTTGCTTTGGGCTCCCTTTTTCGTCCCGGACGACGAGCCCACAAATAGAACAGACTTTTCTTTCTTGATTGTTGCTTCATAAGTAGTAAGCATATTGACCAACTCTTCAAGGATGGTCTCTAGCTTGTTCATATTGAAATTTACTACAAATCCATCGAATGAGGAAGGGAGGGACAGCAAGAGAATGTCAGTCAAGAGCTCAGCAGGCATAACCACGTCGAGTCTCACCAATTTCTCAATGAGCCCAATCATCCTAACACCATGCTCATGGGCCGAGGCCCCTTTTCGCAAGCGTGTAGTCATGAGTTCCTTAACAGTAGCATGTCTCTCAGATCGAGTTTGTACACCATACAACTCTTTCAGATGATAGTGAATGCCAGCAGCATTCACAGCATCCTCGTACCGCCTTTGCAGTTCTTTCGACATAGAAGCAAGGATGTAGCTTTTAGCTTGAAGATCATGGTCCCACCATTTCTCAAGCTTGGCTAACTCAGTCGCACTGATGTTAGGAGTTGCTTCCTTTGGGGGCTTCTTATCAAGAACATACGCGATCCTCTAAGAATTCAGAACAATATTTAGATTTCTTAGCCAGTTATTATAGTTAGGTCCGGTCAACTTGTTTTGTTCAAGAATGATAGAAAGTGGATTACGTGACGACATTTTGAGCATACGGAAAATGAAAAACAGGTAATAGTTACTAATTATTATAAAATAATTTGTAGATATAAAATATGGACTTTTATTTTATAAATTTTCCTCCCAATATTTTTACATTTTCACCACCCTCTGGTGAAAAACGGGAATTCACATTTTCTTAGTGAGCATGTAGAGTTCAATCTAGACAATCATGATCCCGAATAATATCAACAAATCATAATTTCTAAAAGATAGAGTCCAATTGCATCCCCATGCAACCTCCACGTGTTTTGCCTCACTCTTTATAAGGACCCAATAATATGACGTCGTTTATCTTTGAGTGTCAAGCCGACCCATCAATATTGATTTGTAGTAGACGGTCGCCATGAGTTCCCTCAATAATATGATCCGAAGTCATGGGAGTTCCACCCAATTCACATCATCTATATCAGTGGAAGTCACAGCTTTCCGGCGTCCAGACCTCCCCAATAATATGAGCCAGACACTGACCGCAGGTAGCGTTCATCATGCAACCACCATTGATGGAAGGCGAGAATAAATTAAACTCTTTTAATTTTACTTTTGTGGCTTGATATAAATTTTGAATATCATTAAAATGAGGTATTTTAATTTAGAAACTGTCTCATCATTTTATTTTAAAAATCGTGTGTCATGATTTTATATGTTTGCCGGATTCATGCAACTATATTATCTAATAATATACATGCATGCATATTACTATATATCACATATATCATAATATGATAATTAAATAAACAAGGATGATCGATTGCCAATACTAATTGATCCATGTGATCCAAACATGGATCCAAGTCCAAATCCTAGTTAAATGCAGGGATGCAAATGCAACTTATTACATAAGCTTCCAATATTTTACATGTCTTCATCTTTTTCATTGGGCCCACCATATTCCAATCTTGATCTCCCATTAATTCTAATAATTACATTTGAATATCCATGACACATAAGAGATACATTTCATGGGGTGGGAATGAGCCATAAACCAAGCCCACTTTTATTTAAAATAAAAGAAATAATAAAAAACAGTAAAATATCCTAACATACACCTAGCATATTGGTCACGGCTCTCGATCATCCTTCATGCATATAATATCAAATATTATAAAAAAACCAACAAATCATGTATCTTGTAATTTTATTACTAACTGCCATAATTATTAAATGAATTAATAAATTAAATAAACTCCTTTATTTAATTTCTAATTAATTCAATAATAATTAATTTTTTGTAAAACTCATTTTACTATAAAAAATTAAAATCACATTCTAATTATTTATTTCATAAGAAAATATTTATAATTTTACAAAAATTAATTTTAATATAAATAAGTCAAATTTTCACAAAATTTTAAATTTAACCCAAATTAATTCAAAAATTATAAAAATCGCACGGGCCCAAACTACTCATCTGAGCCCATTATCGAGACAGCCCAAAACACTTTTTGGCAGCCCAATCTCATTCCAGGGCGTGCCCGAACAATTCGGGCAGCTTGTCCGAACAGTTCGGGCAGCCGTGAACAGTAACCGAGTTACTGTTCGTTTACTGTTCACAATGAACAGTTAATTTTTTTTTTTTAAATATCTGAAAAAAAATATTTTTAAGGTGATGCGATTTTGTAAATTTTCTTATGCGGTTAGAAATAAAAAAACTCAACATGAAATTAATCATACGATATAGAGAACTTGGCTCTGATACCACTATTGGAGTACCGTGTTCTTGTGCCCAAGACGCAGGCAGCGGAAGTTTAAATTTTTTTGTCTTGACGTTCAAAACTTGCTTGGACACTCGTAAGGTTTAATTGACATTCATAGGATGTTTACGAAATTATACCTTTAGTGAATATCTCACTTGACACCAACTATCCCAGGATTAGCGGATATAACTCTTGTTGTAATTCTCTACGAACGATCAACTAGAGTATCTCCTTCTTCAATCTCCGAATCAAGTCCACGACCAATTTGCCTATTCCTCTTCTAACTTGCACTAGAGAGAAAAGAAGAAATTTGCATTGAGATTGAACGAACAAGAAATAATTACTCAAATCCCTATTGATTAGGGTAGCCGAAATCCTTAGAGCAATAGGAATAGCAATTTCGAAAATTGCATGCTCAATGTATATATTAGGTCTCGAAAAAAAATATATCTAAATATATATATATATATCTATATATTAATATATATAAGTATATCTTAATTATATATGTAAACTAATTAAATAAGTTTAATGATTACATATATATATAATTAAGATTATTGAGAATGTCATTCCAAAACCCTTTTTGAATGTAATTCTCGATGCTTATATATATAATATATATTATATATATTATATTTTCCTTTGTGTGCAAGTTATAAATTATGGTATCAATATTATTTCCTTATATAAATTAATACTATCTCTTAATACAATTAATGGGTTTTATTCTAGTCAAACTAAAATGCTATTAATTTATTATAGTCCATTACTTTAATAATTTATCATGATGAACTTGTACTCTTACTAGCCCATGAATCATGTACCCATTGTATTAATATTATCATAATCCCGATCGATGACCCAATATCACCGATTTGACGATTTTAACTTAATCGTTATTATGATGCACACTTTAAATTTTTGAAACCAATAAAGCATAAATAAGACATCTGCCAATTTTGGAACACTTCCACTCAAATTAAGCAGGTGCGCTCCCTTAACTGTTTTTTGCAGTTGTGCTCTCAAAAATTCTATAAGCCATTATAAACTCATTTATAAGCTTATCATTTGATCCAATCAAATTTGTTTATTATAAATTCAACTCTTTAAATTTATTATCTCAACGGGAATAGGGAAACTAGTGCTTGAGTGACCCTCAATGGTTCAGGGATACGGCTAGCCGTGGGTTCACAACTCTTTGTGATTCAAGACATTGTCCTTGATATGGGCTTAACCTTATTAGCCTCATTCTATGCATCAACTCCTTGATCATATGAATGTCAGAATTCATTTCTGATTGGACCATCGAATCATGGTAAGAGCGACTAGTAGCATCGCCCCATGATTTCCTAGGTATCACCGATAGTGCCTGCAAGAACCAGTCGATTATGGTAATCGTACAATACGGTCCCTTCATCTCATCTATCCCGATCGAATCTGCAGCCATTGGTTCATCGAGGGTTGCATGTGAAGTTCGATAACGATGTGATACATCTTAGAGAATACATAGTGGCATCGCATGTGCATCTAGGCAACCACTTTACCCTAATGCATATTTCATACTCTGGCCAGAGATTCCATGCACTACTATCTCATAAGATCACATAGGATATCCACACCCGTAGGTGAGCGGTTAATTCCCGACTACAATGCACTGGCTCCTACATGTGTTGTAACTGTACCCAATCTCGCCACCTGATGACCCTCTTGGAGTCGGTAAACGAGTCAAAGCACAATCCTAGCATGTAGAGCCTCAGTGTTGTCTCGGGTCGTAAGAACTAATGTTGTACAACCATAACCAAGGATTTATCCACTCGATAAATAATAACCACTTAGAAAATCCGAGGGAGGGTAGTTCAGTGAACTCATCGTATGAGCACCAATCTCTATGATTGAACATCTCTATGTCCATACCAATGAATCGTGGTACACAACATCACAGATTCTAGTATCGAGCTCGAGCGATCCTTATCCTTATTTTGGACGGCTCAATCGATTAGGAACTTAATTTAGAATATACAGTAATTGAAATATGTGTTTAATGATTGTCATCACATGTACAACCTCATATTTATTTACTATAGTATATTCAAGGTCTTTATCTATGCAGCTTGCATGAGTTTGCAAATAAAATAAATGCCAAAATTGAGTAAAAGAGTAATTATATTAAAATAAAGATTGTTTATTACATGTGAGTCAATAAAATCCCTAGCCAACAGGTGGCTTGCAGGGCATCTACTCTAACAATTCGTGTATGCAACCACATCGGGTCATGATCGGGTACCCGATCATTAACTATCCGAACCCAACAAAATCAAAACCGTGTCCACCCTTACACGAGACACTACATTTTTTATATTTCAATTTTTGGGTGTTATTAATGTAACATTGACATGCATAAATAAATAATGATAGTTAAAATAGTATTTGATTTGATTGATAAATTATAGTTTATTTGATTTGATTGATTAAATTTTATATAAAATGATAAATTACCATTTTGTATTTTGAACAATAAATAAAATATGAATAATATTATTTTATAAGAGGTAATATAGTAATTTAAATTCAATGCTTTGATTGATGTAACATAAATAATAAATAATTTGATTGATGTAAAATAAATAATTAATAGACGGATAAATAATATGAAGAGAAGAACGTGAGATTGAATAAAATAAGTTATATATAGATTAATAATATAGGCTACCAAACGATAATATATATATATATATATATATATATATATATCTTATTATACATAAATTAATATTGGATCGAATTATAGAAGTATGTTTTGTGAAACAGATCTCCTAGCCAATTCAAGTCTTGAAAAATTACACAAATTTTTAAGTAAAAAATATTATATGTCAGTGCAAAAATAGATCAGTTGACATGTTACATGTAGGGGTGGGTTTTCGATATACTGTATCCAAAATATGGGTATGAAAAAAATTCTTACCGATACCTATATCGAAAAGTTGGTATTTTAGTTCGGTATCCCAGTCCTAGTTACACGAATAATATATATGCGAACGAGTATTTCATAAAAGACTTTGTCATTTAACATTAATGTCAACAAACACGATCAGTTCAACAAATTATTAATTTACTCAACAAATTCAAATTTGACTATCCAATTTTTCCGTCATTCAATTTGAAAATGTTTATTCAAAATCTTACCAAGGACTACAATATTTTTACAATTTAGGGTGGTTAGGTTAGAAATTTAACATAGTGTTTGATAAGAAAAGGACAATAAAGTTGTGAGAGCTTCTAGGAAGTACTGTCCATCTTTTCGTTAACAAAATTTCAAATTTTTGTTAACGAAAAAGCTGAGAAATGCTTCTTAATTAAAAACTCTCTCAAACACTACCTAAGATCAATTCAACTCAATTTATGAGCAGTAGGTATCATGTGAGAATATTGAGGCATGTCTATCCGGTTGATACACAAAGTGATAGTAATATTTTTCGCTTAAATAATTTCATGAGTCCGAACTAGGTGTATTTGTGTTATCTAGGTGTGAGCACCCAAATTTATAACCATGTCCTAACTTAAACAATTGAGAGCGTACGCATCGTGAAAAATTTAACAATCCGAAATTCAACCGTTATGTCTTCAACCAAATACGAGTTCCCCACACTTGCACCAATATATATATTTGTAAAATTCATTACTATTTTATAGTCTTCGTAAACATTTGAAATTTTTATGACAGGGACAAATTAAAATTTTTTCGAAAGTACATGAATTTTGTTTAGAAAATTATTTCACGCGTAAATAAATAAACTTTTCTAAGGTTTGTACTCGTTCAAGTGGCCTAAATAAACTTTGAATACCCACCCTTCTACAAAATCACGAGTATTTTTTCTACAAACATTATCTCTTACTTGTTGAATTTAGGACTTGGATTATGATTTGTAAATAATATATTCCTTGTACTCACTAATAAGTATATATATATTAGTGGATAGTCAAAATATATTATGTGACGCCCCCTAATTCAAACTTTGCACTAGTATATCAGGCCTCAAGATTAGAACGTATGACCCTCACATTTTTAACAATTATATATGAAACAAATTTGGGATTCGTCATTCTCGCATCCAAGAACGTACCGAAATTTAAATTTTTTTAATAAATATTTATCATAAAAATATTTCTTGGATGAGCTATGGATATAACGATCAAATCATTCATAAGATGTTTAGAACTTATTTACCTTTATCGATAATATCTTGGCACCATAAACTTTAATCTCATTTCCTTGCGATGTTTTTCAAAGAATGGACCTTGCAGGGGCTTTGTTAGTGGATCATCAACGTTTTCTACAGATTTGAGTTTCTCGATAGATATGATTCCTCTTCCCACAATCTCTCGGATGATGTAGAACTTCCTTAGTATGTGTTTGGATCGCTGATGAGACCTTGAATCCTTTGCTTGTGCAACGGTACCGTTGTTGTCACTAGTAGTGGTTCGGTACGGTATACCGCGGTATTCAACGAATACCTCATACCGTACCGAATATTTCGGTCCTGAAATTTTCGATACCGATACCGTACCAAAAATTTTGGTATACCGACATGTCGTTATACCAAAATTTTGGTATAACATAAATTCATACTGATACTGTACCGAATACCGAAATTCGGTACGGTATCGGTATGAAACCGTGTATACCGATTTTTTTAAACTGTTTTTTTTAAATGTCGGTATATGCGGTATCATACCGATACCGTGTATACCGACTTTTTTTTCGGTATCCCGAAATTTTTGGTATATACTGTAGTAGCCCGTACCCTAATTGAGTAATTAAAGAATTAATGCTAATTAAATAAATTGGGTATCAGACGGATCGGAAGCTCCGAAGGCACGATCGGAAGCTCCGAACAGGATCGGAAGCTCCGATGAGCGATCGGAGGCACCGATAATATTACGTCAGGCATGACGTGTGGTTGGATCGGAAGCTCCGATCAGGATCGGAAGCTCCGATCACCCCTATCCGGAGTCAACAAGTGATATTTTGACACGTGGCAGATCAGGATCTTCGGAAGCTCCGATGGCAGGATCGGACGTTCCGATCGAGGTTCGGACGTTGCGATCGAGGATCGGAAGTTCCAATCGTTGTGTATAAATAGAGGGCCGAGGCTTCATTTCCAATTGCCAATTCCGAGTATTTCCCTCTCCTTTCTAGTCTATTCGAGTTGTTCTAGCCTTCCTAGGATTGACCCGGCGGTCGGCGAGGCGTTCGGAAGTCGTAGCGGAGTTGTGCCCAAGTTCTGGAGGCATCGACATCAAAGGGCTAACGACGGACGAAGGTATAGCTTTTGCTTCCTATAAATATTTAGAAGTATGCAATAGCTTAGTTAAGGCTTTTAGAGCACTTTAATGATAGTAGTATCATTTGGCAGTGTAGAGAAGACTATAGGCGTGGACCTAGAGTTGATAGAGCTTGCACTGTTTTGAGGTACGGAAGTACTGTTCGAGATATCCTGACTGAGTATGCATGTATTATGTGACTGCATGATTTATATGTCATTGATTTATGCTGCATTCATTTGCATACTGAGCTATCTCCTTCGAGATGTCTGTTAGTAGGGTTTTTCCTTATCCTGTTAGTGGTTGGACTTCCATCGATTTGGGTCCGGCATATCCACTGGTATTATGGTATGGGAGCCACCTCCTGAAGCGACGGCACAACGTGCTACATACCAGGGCCCGGTCTGTTTCTGTTATCTGATCCTTGACCTCGAGTTTATAGGGAGTTCACTTTGCATGCATGTATACTCATACTCTCGTACTGAGCGTTTTATGCTCATGTCTCGTACTCTGTGTTTCTGGACATCCTATTCCATGGGGCAGGTTTGCGATTGGACGAGGCGGGTGGATCCAAGAGGGGCTAGTCAGTGGTTGACCAGCTGGAGCTTCGTCTAGGTTTTATTTCTGTTGTTTTGAGGTTGATACAGCTATTCGATTTGGTTGTATATTATTTGGACAAATTACAGATTCCTTTACTTGGGATTGTATAACGTTTATGGTTTCCGCAGTTTTATTCTGATATCTGATTAATTAAGTTAATTGCATACCTAAGTTCTGTTAGTAGGTGATCCGGGTAAGGGTCACTACATTTATGGTATCAGAGCATGCAAAAGTATTCTTGGGATTTAGTCTCATCATGAGGTATTTTTGTAGATGGAAAATCGTGATGACCAGAGTTCTCATGGCAGTATTGGTGGGCGTTGGGGTGATGCCGACCGAGAGCATCGTCGAGAACGGCGTCATCGTCATCATGACAACGAGCGTTTCACTGTGCGTCGATTCTTAGCTATGGGTCCTAAGCCCTTAGTTGGAGGTGAGTCTCCGGAGGATGCGAAGAATTGGTTAGATCGCATGGAGACGACTTTTCAGACTTTCCAATGCACCGAGGAGCAGAAGATGGAGACCCTTGGCTATCTTCTGGATGGGTGAGCCCGTAGGTGGTGGAGGTTTACTTCTGCACCCTTTATTGCGGCAAGAGGAATGGCAACCTGGGCCGAGTTCCGCACAGCTTTCCAAAAGCGGTATTTTCCTCCTGCACTCCGTCAGTCGAAGGCAGGCGAGCTACTGAGTCTGCGACAGGGAGTCATGTCTATCGATGAGTATCAGCAGAGGTTCTTTGATCTGCTATCCTATTGCCCCGAGATTGCTGATTGCTCAGAGATGAAGTATAATCTGTTCCTTCAGGGCCTTAACCCTAAGATCCATGACCGTGTGGCGGTTGGCGACGACATGTCCTACGAGGGTTTGGTGAGCCGTTGTCACCAGGCGGAGGACAACATTCAGCGAAACAGGTTTTTCCCTCAATCGAGGCCTGTTAGTTCTTTGGGTCCCCGTGCCAAATCTTTCAAGAAGTCTGGATCTACTTCTTCCTCTGGTTATGGAGGTGTTGTCCGTTTCGGTAAGAAGGACAAGTGTGATCACTGTGGGAAGAACCA
Organism: Henckelia pumila; assembly: GCF_033568475.1. Taxonomy (NCBI): domain Eukaryota; kingdom Viridiplantae; phylum Streptophyta; class Magnoliopsida; order Lamiales; family Gesneriaceae; genus Henckelia; species Henckelia pumila. The sequence goes on from NC_133120.1 coordinate 132,850,956, forward strand.
TCCATACGACAAGTGCCGCAGAGCTTCTGGAGCTTGTTTCCGTTGTGGAGAGACTGGTCATATCCGGAGGGATTGTCCACTGTCTGGGGGAGGCGGTTCTGGTTCTGGTTCAGGATCTGGTTCTCAGGACACCGTTCAGCAGAGGTCGGAGGGACAGCCTGCTGGGAGTTCTCATTTGAGGCCACGAGCTTCTGGCCAGGTGTTTGCCTTGAGGCATGATCAGGAAGTGGAGGAGAATGAGAAAGTCATCGCAGGTACATTTCTGTTTTATGGTATACCTGCTCTTGTACTTATTGACACTGGTGCATCTCATTCCTTCATTTCTGCACGTTTTGTTAAGAGGCATAAGTTACCATGCATTGCACTAGACGTAGTGATGTCTGTTTCTACTCCGACGGGCCAATCTGCTTTGGCTAAGCGTCTAGTGATGAGTTGCCCTTTAGAGTTCGAGGGTAACATTTTGATTGCGAATCTCATGGTCCTGGCGATGGATGACTTTGATTGCAATCTGGGAATAGATATGTTGACTACCTATCGAGCTTCAGTGGACTGCTATCAGAGATTATTACGCTTTCATCCGGAGGGGAGTGAGAGCTGGTTTTTCTATGGTGAGGGAGCGCGACCCCCGATGCCTTTGGTATCAGCTTTGAGAGCCTGTCGAGCTCTAGAGTCTGGCGGGGAAGGCTACCTTATCTATGCAGTTGATTTGTCCGCTGAGAATATTGGGATAGAGAGCATTCCTGTTGTGGATGAATTTCCAGATGTATTTCCTGATGAGATTCCTGGTTTTTCTCCTGCTAGGGAAGTCGAGTTTGGCATAGAGTTGATGCCGGGTACTTCGCCTATTTCTCGAACACCGTATCGTCTGGCTCCATCAGAGATGCGTGAATTGAAGAATCAGCTACAGGATCTTTTGGACAAGGGGTACATTCGTCCTAGTGTATCTCCTTGGGGAGCTCCTGTTCTCTTCGTGAAGAAGAAGGATGGGTCGATGCGGTTGTGCATTGACTATCGGCAGCTGAATCGAGTCACTATGAAGAACAAGTATCCGTTGCATCATATTGATGACTTGTTTGATCAGCTGCAGGGCACGTCAGTTTACTCCAAGATTGACTTGAGATCTGGGTATCATCAGTTGAGAGTCCGTGATCAGGATGTAGCCAAGACTGCATTTTGTACTCGCTATGGGCATTACGAGTTCCTAGTTATGCCATTTGGTTTGACTAATGCGCCGGCTATATTCATGGATTTGATGAACCGTGTCTTCAGGGAGTATTTGGACAAGTTTGTCGTGGTCTTCATTGACGATATCTTGGTGTATTCGCGTAATACAGAAGAGCATGTTTCTCACTTGCGATTGGTACTGCAGACTCTTCGAGATGAGCAGTTGTACGCCAAGCTGAGAAAATGTGAGTTCTGGATGGATCGAGTGGTCTTTCTTGGCCATATCATATCCAGGGAAGGGATTTTGGTTGATCCAAGCAAGATTGAAGAGGTACATAATTGGTCGCATCCGACGACGGTTGCGGAGATCCGTAGTTTTCTGGGTCTAGCAGGGTATTATCGTCGCTTCATTCTGAACTTCTCTCAACTTGCTCGACCTTTGATGCAGCTTACCCGCAAGGGTATGGATTTCGAGTGGTCCTCCGAGTGTGAGGAGAATTTCTGTGAGCTTCGACGGCGGTTGACTTCTGCGCCGGTGTTGGCTTTACCGTCAGGATCTGGAGGGTATGTGGTATACACGGATGCTTCTCTTCAGGGGTTAGGTTGTGTCCTGACTCAGAATGGGCATGTGATCGCATACGCTTCTAGCCAGCTGAAGCTTCACGAGGACAACTATCCAGTCCATGATTTGGAGTTAGCAGCCATTGTGTTTGCTTTGAAGATCTGGCGTCATTATCTGTATGGCGAGAAATTTGAGATCTTCACCGACCATAAGAGTCTCAAGTATTTGTTCACTCAGGCGGAGTTGAACATGAGGCAGAGATGTTGGATGGACTTGCTTAAGGACTATGATTGCGAGATTAAGTACCATCCGGGAGCTGCTAATCTCACTGCTGATGCTTTGAGTCGCAAGGTGCGACTATCCGCACTTTAGACTTGTTCGATGTCTAGTGCAATCAGTGACTGTTGTACTTCAGGTTATACCTTCAAGCATAAGAAACGTATGCAGAGTATCCAGATGTTTGCGATATTATCTAAGCCAACTTTGTATTCGCGGATTCGAGAGGCTTAGATGTCTGATTCGAAGACCGAGCGTTTAGCTCGTTTAGCTAACGAGGGTAGCTCGTCTGGATTTCATTATTAGTCAGATGTCTTTCTGTGTTTGTCTGGTAGGCTTGTGATTCCGCAGGATGAAGAGTTGCGAGAGGAGATTTTGTCTCAGGCACATCGCACTAAGTTGAGTATTCATCCTGGGAGCAACAAGATGTACAAGGATCTACGTACTCGTTTCTGGTGGAAAGGAATGAAACGCAGTGTTTATCAGTTTGTTTCGAGATGTTTGGTGTGTCAGCAGGTCAAGGCAGAACACCAAAGACCTGGAGGATTGATTCACAGTCTACCTATTCCTGAATGGAAATGGGAGTTTATCACAATGGACTTTGTGACCCATTTGCCGGTATCCCAGAGGAACTGTGATGCTATCTGGGTTGTGGTGGACCGACTCACCAAGTCAGCGCATTTCATTGTCTATAGCCGGGAGTACAATGTGGATCGTATGGCACGGTTGTACATTCAGGAGATCGTTCGACATCATGGAGTGCCTGTGAGAATTTTCAGCGATCGGGACCCTAGGTTTACTTCCAGATTCTGGGGGAGTGTTCAGCGTGCGATGGGTACTACTCTCAGTTTGAGTATTGCCTATCATCCGGAGACTGATGGTCAGTCGGAGCGCACTATCCGTACTTTGGAGGATATGCTTAGAGCGTGCGTCATGGATTTTGGTTCAGCCTGGCAGGATCATTTGCCTTTGATCGAGTTCGCGTACAACAACAGCTATCATACAAGCATTGGGATGGCACCTTTTGAGGCGTTGTACGGGCGACGTTGTCGTACTCCAATCTTCTGGGAAGAAGTGGGGGAGAGACAGGCTGAGGGACCGGAGTTTATCCAGCAGGCGATAGACATTGTTGATCAGATCAAGAAATGGATTAAGACTGCACAGGATCGTCAGACCAGCTATGCTAATATCAAGCGTAGGCCTTTGCAGTTCGATGTCGGGGAGAAAGTGTTTCTGAGAGTGTCACCTTTCCGCAAGATTCTCAGATTCGGCCTTAAGGGCAAGTTATCTCCCAGGTTTATCGGTCCATTTGAGATCTTGGAGAGCATTGGCGATTTGGCTTATCGACTAGATTTACCACCGCATCTATCCAGTATTCATGATGTGTTCCACGTATCTCTGTTGCGACGGTATGTGGCGGATGAATCTCATATTCTGCAGCGGTCTGAGGTTCAGGTGAACAAGGATTTGACCTATGTTGAGAAACCTATTCGTATCCTGGATTATAAGGATAAGGTTTTACGGAACAAAGTCATTTCTTTGGTTTTAGTTCAGTGGCAGCGCCGAGGCACTTAGGAAGCTACTTGGGAGCTTGAGGACAGGATGCGTGAAGACCATCCTGAGTTGTTTTGATTTCATTCTTAAGTTGTATTCAGTTGCAAACTCTGTAAACGTTTGATTTGAATAAAGAATGTTTCTGATTTCTGTATTGCATTCGGTACTTAAGATCTGATTTCGTGGACGAAATATCTTAAGTGGGGGAGAATGTAGTAGCCCATACCCTAATTGAGTAATTAAAGGATTAATGCTAATTAAATAAATTGGGTATCGGACGGATCGAAAGCTCCGAAGGAACGATCGGAAGCTCCGAACAGGATCGGAAGCTCCGATGAGCGATCGGAGGCACCGATAATATTACGTCAGGCATGACGTGTGGTTGGATCGGAAGCTCCGATCACCCCTATCCGGAGTCAACAAGTGATATTTTGACACGTGGCAGATCAGGATCTTCGGAAGCTCCGATGGCAGGATCGGACGTTCCGATCGAGGTTCGGACGTTCCGATCGAGGATCGGAAGTTCCGATCGTTGTCTATAAATAGAGGGTCGAGGCTTCATTTCCAATTGCCAATTCCGAGTATTTCCCTCTCCTTTCTAGTCTATTCGAGTTGTTCTAGCCTTCCTAGGCTTGACCCGGCGGTCGGTGAGGCATTCGTAAGTCGTAGCGGAGTTGTGCCCAAGTTCTGGAGGCATCGACATCAAAGGGCTAACGACGGACGAAGGTATAGCTTTTGCTTCCTATAAATATTTAGAAGTATGCAATAGCTTAGTTAAGGCTTTTAGAGCACTTTAATGATAGTAGTATCATTTGGCAGTGTAGAGAAGACTATAGGCGTGGACCTAGAGTTGATAGAGCTTGCACTGTTTTGAGGTACGGAAGTACTGTTCGAGATATCCTGACTGAGTATGCATGTATTATGTGACTGCATGATTTATATGTCATTGATTTATGCTGCATTCATTTGCATACTGAGCTATCTCCTTCGAGATGTCTGTTAGTAGGGTTTTTCCCTATCCTGTTAGTGGTTGGACTTCCATCGATTTGGGTCCGGTATATCCACTGGTATTATGGTATGGGAGCCACCTCCTGAAGCGACGGCACAACGTGCTACATACCAGGGCCCGGTTTGTCTCTGTTATCTGATCCTTGACCTCGAGTTTATAGGGAGTTCACTTTGCATGCATGTATACTCATACTCTCGTAATGAGCGTTTTATGCTCATGTCTTGTACACTGTGTTTTTGGACACCCTATTCCATGGGGCAGGTTTGCGATTGGACGAGGCGGGTGGATCCAAGAGGGGCTAGTCAGTGGTTGACCAGCTGGATCTTCGTCTAGGTTTTATTTTTGTTGTTTTGAGGTTGATACTTCTATTCGATTTGGTTGTATATTATTTGGACAAATTACAGATTCCTTTACTTGGGATTGTATAACATTTATGGTTTCCGCATTTTTATTCTGATATCTGATTAATTAAGTTAATTGCATGCCTAAGTTCTGTTAGTAGGTGATCCGGGTAAGGGTCACTACATATACGGTTTTTTTTCGATACGGTATAGACGGTATGACGATATTTCGGTATTTTTTCCCAACCCTAGTTGTCACAATACAAAAAGGCTGGATCAACTATAGTAGGAATGACAACCAACTCTTGGAGAAAATTCCTCATCCAAACTGCCTCTTTTTCTGAATTTGATGCAACAATGTATTGAGCATCAGTGGTTGAATCTTCTAGGGTATCTTGTTTGGAACTTTTCCAAGAGATAACACCACCATTGAGCTTAATTAAATACAAAACTAGATGTTGATTTCGAAACATCCACATCTGTTTGGAAGCTATAATAAGTGTGTAACCTTCCAATTTTTATTCTACATCCTCATAAACTATGAACAAATTCTTAGTCCTTATCAAGTACTTAAGAATATCTTTCACGACTTTCTAGTGCATTGGACTAGGGTTCGCTTAATAGCAGCTCATGACACTTAGAGCATATGTTGAATCAGGTTTTGTCGATATCATTCCATACACTCTTCTGAGGATGCCTAACCGCCGTACCGATCATTCAGGGAGAGGCGGGACACTGCGAGGTTGGTAGTTTATCTGGGGCGGTTGCCTTTTAAAGAGTAACGGAGGTGTGCGAAGCTAGGCTCAAGCTAAGATTTTTCTCGTGAGCGTATTGGTATAAACCTGCCTGACTGTGAGACCGACTAGTCAAACAAAGACGAATGTCAGCCATAGTGATCCGGGAGTCCCGTGTGGAAGGGCTCTCGCTCAACGGATCAAAGGTACACCGGGGATAATAGGCTGATGACTCCTAAGAGATCTTATTGACGGAGTCTTTTGGCACCTCTATGTCGACTCATCACACATGGGTTTGAAGAAGGTCCCAAGGGTTCGGTTGTTCGCCAATTGAAGTGGTACATGAGTTGGGTTTAGAACGACATGAGACAGTTTGGTTCTTATCTACCGTTGGTATTAAAGGGAGAACTGCGAGGAGCCAACCCTAGTACGAGAGGACTGGGTTGGGCCAACCTATGCTCTACCAGTTGTTATGCCAATAGCAGCATCGGGCAGCTAAGTTGGTATGGAATAACTGTTGAGAAGGGGGAAATACTTCATACTACCAATTGCGGATGCATTGGGAGCACATGTCATTGTCTCTATCCCACTTCAGTCTTGGGGTACATTGAGTTGGATAGAGTAACGGCATGAGACATTGGAAGATGTCCTCTCTTGAAATCATCCATAGAGAACCTCTTTAGCATGGTGTCGATATATGTATCTTGGGTAAGCCACAACATCCTTTTTGATATCTCCCTATGGATTGTATTTCCAATATGTAGGATGCTTCACCCATATCTTTCATGGAGAATTTACTTGCTAACCATACTTTAGTATATTTCAATAGTTTGACATCATTCCGAATGAGGAGGATATCATCAACATAACGTAATAGGAACGTCATTGAACTCCCTCTGACTTTCTTGTACACACATGGTTCCTCAACATTTTTAACAAAACCAAAATCTTTGATAATACTATCAAATCTAAGGCTCCAACTCCTTGATGCTTCTTTGAGATCATATATTGATCTCTGAAGCTTTCATACCTTATGATCTCTTCCCACTAATGTGAGTCCATTCGGTTGAGAAATATAAATCTCTTCCTTAATATCTCAATTAAGGAACATTGTTTTCACATCCATATGCCATATTCTTATAGTCATATATATCCTGCTTCTATGGGTAAAAGAATCCTAGTGGACATGAACATAGTAACTAGTGAAAAGGTTTTCTCATAGTCAACTCATTTTCTTTTAGTGTATCATTTTGCTACCAATCTTTCTTTGAGATCAACACCTTCACAACCGCTCCAAGTTTCCCCTTGTAGATCCATTATCATCATATATGAACAATTCTTTCATGTGGTTCTTGATAAGTGTATTTTGTGCACTTAATTTGCATTGATATTTATGGTTAATTGCTTGGTTTCGAGCGGAATTATGCGTGGTTTGTTTTTGTTTGTGTTGTATTTTAAGAATCACAGGAAAAAGTGAATTGGTGTTGGTTTGAGTGAAGGAATCAAGAAAAAGGCTAAACGAGTGAATATGGTTCAAGAATTTGAAGAAAAATGAATAGATGGTCGAGCCATATGCGCGCCCACGCAGCCTCTCACGTGCGCCCGCGCTGCCTGAATGAATTTGTGAGTGAAATCAAGAGATAATTGAAAAAATGGCCAATGATGATGTTATTTTTGTTTGGTATCTGAAATCCATGATCGTTGACCTACATAAAAAATTTTTGTGTTGGTGAACCAATTAGATGAATGAATTCCTATATATTTTGTTATTTATGCTTAAGTCTGAGTTAAAACATACAAACATAGAAATGATTGAGGCATTGTTTGGATCATTGGGCCTAATTTTCGTTGAAATTTATCCTTAGTTGCCCTTTGAGCTTTCACGAAATCAATGAGTACATTAGGTACAAATTCTGAATTTTGTTGACAAATCATCGTTTATTGCTGATGATTGCTTTTTCTGCACTAGTTGAAATTAATGTGATTTAATTGTGAATTGAAATTTGTCTAGAACTAGTTCGGACACCCTTCGAGGCGAAATACGGGTAAACTGTGACTTAGGAATGATTTAGGAAATTTTTCTGAAAATCGTTTGTGTCTTTCAAGCTACCCACTGATTTAGTTATCCTTAGTACCTTGTTTGAGCCTAATTTAAAAAAAATGGCATGCGTGAAAACGTGTGATAACCCCATTCGTCATCTTTTCAAGGTCCCACATTCACTACCTGATGAATAGTTTATACACTAATTCATACCTTGAGGGAGTAAGTAATGAATGAAAGTTTTGTATTCTCCTAATTTGAATTTGCATGATGGAATGATGTGTTGAGAAAAATAAGAAAAAAAGGTAGATAATGGAAAGAATGTGAAGCTGAAAAAAAATATGAATAAAAATGATGAAAAAGATGAAAAAAGTGATGAAGTCAGTGGTATAACGAAGTTGAATTAGATGGAGAATAAAAAGAAGTTGGAATTCAATGATTGATTATTACTTGGTCGCTCCTTTGAATTGTTATCCTTTGTTTGTAGCCATTAGCCATGCATTACATTACAAGCCAATTAAGTCCTATTAACCGAGTCACAGTCGCCTAATATACTAGTGGATAAGAGTTGCGAGAATCTAGCATATGGATAGTCGATTGACACTTTTAATGATTGTGAATTTTTGATCAAAACACGCACACACTATTCTTCTTTCAATTAGCTTGATCGTGAGTGTTTTTCATTTGAATTTTATCTTATTGATTGATCCCTTATTACCAAGAAAGTCCTCATGATCTAATGTGTGAATTGATTTGGATAAGAGTATTTTGAAATGTGAGTTGCGGGATTTGTAAGTTTTTGAGGTTCATTAGCTTGTGTTTTATTATGAAAAGGGTTAGTAGGTTCGATATGATTGGACTGAAAATTTTTATTTGAACACATTATTGAGGTCATTGATCTATATTAATTCTTGATTGTTCTTGGTTGGTTGAGTGATATTCTTTTTTTTTTTTTGTTTTTGGGCTTTAATTGGGTTTTGCTCGGGACTAGCAAATATTTAAGTTTGAGGGAATTTGATAAGTGTATTTTGTGCACTTAATTTGCATTGATATTTATGGTTAATTGCTTGGTTTCGAGCGGAATTATGCGTGGTTTGTTTTTGTTTGTGTTGAATTTTAGGAATCACAGGAAAAAGTGAATTGGTGTTGGTTGGAGTGAAGGAATCAAGAAAAAGGATAAACGAGTGAATATGGTTCAAGAGTTTGAAGAAAAAATGAAGAGATGGACGAGCCATATGCGCGCCCGCGCAGCCTCTCACGCGTGCCCGCGCTGCCTGAATTAATTTTTGAGTGAAAGCCCAAGGAATGTGCGCGCCCGTGCCTTGACTGGTGCGCACCCGCGCGTATTGGCGAATTTTGAAGAATCATGGCAAAGTTTTGTGCGCGCCCGCGCTGATAAAGAGGCGCGCCCATGCGTCGTGTTTTTCCAGCCGAGAAATTTTGGAAATTATAGAAACTTTGAGATTTATTCGGGTTTATCTTGGACGACTTTTAGGGCGTATAAAAGGGAGTTTTTCGGATCCTAAGAGCTATCTACCAACCGCCACACACATCAAAATTTTGAGAGAACGATTTGTGAAATTTCGGAGATCGTGAATTCAAGATTTCTTTGGAACAAAGACGGAGGCTTTTCAGCCGGACACGGAAGAAAGACTAAAGCTTTGTTATTCTATCTTTATTTATCTTTTAATTGTTGAATTATGTTTGAATAACTAAACATGATTTGGTTGTGTTTGAATTATAGTGTGAACTAAATTTTTCTAGTCTAGAGGTTGATATAGCCTGGTTGAGACATGTTTATTAATATTTGATTTTATTTAATTGAATTTCTCTAATTTAATTGTGTTTCTAGTTTTGAAAGTCTTTTCAATTTACTTGCCATAAGTTGATTTGTTAAATTTATTTGGAATCCGGCACTCTGGAGAGGGGATTTTGAGTAGGATCAATAGAATTCACACTGTTAATTGTTTATATAACTCGGGAGAGTATATAACTTTAATGGAACCATGAAAGAATATAATTTTACACATATCACTACAAGTAGATTATTTATAGGGATATTAGAATTGATCTGTAGTTGATGCACTCTATTTGATACTCGTGAAAGGGAAATAGAACAATCTAAGTGTTCTTGGTTATTAATTAAAAGTATTTCATGAAAATAGATTAATTAGGAATGAATATCGTCGAGACCAGGTGAAATCAAAACCTCTAGACTATTCCTCTCTGATTGATAATTCTTAAGAATTGTGTGTGCGTGTGCGTGTCCTTGCTAATCTCTACTATTTCTTTAATTTTTCACCAAATCTCAAAAATTTGATTTTATAAATAAAATTAGGACTATTTTAATTACAATTACTGAATATTTTCACATTACTTCTGGTGGGATCGACACTTTACTCATTCTTTACTAAAACTTGACAACCGTGCGCTTGCGAGCGTAAATTTTGCAACAAGTTTTTGGCGCCGTTGCTAGGGAGTAATTTGTTGATTTTGTTTAGTCTTCTTACCAATTAGTCTAAGTTTTAATTTAGATATTTTCTTTATTTTATTTTAAGTTACTGATTGAATTCTTCTTACTCTTAACTACAGTTTATGCGAAGATCTCACCGTGAAAATTCTCTACTTTTCGATCCAGAGATCGAACGAACTGCACGTGCTTTGAGAAGAGCGAGGAGAGAAGAATTACTGAACATGGCTGAAGATAATGCAAATCAGGCTCCTTTGGTGCCAATTAGAGATCATTTTAGGCCGACGATCTAGGCTCACTATTCTGGAATCGCTCGAGGGACGATAAATGCCAACAACTTCGAGTTGAAGCCGGTATTAATCAACATGGTTCAGCAGAACCAGTTCAATGGAAGCGCCACAGCTGATTCTCACCTACACCAATGCACTTTCTTGGAAATAATTGATACGGTAAAAATGAATGGCGTTTCTGAGGATATTATATGCTTACGCTTGTTTCCTTTTTTCTCAGAGATCAGGCTCGAAGTTGGTTACAATCACTGCCGTTGGGGACTATTACTATATGGGAGGAAATGGCGGTCAAGTTCCTTGCAAAATACTTTTCACCCGCCAAGTCCACCCAACTGAAAATCGAAATCAACACCTTCAGGCAGATGAATTTTGAGCAACTCTATGAGGCATGGGAAAAGTATAAAGATTTATTAAGACGTTGTCCTAACCACAATTTTGCAGATTGGGAGTAGATAGAGTGGTTTTACAATGGTCTGAATATGCCTACAAGGATGTCGGTGGATTCTACTGCTGGAGGAACAATTTTCTCAAAGGACCCCATTCAGGCCTACGACATGCTGGAACAGATGACCATAAACAGTTTTCAATGGCCATCTGAGCGTATGGGTGTCAAGAGAGCAGTGTATGCAGTGGACCCTCTCACATCAATAACTGCACAACTATCTACGTTGAATACACAACTTGCTGCGTTGAATAAAGTGAGTGTCGCAAAACCAGCAGGTGTGTCGGGTGCTATGGAAGAATCCCACCATCCTGAACAAGTGCAGTACATAAATCAAAGAGTTTACGGAGGCTAGAGAGGTAATCATGTTCCCAACACTTATCACCCAGTTTTGCGAAATCATGAAAATTTTTCTTACGCTAACAATAAAAATGTGTTGAATCCTCCTTCGAGGTTCAATACAAATAAGGGTGAAGGTAAGCCTTCTTTGGAGGATGTTGTTAGTAATTGTGCAGGAATCGAGTAAAACGATGGCGAGGACTGAGTTTCGCTTTGACAACTTGGAGACACATGTGGCCAATATGGGCACTGTGCTGCAATCTATGGAGACTAGTATTGGGCAGCTGGCAAATGCTTTGAAAGATAACAACAAAGGCCAGTTTCCGAGCAACACAGAGGTAAATTCGAAGGAGCAGTGCAATGCTATCACGTTGAGAAGTGGAAAACAAGTCGCTGCTGAAAAGAAAAAGCTGGAGAATGAAAATTATGATGAAACTAAAATTTCAGAAGAGGAAAAGAATGTAAAGGATTCTAAAATGGAGTGTGACAGTGAGAAGAAAGCTGAAGATAAGCAGAGTGAACCTGAGCCAAAACCGATGTACAAGCCCCCACTTCCATATCCACATAGGTTCAAGAAAAAAACTCTTGATGAGCAGTTCTTAAAGTTCTTGGAGATATTTAAGAAGATTCATATCAACATCCCTTTTTCTGATGCTCTGGAGCAAATTCCGAACTACGCGAAGTTTATCAAAGAGGTGATGTCCAAGAAAAGGAGGCTGAAAGAGAACGAGGTGGTGAACCTAATTGAAGAGTGTAGTGTATTGCTTCAAAAGAAGATGCCACAAAAGCTAAAGGATCCAGGGAGTTTTAATATCCCTTGTTCAATTGGTGGATCTAATTTTACTACTGCATTATGTGATTTAGGGGCCAGTATTAATTTATTGTTATTTTCTGTTTACAGGGCCTTGGAGCTTGAAGAGATGAAACCGACATCAATCACTCTGCAGTTGGTGGATAAAAGCATCAAGTATCCACGTGGTATGGTAGAATATGTCCTCATCAAAGTGGATAAGTTCATATTCTAGGCTGATTTTGTGATTCTGGATATGGAAGAAGAGCATGCCACACCATTGACTTTTGGGAGACCGTTTTTGGCCACTGTTGATTCCAAGATAGAGGTGAAGAAGAGTGAGTTGTCTATGGGTGTGGACGGTGAAAAGGTAACTTTTAACATTTTCAAGAATGCACCTAACCCACTCATCGAGGAATTGTGCATGCTTGAGAGTGTCAAGAAGCTAGACTGCTATAACAGAGCTGTCACTATCAGTAAAAAAAGAGTTGCCAATGGAGAGAAAACCGAGCATACAAGAAAAAACAAATCAGAAAAAGAAGCCAAAATTCAAAAAGCGGTTCGTGAATTATATTTGGCGTGTGAAAGAGAAGGAGAATACCCTAACCAAAGAAACATCTGCCTAAGACCAGTGAAAGTCGGGTTGACGACTCTAAACCAAGCGCTAATGTGGAGGCAACCCAAAATTTTGTTTCATTTTGTCTTTTCTCAGTTTTCTTTATTTTTGTTCTTTAAGTTAATTTGCTTTTCGTGAAATTATTTACCTTTCCTTTTTGTTTCTTTTGATCTCTTCGTTTTTCTTTTTAGGTACGCACTGTCTCATATTCATCTGCGCGCCCACGCGTATTTGCCTGAAAAAAAATAAAATAAAAATAAAAATAGGACTATATGCGCGCCCACTCATCCTCTTGGGTGCGCCTACGCATGGATTTTACGATAAAAGGATCAAAATGCCGAGTCACGTGCGCGCCCGCCCCTCTCATTAGGCGTTCCTGCGCGGTACATTGAGGAAAATTTATTTCAGACACCGAGAGCTGTGCACGGCCGCTCCAATTTCCATGCGCGCCTGTGCGTACCCTGAGCAAAAAAATAGGTCGTCCCCGCATCATATGCGTGCCCGCGCCTGCCACGTGCGCGGCCGCCTCGTCTGTTCTTTAAGCCAATTTTTTTCCTTTCTTTCTCATTCTTTCTCGTTTAACCCTACTCTTCACCGCCTTCTTATCTTTTATCTCCAAATCGCCTCTTAAACTTCAATTTACATCTTCCATTCATCATCTAAAGTCCATTCCTCTTTTTAATCTACCTCACCTCTCGTTTCTTCATCGTCATCTTCTCTATACACCTTCTATTTTCTTCTCTTTCCCAGGGCGCGCAATCGGGATTCACTACAGGAGGCTTTTGTGAATTTTTGCTTAGTGATTTGATAGTCGTGTGGTAAGTTTTATCAATTGACGGAGTTGCAAGTTTTCAAGTTCATATAGGTTGCATTGTGAATTGGATGTGTAGCTTGAGATTTTGTTTTGAAGTGTGCTGTTCTGTGGTGATTATTTGAAGATTGTGTGGTCGTGCATTCTTGGTGTTTTCAATTATAAGTTTGGGGTAAGTGTCGGATATTGGTCTTTATTGATAATTTGGTTTGTGTATTTCACCCGCCAAGTGTTTGAGATATGACACCTAAGAAAAAGTTGAAGTATGGTGCATCCTCTTCTTCTGCTCCTGCCTTTTACGCCCATCGATTTTGGGATGAAAAGGCTGAGGAAAATTATCAACGGTTTTTATCTAAGAGCATTCTGCAAGAGCGGGGGTTTGATACTTCTTTTGGCTTTGATCCGAAGGGGACCATTTTGAGCAATACGGGTCATGAAGTCATAGAGACAAATTGGCACAACTTTGTTAAACAACCGCAAGATATCGTGGTGCCCTTGGTTCGGGAGTTTTATGAAAATTTGAAATTTAAACACATTGCGTTCAAGGTGCTGGTCAAGGGCAAGATGGTACCCTTTGATTCTACATCGATTAACATTGTGTTTGAAATTCCACAGGTGCACATTGATGAATATGTGGAGTACAAGTCTGGGGAAATTGATTACGATAACATTATTCGCAATATCTGTATTGCGGGTGCTGAATGGAGCCTTGGTAGTGATCACAAACCATCAAATCTACGAAAAACTAATTTGAATATTGATGCCAAGCGGTGGTACAATCTTGTTTGCGCTCGCCTGAAGCCCACTGATCACGCCCATGAGGTCACCAAAGAGCGGGCCATTCTTGCCTTTTCATCTCTTATTACCGATTTGTGTGAAGCAGTGGGAGTTGAGTACCGCCCTAATGACGAACTGTTAAAGCCCACGACTGCCATACCATGCGCTTCTTCCTCTAGGTTACCATCTGAAACTGAATTGCGAGAACGAGAGGCAAGGCAAGCATTCAATGCTCGAGCTGCAGCCCAACGCGTCCCCGAACCACAATCTGTGGTTCCCCCTTTTATGGACGCCCGAGTCACATCCCTTGAGGAACTCCGCCATCACCGACAGGAGTTCCAGAATTTCAGCAAACGACTGGCGTGTTCATGGATTATATGATGGGTTTCACCGATGCCATGAGCCACCAGTTCTCTCACGCTGCGAGCTCGGCTCATCCTTTTCCTCCGTATCCACAGTGGCCACCCACTTTTGGTTCTTCAGACCCTGCCCATGATGCTGATGGTGATGAAGGCGGTGACCACTGACGGTCGTCGTTTGAGGTACATGCCCTTTATTCTTTATTGTTAATTCATTGATGACAATGAATGTACCGAGTTTGAGGGGTGTCAAATTTGAAAAATTTGTTGTTGAATTTTTGTTTTTTCTTGTTTTACATTAGTCGTTTTGGATTTTTAGGATTTTCGGTGTTGTTTTAGTGGTTGGATGGCTTTATTTGAATTGAACATTGTTGTTGCGTTGTGGAGTTGGGAATTGTTATGTGGATGTGAGTGATTATTGCGTATATATAAGTTCAGAAAATCAAGAGATAATTTGAAAAATGGCCAATGATGAAGTTATTTTTGTTTGGTATCTGAAATCCATGATCGTTGACCTACGTAAAAACTTTTGTGTTGGTGAACCAATTAGATGAATGAATTCCAATATATTCTGTGATTTATTCCTAAGTTTGAGTTAAAACATACAAACATAGAAATGATTGAGGCATTTTTTGGATCCTTGCGTTGAAATTTATCTTTAGTTGCCCTTTGAGCTTTCATGAAATCAGTGAGTACATTAGGTACAAATTCTGAATTTTGTTGACAAATCATTGTTTACTGCTGATGATTGTTTTTTTTCTGCACTCATTGAAATTCATGTAATTTAATTGTGAATTGAGATTTGTCTAGAACTAGTTCGGACACCCTTTGAGGCAAAATATGGGTAAACTGTGACTTATGAATGATTTATGCAATTTTTCTGAAAATCGTTTGTATCTTTCAAGCTACCCACTGATTTAGTTATCCTTAATACCTTGTTTGAGCCTAATTAAAAAACGAATGGCATGCGTGAAAACGTGTGATAACCCCCATTCGGCATCTTTTCAAGGTTCCACATTCACTACCTGATGAATAGCTTATACACTAATTCCTACCTTGAGGGAGTAAGTAATGAATGAAAGTTTTGTATGCTCCTAATTTAAATTTTCATGATGGAATGATGTGTTGAGAAAAATAAGAAAAAGAAGGTAGAAAATGAAAAGAATTTGAAGCTGAAAAAAAATGAATAAAAAATGATGAAAAAGATGAAAAGTGTGATAAAGTCAGTGCTATAATGAAGTTGAATTACATGGAGAATAAAAAGGAGTTGGAATTCAATGATTAATTATTGTATGCTCGCTCCTTTGAATTGTTATCCTTCGTTTGTAGCCATGATCCAGGCCTTACATTACAAGCCAATTAAGTCCTATTAACCAAGTCACAGACGCCTAATATACTAGTGGAGAAGGGTTGCGAGAATCTATCATATGGATAGTCGATTGACACTTTTAATGATTGTGAATTTTTTTTTATCAAAACACGCACACACTATTCTTCTTTCAATTAGCTTGATCTTGAGTGTTTTTCATTTGAATTTTATCTTGTTGATTGATATCCCTGATTACCAAGAAAGTCCTCATGATCTATGAATGTGTGAATTGATTTGGATATGAGTATTTTGAAACGTGAGTTGCGTGATTTGTAAGTCTTTGAGGTTCATTAGCTTGTGTTTTATTTTGAAAAGGGTTAGTAGGTTCGATATGATTGGAGTGAAAATTTTTCTTTGAAAGCATTACTGAGTTCATTGATCCATATTAATTCTTGATTGTTCTTGGTTGGTTGAGTGATATTCTGTGTTTTGTTTTTGGGCTTTAATTGGGTTTTGCTCGGGACTAGAAAATATTTAAGTTTGAGGGAATTTGATAAGTGCATTTTGTGCACTTAATTTTCATTGATATTTATGGTTAATTTCTTGGTTTCGAGCGGAATTATGCGTGGTTTGTTTTTGTTTGTGTTGGATTTTAGGAATCACAGGAAAAAGTGAATTGGTGTTGGTTGGTGTGAAGGAATCAAGAAAAAGCCAAAACGAGTGAATATGGTTCAAGAATTTGAAGAAAAAATGAAGATATGGCCGAGCCATATGCGCGCCCACGCAACTTCTCACGCGCGCCCGCGCTGTCTGAATGAATTTGTGTGTGAAAGCCCGAGGAATGTGTGTGCCCGCTCCTGGACCTATGAGCGCCCGCGCGTATTGGCAAATTTTGAAGAATCAAGGCAGAGTTTTGTGCGCGCCCGTGCTGATAAAAAGGCGCGCCCGTGCGTCGTGTTTTTCCAGCCGAGAAGTTTTGGAAATTATGGAACTTTGGGATTTATTTGGGCTGATCTTGGACGACTTTTAGGACGTATAAAAGGGTGTTTTTCGGATCATAAGAGCTATCTACCAGCCGCCACATGCATCAAACTTTTGAGAGAACGATTTGTGAGATTTCGGAGATCGTGAATTGAAGATTTCTTTGGAACGAAGATGGAGGCTTTTCAACCGAACATTGAAGAAAGACTACGGCTTTGTTATTTTATCTTTATTTATCTTTTAATTGTTGAATTATGTTTGAATTATTAAATATGATTTGGTTGTGTTTGAATTTTAGTATGAACTAAATTTTCTTAGTCTACAGGTTGATGTAGCCTGGTTGAGATATGTTCATGAATATTTGATTTTATTAAATTGAATTTCTCTAAATTAATTGTGTTTCTAGTTTTGAAAGTCTTTTCAATTTACTGTCCATAAGTTGATTTGTTAAATTTATTTGGAATCCAGCACTCGGGAGAGGAGATTTTGAATAGGATCAATAGAATTCACACTTTTAATTGTTTATATAACTCGGGAGAGTATATAAATTTAATAGAACCTTGAAAGAATATCATTTTACACATATCACTACAAGTATATTCTTAATAGGGATATTAGAATTGATCTGTAGTTGATACACTCTATTTGATACTCGGGAGAGGGAAATAGAACTATCTAAGTGTTCTTGGTTATTAATTGAAAGAAGTTCATGAAAATAGATTAATTAGGAATGAATATTGTCGAGACCAGGTAAAATCAAAACTTTTAGACCATTTTTCTATGATTGATAATTCTGAAGAATTGCGTGTGCGTGTGCTTGTGCTTGCTAATCTCTACTATTTCTTTAATTTTTCAGCAAGTCTCTAAAATTTGATTTTCTAAATAAAATTAGGACTATTTTAATTACAAGTACTGAATATTTTCACATTAACCTTCGTGGGATCGACATTTTACTCATTATTTACTAAAAATTGACAACCGTGCGCTTGCGAGCGTAAATTTCGCAACAGTTTTCCTAGTGACCAAACTTGGTTCGAACACATGAGGTAAATTTCAGACTGCATGGCTTCAATCCATGTAGGTGAATCAACATCAGAAACTGCTTTCTCCATGAATTTTCTTGGGTTACATCCATAGAGAGGCTCATCATTACCTTTTTCATGAAGAAGACTGTATCTAATAGGGGGTCAAATGCTTCTCTTAGACCTCCTAAGTGTGTGTACCACATTGACTAGTTGTTGAGGAGTGGGTTATATTTCTTTAGTAATGGGAGTTTCTCGAAATTTTTCGAGATCTGTCATCTCGTCTTTTCTATCTAGTAGAAACTCCTTCTCGAAGAAGGTGACATTTCTTAAAACAACCACTTTTGTTTATTTTTGGTGATAAAAATAATATCCAAGAGAGTTATTTGGATATCCCACAAAATAGCACAATATATCTCTTACTGTATGCTTCACGAGCTATACACCTCAGATATTTAAATAAGAATATTTGAGAGGTTTTTCTATCTATCTCATATGGTTTTTTATCCACTGTCGTTGTATGGACAATGTTCAAAAATTTTTCCCCAATTTCAAGCGCATAGCTCCAAAATGATGCCATAAATTCAGTGAATCCCATCATTAATCGAACCATGTAAATCAATGTTTTATTACAATGCTCTGACACACCATTGAACTGTGTTGTGCTCTGTGGAGTCTAATTTGAGAGAATATGCCCGAATTACCATAAAGTTATTTAAGGTGTAAATAAATGTCAACAAAATTCTCAGCTTTGTTGAACCTCCTTTACAGTTCATTCAACATTCATGACAACATTTAGATTTTGGTTTGAGGATTATGGTTCCACCATTTTTCAAGCATAAACAGTTCTTCTGTGCTAATAAATTTCTTAGGCCCTTTTGGATGTGCCTTGTCAAGTACATATGAAATTTTCTACGATTTAAGAATAATCTTTAAATTTCTCAACTATTCATGATAATATGGCCAAGTTAGCTTGTTTTGATAGAGAAAAACAGATAGTGGATTACGGGTCGACATCGTGAACATACTGAAAATGGAAACAGATAAGCATTACTAATTATTTAAAAATAATTTTATAAAATTTAAGATAAGAAATTTAATTTTAAAAACTTTTCTCCACTATTTTGACATTTTCACCACCCTCTATTAAAAACTGGAAATCATATTTTCATTAGAGAGCATGTGAGGTTCAATTAGCCAATCATTATTCTTAAAAGGTAAGGCCCAATTGTGATCCTTATACAAACCCTAAATAATTTGTCTTATGTTTGATAATAACCCAATAATAAATATGACATCGTTTATCTTCATGTGTGGAACCTACCCATCAATATTGAATCGTAGTGGATGGACGCCATGAATTCCCCAAATAATATGAACCAAAGTCATGCGAATTCCACCCAATTCACATATCGTATATCAGTGGAAGCCACAAATTTCTGATGTCCAAGTATTCCCAATTGTATGAGCTAAACACTGTCCGCAGGTAGCATTCAACATGCAACCATCGTTGATAGAAGACAATAATAGATTAAATTTTTTAATTTTCCTTTTATAGTTTGATGTGATTTTGAATAAAATTCAAAAGAAGATATTTTAATTTTGGAATTTGTCTCAACACTTTAATTTAAAATTGTGTGCCATACTTGTTTGTATGTTTGTAAGATTCATGCAGTTATATATATATATACATATTATTTAATCTATATCTAATATATCATAAATAACAAAAATAAGGATTATCGATCACCGAGAGCTATTCAATCCATGTGAGCCAAAACACGAATCTAATTCCATATATTAGTAAAATGCAGGGATGCAAATGCAATTTCATTACATAAGCTCCAATATTTTACATGTATTAAATGAAATTTTATTACATAAGCTCCAATATTTTACATGTCTTAAATATTTAAGCCGATGAACTTTTGGCCCATTATCTTTCAGTCTTGATCTATCACCAATTCTAATATTACCTTTGAATTTCCATGGCACATAAGGGATACATTTCAAGGGGTGTGAATTAATGAGTCATAAACCAAATCCATTTTTACATTAAAAAATAAAATAATAATTAATTAAAGCCCACAGGGGAATAGGCGACGAGCCTATGGGCCTCTGACTCATGTGAGATGGGGTCTCCTTGGGATCAAATATTTTTAGAATAAAATAATAATTATACCATTAAAATATCCTAATATACACCTAGCACATTGGTCTTTACTCTCGATCCTCCTTTATACATAAAATATCACATATTATCATCAATTAATTCAATAAATTTAATTAATTCATTAAATCACGTGCCTTGTAATTTATCACTAACCGAAATAATTATTAAGTAAAATAAAAAACTAAATAATTTTTTTTATTTAATTTCTAATTAATTTATCAATAATTTATTTCGTTGAAAATTTCTTTGACCATAGATGTTAGTAGACCAGATCATATTAATTGTATGCATGTGTGCTCGATTTCAGTCTCACCCTAAGCAATCTCATCATTTCGCTGCCAAGAATATGCTTAAATATCTTAAAGAACTAAAATGTTGGCCTATGGTATGAAAAAGACCCATCTTTTGATCTAGTTGGCTATTTAGATACTGATTATGCAGGGTGCAAAGAGGACATGAAAAGTACCATTTGCATGACAATTTCTAAGAGATTGACTGATCTCATGGTTTAGGAAAAAAAAAAAAAGACATCCATTGCAACATTAATAGTTGAGGCGGAGTACCTACCTGCTATAAAGTGTTGTGCGCAACTTCTCCGAATCCAACAAAAATTGTGAGATTATGAGATTGATGCACAAGAGATTACCAATATATTGTGACAATACAAACACCATTGCAATCATCTACAATGCAATTCTTCATTCCAGGACCGACCTCATTGATTACAGACATCACTTCATCAGAGATCATGCATTCAAGAAGGATAAAAGGCTGGAGTACATCCCAAATGATCAACAAGAAAAAACTATATTTATCAAGCCTCTACAATGGACTAAATTTTCTTAATTTATAAATATTTTAAGGCTTGTTGATTTATCTTAATAATTTAGTTAGGGGGTACCTTATGCTCTGGAATGTATACTAATAAAACAAATTAGGTACCCTTGAGCCCAACATATAGTCAGTTTAGTTCCTCAACTAAACTGGTCCCTGTGTTCTCAGACTAATTGATTTTATCATCTAGTATATTGACTTTTGATTAAGTTTAGTTCCTTAATAAAGTATGTGAATTTCTGACTAAAAAACTGCCATGTGTTTTGTACGAGGAAATTCAAAAGTCATTTAGTACATAAGTATCTCAGTTAGACCCCTTAACTTCTTCTTCTTCACAGTTCTCATTCTTTGCAAGTTCTCTGCACTCTTCCTTATTGCAATCAAATCTCAACCATTAAATACTTTTAATTTCATATCGAATCATACTACAATTGCAACTGCAACACCAGCACACATTATTAACGCACTCGATGTGGCTTTTGAATCCATTTATGCCATGGAGGATGGAAAATGGGTTGGAGTATTTCAGAGGATTGAGTCGTCTTGAATCAAATGATTTCTAGGCTCTTCATTGGAAATATAGATTCCAGAACTGCTGAGCAGAATATCTTAGTCGCTAAAGATGTCTAGGCTATGATAGCGGTTGGAGATCATGAATCGATAGTAGATGAAGATTTTTTCTCAAGCTTGTTTCAACTGACTTCTAAGAGGTTGTATTGGATAAATTAAGTTTCAGTGTTTAAAGATTATTTCAAAGCTAAACTGCATTACCCAAACTGAACTAGACAAGACAAACCAAAACTGGTTCAGTAAACTATTCACTACCTAACTGCTATCTGGACTAAATATTTTACCTACCCAAAATGGAGATTTCAGACCAAAACTAAAGCACTGTACTCAGAGTATTTGATGAATTCAGTCTACCAACATATAGTACAGATAGACAATTGATGTCAATATCATCAGTCTACCTTATTGAATAATGTTTTTCATACACTGACACATCAAAACCGCATCCGCACACACAATCATACTATATCATCAGAGAGAATTTTGACATTGCAATACAAACAATGCAATGGGAAAATCATGTGAGGAACATAATACTATTTAAATATTTATGACCGTTGGCACCAAAACCTATAAATATGTTATAAAATTAGTTTTGGACGATCCCCCCCCCCCCCCCAATTGCTACACTTGTTATTCTTGCATATAATAGTTTACCTAAAGCCTTCAAAGTTTACTCAGAAAAACTGATCAAGAACTCAAAACACACATTTGAAGAACTTATCTGATCATTGTAGGATCATTTTGCGCAAGTTTATCAAGTTGTAAAAGAAATTTTAATGGATTTAGTCTTATTGAGTTGAGATACTAGAAGTTCTAAGATAGGCAGTGGTGTGAGCCATAGTCTTGGTTATGGATTTTGCAAAGAAGTTATGAAGTTCAAAGTTTTCTTGTGAAAACCTTTGATAGGACCGGTTTAGGGTGTAGAGATTTAAATAAAACTCAGTAAGTAAAAATGAATGCAAGGATTAATGTATGAAGTAAACTGAAATGAAAGGCACGCTTGGATATTTCTGGATGTTCAGATATTTAAGTACTCCTATATCACTATTTCTTCCTTATTGGAAGGATATCGCTTGAAGACTTTAAATTTTACAACACTTTGCAAAATCCTACTCCAACAATAGGACTTACCACAAAGCCTATCTCAAATCTCCTAGTAAATATAATCAATAGAAACAATCCTAGACTGAATAAAAAGTTTTTACAACTCGATTATAAGTGCACAAATTGATCCTTCAATGATTGGATGATATCTGCGAATGTGTGCTTCAAGTTATTGATCCGTTTAGCTTGATGAACTTTAAAAGCTTTTTGGTAGACTTCTTAAAATACGAGTTTTTGTGCAATACTTGCAAGTTCTTACCAAAACTGATTAAGCTGCCTATTTATAGGATTGGGTGCCAACGGTCATAATTTTTAAATATTATCTGATATCTTCAAATTCTTTCTGTTGCACTGTTTGTATATGTCACATCATCATTCTCTACCGCAATAGTACAATCTGAGTGCGCAAAGGTTGTTGCACATTGTCAGTGTACGGAAGGCTTTATCCACTGAGGTAAACTGACTGTAAACTGAATATTCTCGGAATGTTGGTAAACTATCTATGAGAACTTCAGTTGGCTGACAAGAGCAGTTTGTGGCAAGATGATAGATTGAGAGCAATTTGGTGATAATAGTTGTTCAGCAACTTGAGAAATCAGTCTGGGTAAGTAAACTCTTATAAACTTTTGCAGTTTGGGTGCAAGATCAGTTTACTTATCCACTTTAGATCAACGATGCGAGCAGTTCAATAACTTTGGTTGATTCAGTTTAGCAATGTAGTTTGGGTATGCGATTGACAAATATTTTGCAAACAACGAAACTTAAAATCTCCAAAAAATTTCCCCCTTTTCGGAGTTTGAGAAAACTTAGTTTTGACAAAACTTATCTTTTGTTTTGTAGAATTTAGTAAATGCATCTTTAGTTTTAAACTAAACTGTTATTTGTTTTTCCGTTTTGACAAACACAAGATATATGAAGAATAATCACTTGTAGGAGAATAAGATTCCAGTCAATAGTAGTAATAACGATACTTCAGCAAACGTGTGTAGATAAAACAAGCAAAACTAAATTTCTCTCTTGGATAATGACGATAATTGCTGTGTGCTCAACTGTTAGGAGAAGAACTGGCCCTGATGGCTATATCTCGACTGAGTACTTGGGAGATTTGATATGATTGTTCAGAAATTTCCGTGTAAGAGATGAAAGGGATTTTATTTTATTGGACATAACATGGAAGTTATTAGTCAAGGATTCTTGCAACGAGGGAACTTGAGCGGAAATAGTATCCACTTTGATTTCAAGTGACTCATGAGATTGCTATAGTTGAGATAGAGAAGAGCATACTTGGTTAAATTTGTCCGGAGATTTGATCAACAAGGTGAACTATCTCTGTAGAATTACTACCTCTTTTGTCATTGAGTTTTGAATAGCTAAAATGTGATCTCTAGATTTTCCTTGATCATTTTTGATCACTTGAATATCCCCAAAGAGTGAAACCAATGAAGACTTGAGTCCATTTAAGGTGATATTTAAGTCATCAACTGTCTCTTTTTTAGTCAGCTCTACTGCTTGCATTTCTTCTTTGCAAGAAATCGAAGGTCCTTTGTGACAAAGATAATTTAAGTAGATAGATTGTTTGGCCTTGGTCATGAAGGTTTTATCTTTATCCAACTTGACTAAAAAGATTTCAGATCTTTCTCGTCATCAAATTCAACTTCCTCCAACCTCAATTTTCCTTTTTTATTTGATTCTGATGGGTCTTCTTCTCCAGTTTGGTACGCGGTTGGATGTGTTGACATGATTGGCACAAACTAAAGTATTTCATCAACTTCAAATGACTCATTGATTCTATTGCTTTATTCTAGGCTATGAATCTCTAATGGTGAAGTTAAAAATTAAAACTTAGAGTCAGCTGCTACGAAGAATAGTGAAGGAATGTAAACAGTTTCTAGCTTGGTGAAAGAGTCATTGTAGACTAACAAGGCAAGACTGGATTCTTCAACAAATTATTCTACAGATGGTTCAAAAACTGTACTTGGTATGTCCAAAATTGGTTCATAAATAAAATTCACTTCTTCATCAACTGTCGTCTCCGACTGTTCTTGAGTTTCAATATGGCTCGTAACCTGCTGCAATAAATTCACTTGAAAGTCTTGAATTGGATTTATCATTTTCTCACTATGGTGAACTGTAGGTTCCTCATCCACTGGATCAGTTTCTTTCTCAACTACTTGAAACACTTGATCAATTGTGTGTTCTGAAGACTCGTCTGTTTGTGGAGCTGGTTGGGAAGCTATTTTTTTCTTCAATTTTAACTTTGATACTTGTAGGGCTTAGGGATCACAATTTATTGGTCTTGTTCCCAAAACTAAACCCATTGCTGCAATGAGGCAAGATCTGAATCCAACTGAGTGAAAACAATTCTGTCTTCATATGTCTTTCTGGAGGTTGGATCATAATTCTTCTTTAACTGAGCATGAATTGTTGAAAGTCTATTTGTAAGGCCCGAGATTATTTAATTTTAATTCGAGAATATTTAATTTGAGAATTTTTGGAGTTTATATTTAAATTATAATATTCTTAAATTATTTAGGATTTAAATTGAATTAAAAAGATTGCACAGGGATTGATTTGCAAATAGTGAAGATTTCAAGGGCCAAAGTGCAAATAGAGAAATGTTAGTGGGACACTTGGCTTGGGAATTATATTTCAACGTTTATGTATTCATTTTATTCAGATTTCATCATCCAAGAAACCGAGAGCTTCAATTCTTCATTTGTATTTCATCTTCAATCCTTGATTTCTCAAGATCCGGCCGTCCGATTTCAAAACCAAGCCTAGTTTTGGAATCCTTGCAAGAAGAGATATCATATGATGTAATTATTATTTTGATCCAACATTTTTTTATTTTGAGGAGATGTTGAACTAAGATTATGGTTGGATATATGTGTTCTAGAGCTTTCGATAGTCATATTTTCGAAGTTGGATCAAAGAATGGATGCCGTTTGAATTAGCTATGATTTTTCCAGCCTATTTTTGAAATTCCTATCATATTATATGCTGGTTTTTTGATGATATATTGCTTGTATAAATGTGTTTGATGTAGATATGATTGATAGATTTGATAGAAATGAGTTTAGGTTACCGAATTTGTACCGTTACGCCGTCGGGTCAAGGATTTGATAGAGTTTGATTAAGCTGAGTATTATGTGAGTTCTTTGCTGATATAAGTAATTTGATATGCTATATTTTCAGATTTTATTGAAGGATTATCGAACTCGGGAAGTCAGCTTCGAACCGGGATAGAATTGATCAAGGTTTGTGAAGTTTATGCCTTGACAATTGATGGAAGGTTGAGCAGATTTTTGATTGAGCTTTTGTTGTGCAGCTTGTTCAGAATTGCAACAACCTTAACCCAAGAAAAAGAGGTATAAGACAAAATCAAATTTTAAGGGATTGAACAATCAAGATAAATCCACTTGAGTGCCTTTAAACCACATACTTACTTGTTTATATGCTTTCTTGTATTGATGTGGATTGAATGAGATCTTTATGTTGATTCTTGCTAGATGAACATGTATTGATATCGTTGGATTAGACTTATGCTTATATAGATGGTAGCACTTAATCGTGTTACGCCCAAATTACCCGACTCAACTCAGATAAATAAGATATGCAGTAGTGAGAGTAGGGATCGTTCCCACGAGGAAAGAGAAATTTATGTGTTCTAAAAATAAAGTAAAAGGGGGTGTTTTGAGTTTGAGATTAACTACAAAAAATTTAAATAATTTAAAATAAATATTATCACTATCATGCAAGATTGAAATTAGAACAAAGAAATCAATGAGAAACAAGCCTTGGTATCGGTCGACTACACCCTTGAAATTATTAACTCGATCATCGGTTTCCTAAAAATAATTAATTCTCATTGAATATTCATCATTGAAAATCAAATTCCTGTTTCATCTTAATCTTAGTTAACTAGACACAAGAGTTCTAAATTAACCCTTACTAATGAATTAACCCAATACAAGCGATTAAATTTAAATTCGCGATAGCATGCAAACTAGTGAAATTGACGAATCTAGACAACACATACACAAGTGGATGTATTTAGTCTAGTCAATTTGTTCCTACACTTTAATAAATTCACAAGCGGAAAAATATCAAGAGTAGTTGCTTCGCAAATTAGTTGATTCAAATAATTACGGATTTAAATACTAATTTAGCAGTAGATTGTATAGCGAAATAATAAGATGGCCAATCCGAAAATCTCACATACAAGCATGAAATAAATCAGAACAACTTTTGATACTTAATAAGAATTAAACACTGAAAATTAAAATCTCATGAATAAACAAAATCAAGGGCTTGTCTTCCTCAACCAAGTTCTAAGGTTTAGTCACAACGATTCATGAAAAACGGAAGAAAAATAAAAAAAAAAGAAATTGTAAGAAAAAGATAGAACACAAAACCTAGCTGCCAAGGAACAACTTCAAATTCTGATAATCATCTCTAAAAAATGGAATAAAAGACCTAATAAAAGGCTAGATTCCAAAATAAAAGAGTTTCCAAAATTAAGAACTCTTTCCGAACAGACCCACTCGCTCGATCGGTAAAGATTAACCGATCGAGCAAGACCAAAATTGTAATCCTACTATTCTTCAAATTCATGCGGCCGTTCGATCGGTAGAAGTTAACCGATCGAGCGGCCAACTTTTCTTCCGAATCTGCTTTTTCCTTCACATGACCGCTCGATCGGTAGAAATTTGCATATTGAGCGGTCAACTTTTCTTCAAAATCTTTGCAGCATTTCCCTTTCTCCAAGCTTCCATCCATACGTCCTCCAAAACGCACACCCTGCACAGAAAAACCAGGAAACAAATCATGTAGACACAAAATATTCAATACAAACAAAATACGTAATTAAAACACAGAAACAAATGCAAAACAACAATTGAATGACATTAAAATATGCATCACAAACACAACTATCAAATTCCCCCACACTTACTCCTTCCTCGCCCTCAAGCAAGTCATGCAAAAAACAAAATGAAAACACAAAAAACACATAAGCAAGGATGAATCATGCATAACATAGCCTCAGAGAAGTTTTTTCACACAAAAACAAGTTCATACATATTCTCGATCATCAATGATACACCTTCAGTCGAATGAGAACGTGCGTGTGTGACATGTTACCCTAGCTACATGCAACTTCAACAAGACAAGTGTCAAAACTTTTCGCCGACCTAAGACAATTCAGTGAAAGTCTCACAATCAAGAACTCTCCTCTCAACAATCTCTTAACACAACACAACTCTCTTGAGATAAAATTACGCACCGTCAGATTTTGCACCCGACATTTTTAAGTCTCAATAATTACCCGCAGACTTAGCTATAACTGGATAGGATTCGAATTTCAATCCCCTCGTCTATAGCCCGGATGGAACTACAATCCCATTAGATCCGTAAACTTAGCTATGAAATAGTGAATAGAATTTCATTCACATTCCAAGACCGGATGAAATTGTTATTTAAAATTTTTTTCAAAAGTTTAACCCCATTTTATCCGCATACTTAGCCACAAACAAGACGAATAGGATTTCAATCATCTTGCTCACAACCCAGATGGAGTCAATTTTTCATCAAAGCTTTATAAAAAATTAAAAAAGGTGCGACCAAGAGTGTATATGATTATAAACGAAATCATCAAGATTCAAGAAACTATCAAGTTCCACGAATACCTATTATTGTGCAATGGTCCAATAGACATCCACAATATCTAATACATCACTACACTTCACTGGTTAAACATGTGTGCTTGAAATATTCAACAATCAACCTATGGTTTCTCATATATAATCAAGAGTATAAATTTTCACAAAAGTTTCATGTTTTTTTTTTCTCAACTTCCTCATCATAGGCAAAATTTCAACCTCAACTCATGCATTCGAACAAATATGAAACAACAACAAACAACTCACAAACTAAATGCAACGACTCAACAAAAACAAAGGTAATGTCATGAATGCACCTCCCCCCTACACTTAAATGAAGCATTGCCCTCAATGCGTCAAATCACAAAAGACAACAAATAACAAAATGTCAATGCAATGAAAAATGCAAAACGAAACTCCCCTCGTTTACTGGTTGGCGGCGTCATCCTCTTCAGCCTCAGGAGGGGGAACCGGAGCAGCGTACTGAAACTAGAAAGGCGGAGGATATGGAAGAGCAGCAGGAACAAAGGCCATATCAATGCCTAGATGCATAGATATACCCCGAATGAGAGAGTCCAGAGCTTGAGAGTTGTGAGCAGCCACAATATTAAATTCATTCTGGTGATGGGCATAGGATGTAAGCTCGCGGATGGAATCGGCCTGGGAGCGACGAGGAGGCGGAGGTGGCCTTGGGTGGTTCGGACAAAGAACAAATCGACCGTCCTGCACAAAGTGTTTGACTCTATAGACTCTCTTGGCCTCAACTGCAGCTGCGTCCACAGGTCGCTTGGGTGGCAACCATTCTTTATCGGAACGAATGGGAACACCAGCACGGATACACAAGGAAGTGATAATCATCGGGAAGTAGAGACCCAAGGTGGCGGAATCAATCGACCGATGGATCTCGCTGTGAATCACGCGTCCCACATTTATTGGCCAACCCATATCAAGATCAATTTCCCCCTGACAAAAGCTTTACTATCCATCCTCTCCGCTGCGTTTGCATAGAATTCATGCACAATTGGGACAACAGCAGGAGGAGGTTGCTTGCAAAATACTTCCCAACCACGTTCTTGAAAGAAACGGAATACCTCACTATCACAAAATTCCAATTCAAATCCATGCTCGAGAATAGGAGAGCGGTTTACTTTTACGTGATCGTATCGATCACGAGCCTCTTGATTGACGAAGTTTTCGGCAAGGTTTTGGGAAGAACGGGCTGTCGCTGCGCCTTGAGAAGATGATTCGCCGGAGTATCAAACTTTATTTGGTCCCATGAGTAATCAAAAGTAGAGAACAGATACCGGAGCGCAAGGGTCGGAGAAGAAGACCGGCGCGACAGGGGCAAGGTGGAGGTGCTGTCCGATGCGAGATGGATGTATACGACATGAGAGCTAGCCGAAGAAGAAGACCGGCTAAACATCATAGCAGCAGATAGTAGGTGAAAAAAAAAAATTCAGAGGCGGCAGAACAGGGCCGATGTGGAGGTGTACGTCACGGCAGATATCTGTGCAAGAGAGTGAACGGAGGTGATAACCGGAGTGAAGTTGTGTGGCAGCCGATTTGTTCCTGTGCGCAAAGAATAAGAATTGGTGAGAAATTGAGTGTGTAAGAATTTGGGGGTTAGGGATTTAGAAATAATAGAGAGGAGAGAATAAGAGAGGAGAGAAGAGGAATCACGATTGAAATCGCGTAAAAAGTGTCTCGCTTGATCGGTAAGGATTGACCGACCGAGCAAAAATATTCAAACTTACTGTCCTACCAAAAATGCTCTCGCTCGATCGGTAGAATTCTACGGATTGAGCAAGAAAAAAACATGAAACTCTCTTCCTGCACCAAAAGAGTGCTCGCTCGATCGGTATAACTTGACCGATCGAGCAAGCGAGCCAAAAAAAAATTCAAAATATTTTTGGATTTTCTACTTTCCGAAAAAAACAAAATAAATAAATAAAAACATGAAAATAACAAAAACTAGAAAAATTAAAACAAGGGAGTGGAAACAAAAATCACTGGGTTGTCTCCTAGTCAGCGCTAAATTGACAGTCAGTCTATAGATCGACTACATGCTGCGATTTATTCGACATCTGGCGGAGCATCAAGTGTTAGCTCATGCTCATTCTCTCCATCATTTCCTTGGACCCCTTCATGATAATGTTTCAAACGCTGTCCATTAATCATAAATATTTTCGAGGTCTCCAAGCTCTGTATCTCCACTGCACCATGAGTAAAGAAATTATTAATAACAAACGGCCCAATCCATCTAGAACGCAACTTACCTGGAAATAATTTAAGTCGTGAGTGATAGAGCAGAACTTTATGACCGACTTCGAATTCCCGTCTAGAAATCATCTTGTCATGGAAGGCCTTTGTCTTGTCCTTATAGATTTTTTAGCTGGAATATGCATCATTGTGTATCTCTTCTAATTCTTGCAACTGCAGCTTTCGATGCTCGCCACTCTAATCCATCTGCATATTAAAGTTCTTGATAGCCCAATAAGCTCTGTGCTCCAATTCTGCGGGTAGATGGCATGGTTTCCCGAAAATTATACGATATGGGGACATGCCAATTAGCGTCTTAAATGCGGTTCTGTAAGCCCACAGATCATCGTCCAATCGCAAGCTCCAGTTCTTCCTTGTCGGATTCACTATTTTCTCTAAGATAGACTTGATCTCTCTGTTCGAAACTTCAGGTTGACAATTGGATTGTGGATTATATGCAGTGGAGATCTTGTGCATCACATGGTACTTTTTCAGCAAATTCGCCATAGTTCGGTTGCAGAAGTGCGTTCCTTAATCACTGATGATGACTCGTGGAATCCCAAACCTATAGAAAATATTGTGTTTGATAAACTCTGCAACCACTTTAGAATCCTCGGTACGGGTGGCCTTTGATTCCACCCATTTTGAGATATAATCCACAGCAAGTAATATATATATAAATCAATACGAACTAGGAGAAGGTCTCATGAAGTCGATGCCCCAAACATTGAAAATTTCACAAATTAAAATAGTTTTCCGAGGTATCTCCTTGCGCTGGGATATATTACCTATCTTCTGGCATTGAGCGCATGACTTACAGAAAACGTAAGCGTCTCGAAATAGGGATGACCAGAAAAATCCGCAGCCCAACACCTTCCTCGCTGTTCTTTTTGCTCCAAAGTGACCACCACAAGCATAAGAGTGACAAAATGTGAGAATAGGGATTACCTCGCTTGCAGATACACATCGTCATATGAATTGATTGGCGCAGTGTTTCCACAAGTATGGATCATCCCACACAAAATACTTAGCATCGCTTCTCACTTTTTACTTTTGTGACTTGGAAAATTCAGAGGGAAACCCTTTAGTAACTAAATAATTTACAATATGTCCGTACCATGGTAATTCTGTTCTTGTTGAAAAAAATATTTCATCAGGAAATTCTTCTCGCAAGCTCTGCTCCTCATCAATATGAACTAGATGGCTCAAGTGGTCAGCGACTCGATTCTCCCTTCCGCTTTTGTCTTTGATTTCCACATCAAATTCGCTCAAGAGTAGTATCCATCTTATTAGCCTTGGTTTTTCCTTCTTATTCGCCATCAAAAAACGAAGAGCTGCATGATCAGAATAAACAATAACTTTAGCACCAAGTAAATAAGAACAAAATTTTTCTAAAGCAAAAAATACAGCCAAATGCTCCTTTTATGTGGTAGAATAATTCCGTTGGGAATCGTTCAGAATACGCGAGGCATAGTAGATAGCATGCGATGCTTTCCCAACTTTCTATCCCAACACCGCTCCTACAACATAGTCGCTGGAATCACACATGATCTCAAATGGGTTGCTCCAGTTCGGTGGTTGGATGATCAGTGCAGATGTCAATGCGTCTTTAAGTTTATCAAAAGATGCTTTGCATGACTCATCAAATTCAAACAACACATCTTTTTGCAAAAGTTTGCACATAGGGGATGCGATCTTGGCGAAGTCCTGAATGTATCTCTTGTAAAAACCTGCATGGCCAAGAAAAGAACGCACTTCCTGCACACTTGCGGGGTAAGGTAGAGACTGAATAATATCAATTTTAGCTTTATCTACCTCTATCCCCTTAGATGAGACGACATGACCCAAAACAATACCTTGCCCAACCATAAAATGACACTTTTCAAAATTTAGAACTAGGTTGGTTTCGACACATCTCTTAAGGACAAGAGCAAGGTTAGACATACATTTTTCGAATGAATCACCATAGACAGTAAAATCAACCATAAAAACCTCTAAGATATGCTCAATATAGTCAAAAAAATGCCAACCAAACACCGTTGGAATGTGGTCGGTGCATTACAGAGTCCAAAGGGCATGTGTTGATATGCAAAGGTTCCGAATGGTCAAGTGAATGTCGTCTTTTCCTGATCTTCTGGCGCAATCGTGATTTAAAATAACCAGAATACCCATCAAGAAAACAATAGTAAGAATGACATGCTAACCTTTCAATCATTTGATCAATAAAGGGCAAAGGAAAGTGGTCCTTTCGGGTTCCAGCATTTAGCTTCCTATAGTCTATACAAACCCTCCACCCATTTTGAATACGGGTGGGAACCAATTCGTCATCCTTGTTCTTTACAACAGTAATCCCGGTTTTCTTGTGCACCACTTGGATCGGACTGACCCACTGACTGTCAGAAATTGGGCAGATCACTTCTACTTCAAGAAGTTTCAAAATTTCAGCCTTCACCACCTCCATCATAGGTGGGTTCAACTTTCTTTGCGGTTGACGCAAGGGATTCGCTCCTTCCTCCATTAGAATCCTGTGCATGCACGTAGAAGGGCTGATTCCCTTGATATCTGCTATGGTCCACCCAATAGCAGTCTTGTGCTTCCTTAAGACTTTGACCAATTGCTCCTCTTGTTCGGCCTCCAAAATGTTGGAGATGATAACTGGTAATGTTCCTCCTTCTCCAAGGAAAACATACTTAAGATGTTTGGGAAGCGTTTTCAGTTCAACCATTGGTGCCTGCAAAACAGATGGAAGGCTCCGAGTATTAGAAATTGGTAAAGATAAATAAGAAACATTACTTGACTGAGGTAGCTCAGGAGCACTGTTCAGAATGTTATCAATTTCTTGTGCTTCTTCACTTCGTCCAATTCCATCCTCATCTTGATGATCGGGTGCGATAATAGTCACCTCTAGCTCATCTTTTCATGCATGCTCACAATATTTTTGTGCCAAGTAATCCACAATATCGACAGAATAAACACAATCATCACTGTTAGGAAATCTCATGGCATCATAAATATTAAACTTTACAACCTCACCATCAAATTTCATAGTGAGTGTGCCACTGTGAACATCAATTTTAGTCATCGATGTTTTCAAGAATGGTCTGCCTAACAGAATAGGACTATTGTGATCACCGTTTTCCATGTCAAGGACATAAAAATCCGCAGGAAATATCAAGTTATTTACTTGCACTAACACATCTTCCACTAATCCCCTAGGGTATGCATTAGACCTATCAGCTAACTGTATGACAATTCCAGTTTTATTCAAAGGACCAAGTTTTAAGGAAGCATAAATGGAATATGGCATAACATTGATCGATGCTCCTAGATCTAACATGGCATTCTCAAGTCTAACATTCCCTATAGTTCATGGAATAGAAAACATACCTGGATCCTTGCTTTTGGCAGACAATTTCCTTTGGATCACCGCAGATACATTCTCACCTAACTCCACTTTCTGACAACCCTTCAGTGTTTTCTTCCTCTTTGATGTGCACAATTCCTTCAAGAACTTCGCGTATCGAGGTACCTGCTTAATAGCATCTAGCAATGGAATGTTTATCTCACATCTACAAAAAGTTTCATAAAGTTCCTTTATCCCTTCATATTTTCTAGACTCCTTAAGTGCTATGGAAAAAGGGGCCACATGCTTATATTCAGAGAGAGGAGGAAACTTACCTTTTTGCGCTTCTTCCTGAGTTGCCTCTTTATCTTCCACTTTTTTCTCTTCAACTTTCTCATCATTGGATGAAGCTTCAAATTCCTTCTCCTTGATTTTCAACTCCTTCCCACTTTTTAAAGTAATTGCACTCGCATTCTCTCTTGGGTTAAAAATTGTTTGGGATGGCAAGGCATTGGAATGTTGTGATTCCAATTTGTTGATTGCAGTGGCGAGCTGTCCCATCTAGGTATTCAAGTTCTGGATTCTTGCTCGGTTTTCCTGTTGGAAAGTTAGAGTATTAGTTGCAATATCCTTAACTATGTTTTCAAGAAACTCACCTGGCGCTGGAATTTGCGGACGCTGCTGTTGTGGAGGATACGGTGGCCTATAAGCTTGATTTTGTGGTGGTGCTTGAGGTCCAAGTTGATTCGCCGAAGGGTTTTCGTATATAAAATTTGGATGATCCTTCCAACCTGGATTGTATGTGTTGGAATACGGATCATACTTCCGCTGTAGTGGTCCAGGAAATCCGCCAGTAGCATTAACCTGTTCGACCAATTCCTCTTGAAGTGTAGGACACATATCAGTAGCATGTCCCACTGCAGCGCAAATTCCACATTGCTTTGCAGTCTGTCCATTCCCTACAGCCATCTGAAGAACAAGAGATGTCAGTTCAATCAATTTTTGCTAAAGAGAAGAGACATTTACCTCACTATTCTTCTTAGGTGTAGGCTCAATTCGGTTGGTGCCAAATTGCTGAGAATTGGCAGCCATATTCTCTATCAGATTCCTTGCTTGCACTGGAGTTTTATCCACAAAAACTCCTCCACTGGCCGCATCTAACATGCTCCTTTCATGAGGTAACAAACCTTCATAGCAATATTGAATCAACAAGTTTTCACTTATATGATGTTGCGGACAGCTAGCAACAATATTTTTGAACCGCTCCCAATATTCGTAAAGTGACTCCCTTGCAAATTGCTTGCACCCATAGATCTCTTTCTTGATGTTCGCTACTCTAGAATCTGGGAAGTATTTCTCCAAAAAAATTCTATTCATCTCAGTTCAAGTCGTGATGGTTCCAGAGGGTAAATAATACAGTCAATCCTTAGCAGCACTTTTCAAAGAAAAAGGAAAGGCTTTCAGTTGGATATGATCCTCTGTGACTCCATGGGGTTTCATACTCGTGCAAACCACATGGAATTCCATCAAGTACTTGTTAGGGTCCTCACCTGCAAGACCATGAAAAGAGGGTAACAAATGAATTAATCCAGATTTAAGCTCAAAAGTAGCATTATTTTCAAAAGTAGAAAAAGTAATGCATAAAAGGTGTTGATTTGGATCAGGAGTGCCCAATTGTCTTAGGCTCAGATTTGCGTTGGCAGCCATTTCTTCCTCAGGAATTTCTGTTCGAGTTTCGTCCTCTTCATGTTTCCTACGAACTTCTCTCCTTCGCTTGTGCAGAGTTATTTTGATCTTCGGGTCGCAGGGGAATTCTTCATCAGAAGAGTCACCTGAAAGCATGAACAATAGAGAAAACTTGAAACAAAGAAAAGAAGAAAGAGTGAGATTAAACCAAATAAAAAGAACACAAAAATTAAACACCGTTCCTCGACAACGGCGCCAAAATTTGGTAGCTATTAATCGTGTCACGTCAAAATTACCCGACTCAACTCAGATAAATAAGATATGCAGTAGTGAGAGTAGGGATCGTTTCCACGAGGAAAGGGAAATTTATGTGTTCTAAAAATAAAGTAAAATGGGGTGTTTTGAATTTGAGATTAACTACCGAAAATTTAAACAATTAAAAATAAATATTATTACTATCATGAAAGATTGCAATTAGAACGAAGAAATCAATGAGAAACAAGTCTTGGTATCGGTCGACTACACCCTTGAAGTTATTCACTCGATCATCGATTCCCTAAAAATAATTAATTCTCATTGAATATTCATCATTGAAAATCAAATTCATGTTTCATCTTATTCTTAGTTAACTAGACACAAGCGTTTTAAATTAACCCTTACCAATGAATTAACCCAATACAAGCGATTAGATTTAAATTTGCGATAGCATGCAAACTAGCAAAACTGACGAATCTAGAGAACACATACACAAGCGGATGTATTTAGTCTATTCAATTATTGTTCCTACAATTTAATAAATTCACAAGCGGAAAAATATCAAGAATAGTTGCTTCGAAAATTAGTCGATTCAAACAATTACGGATTTGAATACTAATTTAGAAGTAGATTGTATAGAAAAATCCTAAGATGGCCAATCCAAAAATCTCACATACAAGCATGAAATAAATCAGAACAACTTTTGATACTTAATAAGGATTAAACACTGAAAATTAAAATCTCATGAATAAACAAAATCAAGGGCTTGTCTTCCTCAACCAAGTTCTAAGGTTTAGCCGCAACGATTCATGAAAAACCGAAGAAAAATCAAAAGAAAAGAAGAGATTGTAAGAAAAAGATAGAACGCAAAACCTAGACGCCAAGGAACAACTTCAAAGTCTGATAATCATATCTGAAAAATGGAATAAAAGACCTAATAAAAGGCTAGAGTCCAAAATTAATAACTCTTCCCGAACAGACCTGCTCGCTCGATCGGTAAAGATTGACCGATCGAGCGAGACCAAAATTGTAATCCTACTATTCTTAAAATTCATGCGGCCAACTTTTCTTCCGAATCTGCTTTTTCCTTCACATGACCGCTCGATCGGTAGAAATTTGCAGATCGAGCGGTCAAATTTTCTTTAAAATCTTTGCAGCATTTCCCTTGCTCCAAGGTTCCATCCATACATCCTCCAAAATGCACACCTTACATAGAAAAACCGGGAAACAAATCATGTAGACACAAAATATGTAATTAAAGCACAGAAACAAATGCAAAACAACAACTGAATGACATTAAAATATGCATCACAAACACAATTATCAATAGACTTGTTGCATTGATATTGAGCCAAAAATCCTTTGAGATTTTGAATGGCAGATACGTCAAAAGAGTACAGATGTTTGGACTTATATCGAGGAACATAGGAGATAGATCGACTCCTATTGTAAGAATCTCGATATAGTGTGCCAAAATCCGGGAAAAAGAACTTGAAGCCACCTCAAATGGGAGAGTAGGTGGGAGAGTGGTTGTGTTCTTCTTACCCGGGATCCCAAGAACCAATATAGCTTGAGATAGCAGATTTTAAATCATGCATTGCAATAGGTTTTGCTTATAATAGAAGTTTTATGATTTATATGCCTATTGAGATAATTATATGGTTAATGCCGTTAAATGCTATGTATGTTCATGTTGTTTATATTGGGAATGTAATTTTTACCGGAGTTATCCAGTTATTGCTTTATTTGTATGTGTGCATGGCAGTATGTGGGGCAAGAACAAGTCAAAGACAACCGTAAAAGAACGAGATAGAGTTAGATGTGGTGACTTCGGGTTAGAGTTGTAGAAGTTGTTGTCAAGAACTTTATGTGTAAACTGTAGTTAAGAGTTTGTATGAAATTTAGCAAGACTAGATGTATGGTTTGAATAACAACAAGTATGATGAATTTCCTGGCATGAGATGTACTAACAACTTGTTTAGTTTTGGATCCTTAAACATCGTGTTATATTGCCTGTTTCTCTTCCGTTTTGCTGTTGGAATCAAGATATACATGTTAGATGATGTTTAAAGATCAAAATAGGGGCAAAACCTTCAATTTTCAGATGAGCATGGAGGAAACTCGAAGGCGCGGTGCGCCCGCGCAGCAACCTAGGCGTGCCCGCGCCTATGCATGGCACCATGGTGCCATGGTCCCTTCAAATTTAATTTTTGTTGCTTCTTTTTTTTTTGCCCGATTTCGATAAACATTGATTGTATGTTTTGAATTGAGATTAGCACCCGAGGTGCCCACAACAAATGGTATCAGAGCATAAGTTTTGAACTGATTAGAGATGAGTGAGCGGGGTAGATCGAGTCCTTTTGATTGATTTATTTCGCATAAGATTAAATTCATTGTTGATTACATGAATTATATGCGAGCATGCTTTACTATTTTCAGAATTATATGATTACATGATTATGTGATTTATATTTTTAAGCATGCTTTATTTGAGAACATGTTCTAGAAGTTGTCCTCGATCATAACGTGAATTCTCATGAGAATGCATGAGAATACCGATCAGAGAAGGATGAGACCATAATTTCTAAGTATGATTTAGACTTGTGCACTAATCTTTTTGAATATCAGATATGCCTCCTTGTCGAGCACCGATTACTAGACAGACAGTGGCCATTTCTCAGCAAAAATAGGCAAATGTACAACAACCCATGGAAGCTCCTAGACCAAAATAGGGCAGTACATCCAACGATCCGATGGATGTTACAGCAACACCTATGGAAACCTTACAAAAGAGGTTTCAATCTTTCAAGCAGCCTGCCTTGAAAGGAACTGAGAACTCAGTTGAATGTGAAGGCTGGTTAGAAGATATTGAGATGCTGTTTGATTCCCTTTATTATGGAGATGATAGACGAATCCGACTGATTGGGCATCAATTGCAAGATTTTTCAAAAAGTTGGTAGATTAAAATCAAAAGAGCTATTGAGAACCGAGGTATGACTATTACCTGAAAGATATTTAAAACTTAATTTGATCAACGTTTCTTTCCTGTAGCATACAGAAAAGACAAGGGTGTAGAGTTTGCAAATCTGAAACAAGGGAATCTAAATATAGAAGAGTATGTGGCCAAGTTTTCTACCTTGTTGAAATTTTCTCCACACGTAACTGAGAATGAAGAGGCAAAAGCTGATCAGTTCATCAATGGACTGAATCAAGATGTATTTACATTGGTGAACTCTGCAAGGCCTAACAACTTTGTTGATGCACTTGATAGGGCAAAGAGAGCAGAGGCCGGTCTGATTAAGCAAAGAGGAGCATTTTTTGGTGCACAACCTCAACGACAACCACAACCCCCAGCTCAGTTTCAGCAACCATCTCCCAGATTTGAGGGAGGTAGCAGCAGCAGTGGTAGAAAGGATTTTCCGAAGCCAAGATGAAAGCATTTTAAGAAATCAGGGAGCAGTTCATCCAGCTCCAGTGGGCTAAGACAGAGCAATTCTGGTCAATTCAGGCTACACAGGAGTGTATTTCACCAAATGTGGAGGGAGACATCCCAGTGATCAGTGCAAAGGTGTGTTTGGAAGTTGCAATATATGCCATCAGCCAGGACGTTTTGCCAAAGTATGTCCACAGCATGGTTCTATGAGATCTCAAGGTGCAGAGTCATCACGATCAGTGACTCAGCCTGAAAGGCAAGCATCTTCTGTTCACTCATTCCAGCCATAGCCTCAGCAAAAAAATAGACCAGGAGGTAGCCAAATAGCGATTCAACCTCCGAGAAAACAAGCTCGAGTCTTTTCCTTGACTGAAGAGTAGGCTCAGGCAGCACCTGACGATGTTATAGCAGGTAAAGGAGCAGAGGGATTCCTTGTGTATGCAGTAGATGTGCTAAAAACTAGCCCAGAATTGACTGATTTTCCAGTGGTTAGTGAATTTGTTGATGTGTTTCCAGATGAGATTTTGGGATTACCTCCAGCTCGGGAGATAGACTTCAGTATTAAATTTATTCCAGGTATGTTACCGATTTCTAAAGCACCTTACAGAATGACACCAGTTGAATTGAAAGAATTGAAAGAGCAGTTGGAAGATCTTCTAGCAAAAGGGTACATTAGACCGAGCATTTCACCCTGGGGTGCTTAGGTTCTATTTGTACGAAATAAGGACGGATCAATGAGACTTTGCATTGACTATCGGCAACTGAACAAGGCAACGGTAAAGAATAAATATCCACTTCCTAGAATAGATGATTTATTTGATCATTTGCAGGGTTCATCCGTGTATTCCAAGATTGATTTGAGATCCGGGTATCATCAGTTGAGAGTTCGAGATGAATATTTACCAAAGACTGCATTTAGAACAAGGTATGGTCATTTTGAGTTTATAGTCATGTCGTTTGGTCTGATGAATGCTCCAGCAGTGTTTATGGGCCTTATAAATAGGGTATTTCAGAAATATTTTGATGACTTCGTTATTATCTTTATTGATGTTATTATGATTTATTCTAAGAATCTTTGTGATCATGTTAAGCATCTCAGAACTATATTACAGACTTTGAGAAAAGAGAAGTTGTATGCCAAATTATCGAAATGTGAATTCTGGTTGAAGAAAGTGGTTTCCTTGGGCATATTATTTCCGGAGATGGGATTTTTGTTGATTCTAGCAAAGTCAAAGCTATGATCAGTTAGCCTAGACCTGCATCTGTACCAGAGATACAGAGTTTTATGGTCTTAGCCGGTTATTATCTTAGATTTATTAAAGATTTCTCCAGCATTTCCAAGCCTATTACTCAGCTGACTCAGAAGAATGCACCGTATGTCTGGACCGAAGCTTGTGAGGCCAGTTTCATTGAGCTGAAAAATAGATTGACGAGTGCACCAGTCTTGATGATTCCTTAAGGTATGTGAAAGAGTGGGTGCCTGGTTAGCCAACTTGTGGCTAAGGGCTTTTATGACTCTATGTATAAACAATCTTTGTTTAATATAATTTACATTCATTAATGGCGTTCACTTTATCTTATTATCATATAATGATATACTATTGTTATTTTGATAAAGACCTTGAATATACTAAAGTAAGATGAGATAGTGAATATAAAGAGATCACTGTCATGAAACACATCTTATGTTCAATGTATATTCTAAATAGTTCCTAGTCAATTGAGCCGTCCACAAATAAGGATAAGGATCGCTCGAGATTGAGACTAGCATTTGCGATGCCGAGTACCACGTTTCATTTGTATGGAACATAGAGATTTTCAAAGCATGCAAATGGATATTCATATGATGAATGATCGAACTACCCTATTCGGACTTTCCAAGTGGTTATCACTTATCGAGTGGATATAGTCCGCGGTTTTGGTTGTACACCATTAGTCCTTATTACTTGAAACATCATTGAGACTCTATATGCTAGTACTGTGATTTGACTCGTTTACCGAATCTATTAGGGTCATCAGGTGTCGGGATTGGGTGCAGTTACGACGCATATATGAGTTGATGTTTTGTTGTCAAGGATTCAACACACACTTGCGAGTGTGGATATCCTATGCAATCTGAGGAGATATTAGTGTGACGAATCTCTGGCCAGAGTACATGATGTGTTTTAAGAAATGGTTTCTTAGTAGCACAGGCGATGTCACTATTTGATTTTCAAGATGCATTGCATAGTTATCGAATCTCGAACGAATCTCGATTTACCAATGGTTGTTGATTCGATCGGGATATATGGATGAAGGGACCGTACTGTACACTAACCAAAATCTACTGGTTCTTGCAGGCACTATCAGTGATACCTAGGGAATCATGGGGCGATGTTGCTAGACGCTCTTACCATGATTCGATGGGCAAGTCAGAAATTGTTGTTCCGAGTCACAAGGAG
Organism: Henckelia pumila; assembly: GCF_033568475.1. Taxonomy (NCBI): domain Eukaryota; kingdom Viridiplantae; phylum Streptophyta; class Magnoliopsida; order Lamiales; family Gesneriaceae; genus Henckelia; species Henckelia pumila. The sequence goes on from NC_133120.1 coordinate 132,892,604, forward strand.
TTATGAGCCCACGGCTAGTTGTATCCCTGAACCATTGAGGGTCACACAAGTAATGGATTTCTAATCCCCGTTGAGATAATTAAATTTAAAGAGTTAAATTTAGTGAATAAAGAAGTGGGACTTCTTATTTAAGAGTAGAGGGAGTAAGATTTCCTAAAATGACATAGTGATGGAAATTTTTGGAAATCACTGAATTCGGATTCAGAAAATTTATCTTGACTTTAAAAGATACAGAAATGGTTTCTGTGCACATTGGTGAAATTGGTTTATCAATCTGAGTCACGATGAATTTTATATTAATTTCTGAACATGCGGGCTTTGCTTGTCAGGCTTGAACTTATGACTAATGAGCCCTAAGCTGTTAGCAGCCCACATTATAAATAAGTTATTGCAGTACAGAAATTGAGATAACTGGTCACAAAATTTTCGAAAACCCTAGTTTTTCTCTCTAGGTGTGGCCGCCCCCTCTCCTCTCTCTGTTCGAAAAATCCAGCCTGTGAATTTCGAATTTGCACTCTGGTTTAACGGATTAAATCTGTTAATTTTCTCTTCATAAAAACTTCTGATAGACTTTCTGGTGCAGTCTATCAGAGGGATTAAATTTCCGTTCATGGACCTGATTGAAGAAACGTTCGTTCATCAGTTCCTGGGATATACAACAAGAGCAAATTAATCTATTGGTGTCCATAATCTCGCTTCGAGATTTTAAGGTAAAATTTATATTGTTTAAATTTTATGTTATTATTTTAATCGTAGGAATTTGATACCTATATGGAATCGTTCCATATAAAATTTTAAAACTTCCGCTGCACCGGGTATCACTTTCTTTTTCGATCCAGAGAACGACCGTGTTCCAACAGTGGTATCAAAGCCAGGTTGTTCTCGGATTTTACGATTAAATTTTATCGATTGTACAAAGCCTCGATTTTTCAGAAAAATAAAACGAAAAAAAAAGAAAAAAAAAATTATTTTCGAGGCTGCCCGCTGCCCGAAGGAAGCGAGCAGCGCCGCGCGCAGATGGGCTGCACGCAGCAGCCCTGCGCGAGCTAGGGCAAGCATTGCCCTAGCCCGCGCAGCTGGGCCGCATGGAGCGGCCCAGCGGCTGGGCTGGACGAGTGCAGCCCAGCGACGGGCGGGCAGCCCGGGATTGTCCCGGGCTTCCCAGAATTTTTTTTTTATTATTAAAATAAATTTTTCCTTGAATTATGAATTCTAGCCCAAAATGGTTTTGGGCCCAATTTTTGGCCCGATTGAAAATTGTTTCAGTTGGTCCACGAGGCAATGAGTCAAAATTGTTTGAGCCCAAAAATTTTAAGAAAATTAATTTTTGGATAAATTTTGAATTTTGGAAATTTTTAAATTTAATCCAATAAATTAAATCTATAAAATTAATAACTTTGGTACAATTGATAATAAAATATGATTTTATGTATAAAATTGGATTTTATATGTAAAATATGATTTTATGGATAAACTAGATAAAATATGATTTTATGTATAAAATAAGATTTTATATATGAAATATGATTTTATCTTTTTAAATTTATTGCCATTGCATGATATCCAATGAATTAATTTGAATTAAATACTATTGGATAAGGATGATCGATTGCCATGACCAATATTATAGGTGTATGTTAGGTTGTTTACATTTGGTTTTAATTGTTGTTGGATTTATTAATGGGCCTGGTTTATGGCCCAATATGAATTGTCATATGTAATAAAAGTGGGTCTGGTTTATGGCCCGTTCCCACCCCTTAAATATGTATCCCCTGCTTGTCATCGAAATTTATTGTAAATTTTAGACTTAGTGGGAGATGAAGATTTGAAGACAAAGGGGGGCCCAGCAGACAATAAAGTCCAAAGAAATGTAAATTGGAAGCTCAATGTAATAGGATTGCATTGCATACTTGCATATTACCTAGGATTGGACTTAGACTCGTTAGTAATGGAATCGATCATCCTAAAATAATATATGATATTATTGTTGTATGCATGTTTAGACTAAATTGTATGAATCCCGCAAGCATACAAATTTTAAATAATGAGACAAATTTTCGAAATTAAAATCCCTCATTTTAAATATGATTTAAAATTGATATCAAGATAAATAAAAGGGCATTTAAATATTGTTTAAATGTTCCTACCTTCCATCAACGATCAATGTATGAGATTCTACCCATGGATACGGCCCGGCTCATATTATTGGGGGGTCCCGTTCGTCGGAAAGCTGTACATTGGATCGACACATGTTGTAAGTTGGATGAAACTCCCATGGGATTGACTCATATTATTGGGAATCCACATGGCGACCGTCCATCACAACTTAATATTGATGGGTCATCTTGACGTGTCACAATAAACGGCGTCATATTATTGGGCCCTTATTGGACATGAGGTAAAAAAAACATGGAGGTTGCTTTGGAAACAATTGGGTTCTACCATTTGAAAATTATGGTTGGCTGATATTATTCGGGACTATAGTTTGTCAATTGGACTCCATGTTCCCACTAAAGAAAATGTTTCTCGTTTTCACTAGAGGGTAGTGAAATCGTTAAAATAGTGGGAGTGAGATTCATAAAATAAATTCGCCTTATTTTATGTCTTAGTAAATTAATTAAACAATCACTGATTATTGTCTGTTTCTTTTCAGTATTTCATTAAGATGAATTCGCGCAATCCACTATTCTCTATTCTCGAACAAAACAAACTGACTGGCGCAAACTATACGGAATGGTTCCGTAAGTTGAAGATTGTCTTGACCTCGGAGAAGATGTTCTACGTGTTAGAAAAATCTCTTTCGAAGGAAGCACCAGCTAATATAAGTCCGGAAGAGTTGGCCAAACTTGATAAATGATGGGACCATGATATCAAGTCCAAATTCTATATGCAAGCTTTGATGTCTGATGAACTCCAGAGGCGATTTGAGGATACCGTGAATGTTGCTGACATTCACGCACAACTCAAGGAACTTTTTGGGGCTCAATCGAGAGCTGAGAGGTTCGCTATTGTAAAAGAGTTAATGACGTGTCGCATGCGTGAAGGGACTTCGGTCCGTGATCATGGGGTACGCGTGATTTGGCTCATTCAGAAGTTGGTAACGCTTGAATTGGTATTGGAGCATGAACTCAATGTGGACTTATTACTTCTCTCTCTTCCTTCATCGTTTGACGGTTTCGTGGTGAATTTCAATATGAACAAGATAGAGGCCTCCCTTGAAGAGATGGTCAATATGCTTATAACTTATGAAACCACTTTAAAGAAGGATAAACCGGTTCTCTTGGTGGGCTCCTCTTCTTCTGCTAAAAAGGGGCCAAGTACAAAGGGTAAGAAACGTTCTGCCCCATCCATGAAAACCGGACCCGAGAAGAAGAACAAGACAAAGGCTTCAAACATGGAAAAATCCAAGGATGTTTGCCATCACTGCAAGAAACCCGGTCATTGAAAACGTAACTGCAAGGAATATCTCGAGCAGCTGCGAACTGCGAAGGGTGATGACAAGAAGTCGCAAGTTTAGGATGGGTGAGACCCAGCTGAGGCTCGGAAATAGTTCTCGAGTTGAAGCCAAAGCTGTGGGAGACATTTGTTTAATTTTGCAGAATGATTTTAAGTTATTTTCGAGAGATGTTTTATATGTGCCAGATTTGGTTAAAAACATTATTTCTATTTCTATGCTTGATAGAGATGGTTTTTCTTGCAATTTTGTGAATGAGATTTGCAATATTTACAAGAATGAATGTTTAATTGGATGTGGACAACTTGAAAATGATCTATATAACTTAAAATTAAAAGACATTCCAATTAATTATGTTGATAAACCGGTAACAACAAATAAAAGGAAAATTGATAATCAAAACCCGGCAAACCTTTGGCATGCTAGGCTAGGTCATATTTCTTCAAGGAGGATGAACAAGCTAGTGGGAGAGGGCATGCTTGATATGTCTGATATTAACTCTCTACCTACTTGTGAGTCCTGCCTCAAAGGAAAAATGACTAAATCTCCTTTCAAAGGGAAGCCAGATCGTAGTCAAAATCTATTGGATTTGATCCATACAGATGTTTGTGGACCATTTAGTATTGGTACAAAATTTGGTCACACCTACTTCATTACCTTTACTGATGATTATTCTAGGTATGGGTACTTATATTTGATGAAATATAAGTCTGAATCATTTGAAAAGTACAAAGAATTCAAGGCTGAAGTAGAAAACAAACTAGGTAAGAGTATTAAAGCACTTCAATCAGATCGAGGTGGAGAATACTTAAGTACCGAGTTCTTGGATTATCTAAAAGAGAATGGGATTCTCTCTCAGTGGACTCCTCCTATGACACCTCAGCTGAATGGTGTTTCGGAGCGTCGCAATCGAACCTTGTTGGACATGGTTCGATCTATGATGAGCTTCACTGAGCTCCCACCTTCGTTTTGGGGCTATGCTCTTGAAACGGCGGTATTGTTGTTGAACAACGTCCACACTAAAGCAGTGGAAAAAACACCATACGAGTTATGGAATGGCAAAGCTCCTAAGTATTCGTACTTGAGGATTTGGGGATGTCCTGCTTACGTGAAGCAGACAGTGGGAGATAAGTTGGATAGTTGATCCACCTTATGTTATTTTGTAGGGTATCCGAAGAATTCAATAGGATATTATTTCTATCATCCTACTGAAACAAAAGTGTTTGTTTCAAGAAATGCCACCTTCTTGGAGAAGGAGTTCTTATTGGATAATAAAGGCAAGATGATGGAACTTGAAGAAATTCGAGAAGAACCTGAGATACAAAATAACGATCCTATACCTCAAGAATCATCACAAGACACACCTATTACTAGAAGATCCGAGAGGACTTCTAGACCTCCTATTAGATATGGTCTTCTTCTTGAAGGGGATCAAAGTGAACCCGACATTGGATGTGATCCAAGAAACTTCAAGGAAGCAACTTCTGATGCGGATTCAAATTTATGGCTTGAATCTATGCAGTCAGAAATAGATTCGATGCGTACAAACTAAGTTTGATCTTTAGTAGATCCTCCCGATGGAATTGTTCCAATAGGGTGTAAATGGATCTACAAGAGAAAACTTGGGCCTGGTGGAAAGGTACTGACCTACAAGGCACGATTGGTGGCAAAAGGTTATACTCAAAGACAAGGAGTTGACTATGATTAAACTTTTTCACCAGTCGCAATGTTCAAGTCCATAAGAATCCTTATTGCCATTGCTACATGGTATGACTATAAGATATGTCAAATGGATGTGAAGACTGCATTCCTTAATGGAAACATTAAGGAAGAGATCTATATGATGCAGTCTGAGGGATTCACATCCATGGGAAGCGAGCATAAGGTATATAAGCTTCAGAGATCAATTTATGGTCTCAAACAAGCATCAAGAAGTTGGAACCAGAAATTTGATGAAACAATAAAGGATTTTGGTTTCATCAAGAACCCGGAGGAACTGTGCGTGTACAAGAAAGTAGTTAAGGATGCTGTGACATTCTTAGTACTTTATGTTGATGACATCTTACTCATTGGGAATGATGTAGGGATGTTGCAGTCAACAAAGATATGGTTGTCAGGTAGATTCTCGATGAAGGATTTGGGTGAGGCGTCCTATATTCTAGGGATACAGATCTATAGAGATAGATCTAAGAGAATGATAGGACTTACTCAAGCTACCTACATCGACACTATATTGAAAAGGTTTTCAATGGATGAGTCCAAGAGAGGACATCTACCTATGTGTCATGGAGTCTCTCTATCCAAGTCTATGTGTCCCAAGACTGACGAAGAGATAGAGAAAATGACACACATACCATATGCGTCAGCCATAGGGAGTATCATGTATGGGATGATATCTACCAGACCGGATGTGGCATTTGCTCTGAGTGTCACGAGCAGATATCAAGCCAATCCCGGTCAAATGCATTGGAAAGCCGTGAAGGATATTCTTAAGTACTTGAGAAGAAATAAGAATGTATTCATGGTTTATGGAGGAAGAGAACTGAAATTGGAAGGCTATACCGACTCTAGCTTCCAAAGTGACGTGGATGACTCGAAGTCAACCTCTAGATTTGTGTTCATGCTCAATGGCAGTGCTGTCTCTTGAAAGAGTTCCAAGCAGGACACCACAGCGGATTCCACCACTGAGGCAGAATACATTGCGGCATCAGCTGCTGCTAAAGAGGCCGTTTGGATGAGGAATTTCGTCCAAAAGTTGGGCGTTATTCTTGAAGCCGTTGGTCCAGTCCTGGTGTACTGTGACAACACGGGTGCCGTTGCTCAGGCAAAGGAACCAAGGACTCATCAAAGATCCAAACACGTACTGAGGAAATACCACATCATCCGGGAGATCGTGGAAAGAGGAGACATCACTGTCGAGAGAGTGGCCTCTGCAGACAATATCGCTGATCCACTTACTAAGCCCTTGCCAGGACCATTATTTGACAAACATCACGAAGCAATGGGACTATGTAGTATGACTAGTTGGCTTTAGGGCAAGTGGGAGATTGAAAGAGTGGGTGCCCGGTTAGCCAACTTGTGGCTAAGGGCTTTTATGACTCTATGTATAAACAATCTTTGTTTAATATAATTTACATTCATTAATGGCGTTCACTTTATCTTATTATCATATAATGATATACTATTGTTATTTTGATAAAGACCTTGAATATACTAAAGTAAGATGAGATAGTGAATATAGAGAGATCACTGTCATGAAACACATCTTATGTTCAATGTATATTCTAAACAGTTCCTAGTCAATTGAGCCATCCACAAATAAGGATAAGGATCGCTCGAGATTGAGACTAGCATTTGCGATGCCGAGTACCACGTTTCATTGGTATGGAACATAGAGATGTTCAAAGCATGCAAATGGATATTCATATGATGAATGATCAAACTACCCTATTCGGACTTTCCAAGTGGTTATCACTTATCGAGTGGATATAGTCCGCGGTTTTGGTTGTACACCATTAGTTCTTATTACTTGAAACATAATTGAGACTCTATATGCTAGTACTGTGCTTTGACTCGTTTACCTAATCTATTAGGGTCATCAGGTGTCGGGATTGGGTGCAGTTACGACGCATATAGGAGTCGATGTTTTGTTGTCAAGGATTCACCACACACTTGCGAGTGTGGATATCCTATGCAATCTGAGGAGATATTAGTGTGACGAATCTCTGGCCAGAGTACATGATGTGTTTTAAGAAATGGTTTCTTAGTAGCACATGCGATGTCACTATTTGATTTTCAAGATGCATTGCATAGTTATCGAATCTCGAACGACTCTCGATTTACCAATGGTTGTTGATTCGATCGGGATATATGGATGAAGGGACCGTACTGTACGCTAACTAAAATCTACTGGTTCTTGCAGGCACTATCAGTGATACCTAGGGAATCATGGGGCGATGTTGCTAGACGCTCTTACCATGATTCGATGGGCAAGTCAGAAATTGTTGTTCCGAGTCACAAGGAGTTGTGAGCCCACGGCTAGCTGTATCCCTGAACCATTGAGGGTCACACAAGTAATGGATTTCTAATCCCCGTTGAGATAATTAAATTTAAAGAGTTAAATTTAGTGAATAAAGAAGTGGAACTTCTTATTTAAGAGTAGAGGGAGTAAGATTTCCTAAAATGACATAGTGATGGAAATTTTTGGAAATCACTGAATTCGGATTCAGAAAATTTATCTTGACTTTAAAAGATGCAGAAATGGTTTCTGTGCACATTGGTGAAATTGGTTTATCAATCTGAGTCACGATGAATTTTATATTAATTTCTGAACTTGCGGGCTTTGCTTGTCAGGCTTGAACTTATGACTAATGGGCCCTAAGCTGTTAGCAGCCCACATTATAAATAAGTTATTGCAGTACAGAAATTGAGATAACTGGTCACAAAATTTTCGAAAACCCTAGTTTTTCTCTCTAGGTGTGGCCGCCCCCTCTCCTCTCTCTGTTCGAAAAATCCAGCCTGTGAATTTTGAATTTGCAGTCTGGTTTAACGGATCAAATCTGTTAATTTTCTCTTCGTAGAAACTTCTGATAGACTTTCTAGTGCAGTCTATGAGAGGGATTAAATTTCCGTTCATGGACCTGATTGAAGAAACGTTCGTTCATCAGTTCCTGGGATATACAACAAGAGCAAACTAATCTGTTGGTGTCCATAATCTCGCTTCGAGATTTTAAGGTAAAATTTATATTGTTTAAATTTTATGTTATTAATTTTAATCGTAGAAATTTGATACCCATATGGAATCGTTCCATATAAAATTTTAAAACTTCCGCTGCACCGGGTATCACTTTTTTTTTCGATCCGGAGAACGACCGTGTTCCAACACTATGGTGATTTTACTGTTTATTGTGATGCTTCTCATAGGGGATTACGATGTTTTCTTATGTACCAAGGACATGTCATTGCTTATGCCTCGAGACAGCTGAAGCCACACGAGACCAGATATCCAATTCATGATCTTGAATTGGCAGCCATTGTGTTTGATCTGAAGATATGATGACATTATCTATACGGTGAGAAGTTTGAGATTTATTCTGACCATAAAAGCTTGAAATATCTATTTTCTCAGTCTGAATTGAACATGAGGCAACGAAGATGGATTGATTTATTGAAAGATTTTGACTGCGAGATTAAATACTATCCAGGGAAATCTAATGCAGCTGCAGATGCCTTGAGTAAAAAGTTATGTTCTTTATCCTTATCTACGATAGGTGTATCCAGCTTGGTAGAAGATTGTTGTGTTTCTGGATTGGTGTTTGAGACAGATATGCGGCCTATCAGAGTTTGTGCCATACAAGCTGAGCCAAAATTGTTAATATGAATCAGAGAAGCACAAAAAGATTACCAGAGTATTCAGAAGTATGTTGAGATGAACAGATCAGCTCATCAATCTGAATATAATGTTAGTGAAGATGGTGTCTTATACGTCAATAACAAAATTGTTGTTCCAGATGTTTCAGATTTGAGCAAATTTTGAAAGAAGCTCACTGCAGTAGATACAATATTCATCCTGGCAGCAGAAAGATGTATAATGACTTGAAGTATCAGTATTTGTAGAAACAGAAGAAATCTGATGTCACAAAATTTGTGTCTCGATGATTGAATTGCCTACACGTAAAAGCCGAAAGAAAAAAACCTGGGGGTCTTTTGCATAGCTTGTCTCTTCCAGAATGGAAGTGGGATCACATTTCCATGGATTTTGTTATGAAGCGTAACGCCCCAAAATTATCGTAATTGAGATTATTATTGATAATTTGAGATTATAGAATTCGAGGGTTGAATTGATATTTGATCAAGGACTGTTTTGCAATTTTCGAAGACTTCAGGGACTAGAGTGCATTTTTGGCCATTTGACTAAGTCTTTAATATTTTTGGCATGACTAGGCGTGTAATATCCCTTTTTCGTCTTCTTTCCTTCTCCTTCACACCGATCCCTCCATAGCCACGCCACTTCAAGCTCTTGATCTTCCGATTTTGCACGATCCGTCCGATAGAAATTCAATCTGAAGGAATATTTGAGATCACGACATCGAAGGCTCCGTTGTACCGTAAGTTTTTCTTTGATCGGTTATACTTTGTTTTTCGAATGCCGATAGAATTTGATTTCTATTGGATATATCATTTTTGAGCTATCATAGATCGTATATTTAAAGACGGATCAGAAAAAGAACAACGTTCGGATTTGTTATGATTTTATTGGCTTAGTTCGAAAATGGGGGATTTTGGATTTCTGTTTTTGGGCGTGTTCTTGTTAGTAATTGATGTTATTATTGGAGTTTTGAGTTGAATATATTAGATATGTTGAGTTTGTGGTTTTTTGGTTGTCCGTTATACGTCGTTATGCCGCCTGTTTGAGTTTTGGATATCGTTTAGTTTGAAAATTTTGAGTCATGTTTCGATTGAGTCTGAATGTTGATTTCGATTCTTTATTACTTTTTTTCAGATTCCAGTCGCAGGCCTCCTCGCCTCAAGGCAATCAGCCACCACGTGGCCTTGCTTCTTACACTTGTAACACACTCCAGCTCCCATGAGACACTTCCCAAAGTGGGACTTATGGCAATTCTTGCAAATCAGCTTCCCCCAGTCTTGGGAGGAGCGGGTCTCTGCGCCTGCTGTGCCTGAGGCCTCTGCTGCCTCGGTGGTCCAAAATACGGCTTCTTGTCGTGCTGCTGCTGTGGCTAGCCATGTGCTGGGAAAGGCCTCTTGCTATGCACCTCTGCACTAATGTCCCTCAAGTACTGCTTAGATCTCAAAGCTCTCCTAAGTGCAGTAACGTAATCTCCCGGCTCTGCCATCAGTACATCCCGGCAAATGGTAGGTCGCATCCCATCAATGAAATGAAGGAGCTTCTCTACCTCATCATCTCTAATCAAGGGCACAAAGTGACAGCCCCGCTCAAACTTCCTCACAAACTCAGCTACTGATAAATCCCCCTGTCAAAGACTCATAAACTCCTTCTTCAGTTGAGCTCTCACATTTGCGGTAAAGTATTTCTCAAAGAAGAGTCTCCAGAACTCAGCCCATGGTAAGGTAGTTGGATCCACTGTCTTCTCAACTCCCTCCCACCAAAGGGCAGCATCATCGTTGAGAAGGAAAGTGGCACATCGAACTAGGTCTGGATCTCCCAACTCCATATACCGGAAAATCACCTCAAGTGAGCGGATCCAACCCTCAGCTACAAACGGGTCAGTCGTACCGGAAAAATCCTTCGGGTCCATCTTCCTAAACTACTCATAGATATTCCCCGGTCTAGCCCTGGGAGCGGCCTCAGCATGCTGCTTCAAAATGCAAGCCAATCCAGCCAACACCCGAGTCCTAACGTCCATAGCTGGAGGAGGTGGTTGCGGAGGCGGCAGCTCCGCAACACGCTCACGACGAGGGGCCATCTGTATGCAAATTCAAATTCCAACACTTAAATTTCATGCCCAAGGAAAAAGGTTTCTTTAAACTTTTACATACTCAAAGGACTTTAAAACTCGTGTTCTCAACATTTAAAACGGTTAAAGATAGCAAATTTTAAATCTTACACACTTTGAGGCGAGATCTTCCGAGTCCCAGCATCCGGAGGTAGGCACAACCCAAACCCAATCACCGTGCTCTGATACCAACTGAGACAACTCTAAATACTAACATTTAAATAAATAAAGAAAAATACGAATTTTTAAAAAAATTTGGCATGACCTATCTGTTTTATTAACAAACCACCTGTCTCAAGCAGCAGTTAAATAAAAACCTCAAACTGACGGCAACCACATAGTAAAAAGTTATACATGTTCAGTGGTTCATCCGACACAAAGAAAAAGTAATAATAAGTGATTACATGCCAACATAATCACAGGGAAAAACACATCCTGCTACTAGCGGAAAATCAAAACGACAATGGTTCACTATTTCAGAAACATAATGCAGAAAGAAAGAAAGAGCGGCAACGGTCGAGGGCGTGCCACTGAACGCTACAGAACCTAAAGATCCTGCCTCATAGCCCTGTCTGCAAACTCACCTGCACCAAGCATAGTAGTGATCCTAAAAGCCCAGCAAGATTTGTGCTAAATAAACAAGAGTTCAAAAAAGATACATCATACTAAAAGTAATACTAAGTATACAATGAGAATCACACAAATGAAAAATGTAATAACATGCCCGAAGTAGAAACAATCACAATATGCAATGAAAAGTAACATTCATGAACCATATATCCTTTTCAATTAACTTGTGAATTTAGATCCTCGATTGTGACTATGATTTTAATCGATCAATGGCTACAATACTATGCCGGCAAGGAAGCCAAGATTTCTCCCGGCCCCACATTGCCCTTAAATTGGTAGGGAAATAAATTCTTCCGACCTCGTACTACATGTCTGGTTGGTAGGAAAGCCGAGATTTCTCCCGGCCTCGTACTACACGTCTGGTTGGTAGGGAAACCGAGATGTCTCTCGACCTCGTACTACACGTCTAATTTTGGCAAATGAACCAGGGCATCCCCGGACCCATCATTGCACGTCTAAGCCACAACCAACTCACTTCATTCATTAACTTTTCATTAGATTTAACCTTTTCACATTTAACGTTTCACCTTTACATGCATTCTTAAATTTAGACTTTGGAACTAAAATAAAAGTGAATTTGAAGATAACACACGCGAATGAATGGGGCATTGAATGAATAAAATGACATGAACCATAAAAATATATTATGAACTTTGATTTGATGGATGAATGAAGTGTAGGTGATCATCCTAGGCTTAAGGGCTTTTCTAATATTACTTAAACTTATACCTAAAAAGGTTAAACCCGGGCGTTTTGCCCGTACGGTCCATAACTTAGCCCGTTTTTATTCAAAAGGTTTTCCGTTTGAACCGACACCTCAAATATATCTTAAAACACACCTAGGATCAGTATTCATTCTTTAATGATTGCCTGAACACCCCGAACAATTTGGTTTCCCGGACTGCCCCTAATTTTTGGAAAAATCTGCTCATGACACTCCAAATTAAAACCTACTTTTCCCACTTGATTTTTATCCAAAATAAGCCCAATTTGAACCGATACAACCCTAAAATCACCCACAATCAGAGGAGCTATGGTAGCCCCTGTCCAGACCTAAAGAATGCCACGGTCAGGCCCAATCCCTAGAGGCAAACTGCTTAGGCTGGAAAAAATTTTGATTTGTCACCCTTGATGTTATGGCTTCCCAAACTCACTCCTCATGTCCTAACTCCTCAAAAACCATCCAAGCTTCCTCTAGGTATCCCTAAATGACCAGATAAAGCCCTTGAGCTAGTCACTTGCCCAGTGCTAGCTCAATTCTAATGTTTCATCCAAAACTATTACCCGGCACCTTCAAACACTCCTAATCAACACTCCATCCAAATACTATATGACCAGACCCTATCGCCCATCTAATACTCATCCAATATCATATTTTCCAAACAAAAACACCTCATGGGAGCCCCTCCACCCCCTTCATCCATTTCATCCAAATTTTCGATTCAAACGCCCCAAGTCAATTTTCAACATTTCAATGCATACATATATATGACTCGCATAACACCATGTGTAAGGCCCGGGATTATTTAATTTTAATCCGAGAATATTTAATTTTGGAATATTTAGAGTTTAGAATTAAATTCTAATATTCTTAAATTAAAAATGGTTGAAATTGAATTAAATCGCTTTTTCCGAGGACTGAATTGCAAATAGCCAAAAGTTTAGGGACTAAACTGCAAATATGCTTATATTTATCATCTTTTCCACTTGCTTCATATGCAATTCACGTGTGTTATCAGCAAAAGAAAAGAAAAGAGGCAGAACATCGGTTGAACCCTTGTCCCAAGCCATTTTTATCCGCAAAAGCTCCGATATCTTGCGTTCCGGTTGTCAGAAATCCCAGATAAATATATATCTGCGATCACCGCTCCGAGACCTTAGTTTTGGTACAAGTTTCATTCATCTTTCTCAGACTTTAATTTTATGTTGAAAATGGAAATTTATGATTTTAAGATATAAGCATTTATCAGCTGTACCGATCGTGTATTCGCAGACGGTTCGGAAAAAGACTATCGTTCGGATTTTATATGATTTTAAGAAGCAAATATTCGAACCCTACACTATGTGATTGTGATGTTTTTGATGGGATTGAGTGGATATGATGAGTTATCTTGATTGGTATATTGATTTGGATATTGTTTGGATTGCCGGTTTGTAGCCGTTACACCGTCGATTCGTAAAATGTCAAGACTTTGATATTCTTGATTCAAAGAAGCATGGTTTGAGTTGCATATGATCTTGTTAGCTCTTTGACATGTTATTTCTCAGCTTTCAATCGAGGATTTACGAATCGAGAGTGCCGAGTCGCAACGAGAAGAAGTTGAAGCAAGGTTTGCTAGCATTGTATTTGAGTTTGAGTTGAGAACTTGAGCAACCGTTTGATATGCTTTATCATTGATGTCTTTGCAGACTTGAAGTACTTTCAGACGTGTTATTGAAAGGTATAAATGACAGCGAATCCAGATGTGATAGAACGCTTGAAATAGCTTTCATTTCAAGTATTCCCATGTCAATCACATACTTGCTTATTTATGTTTCTTATGTGATTACTTGCTTGTATTGCTTTGCTTGCTTATATGATTAGTTGTTCAAGATGTTTTACAGCTGTTAATTCATACAGAATATGTTGCATTCATCTTGAACTCTAGCCTAAAAAGCACAGAGGGTTAAAAGCCTAGAGTGCATATGACGTTTGGTGAATTATAGTTAAGTGGCATGGATTGCAGCCTTCGCTTTCAGAGCCAGAAGACTCTCTATAATTGTACCAAAGTCATAGGACTAAAATACTTGATGCCGCCTCGAATGGGAGTGTCGGTGGTTTGATAGTATTTTATTCCTCGGGATCCCAAAGAATTAAACTTTATTAATATCAGCTTGATAGCCTTCATTTGCCATTTGCATTGCATTCACGTTTATTATCTCGCGTTTTAAGTTGTTTATACTGGGATTTTATTCTCACCGGAGTTGTCTGGTTATTTCTTTGTTTTGTATGTGTGCATGGCAATAGGTGGGGCAGGAGCTAGTCAGAAAAGACAAGGATAGCTCGAAGTAGAAGCATAGCAAGTGAGGACACGGGCTTAAGTAGCAAGACTTGTACTTTATGTTGTTGAACTATGCTTGAAGTGATACAAGAACTTTGTATATTGTGGCTTGAATACATGCTAGTTTATGTTTATTATGTTTAGAAGCTTGTAAGAAGTTATTAGATGGCATGTATTTGATTTTGTAGCATGTATAAAAGAGTATGACTTGTTTCTCCATTCTTTGGTAGCATATTTTTGACAGCAGAATTTGCTGTATGTAGAGCTTGCTCGATCGGTAGAATTGCACCGATCGAGCGAGGCCATTATTTGGCTAGGCAGAAGAATCGAGTATTGTTCTCGCTCGATCGGTAGAAATCCACCGATCGAGCGAGGCAGCGTTTTTGCAAAACAGAGGATCGAGTTGTGTTGCTCGCTCGATCGGTAGAAATTCACCGATCGAGCGAGGCACAAAAATGAGAAACAGAGCCTTTGAGCATTTATGCTCGCTCGATCGGTCAAGTTTACCCGATCGAGCGAGACACTGTAGCCTTTAAAAAAATTTTTTTTTTTTTTTGAGCTCTTGTTCCTTTAATTCTTTTAAATACTTGTTTAATTGTTAATTACAATAAATTGCCCTAAGATAAGATTAGCAACTCGGGTCCCCACAACAGGTGGTATCAAAGCATAAGTTTCTGGATTTAGATAAAAGTTGATGAGTGGGGTAGATTGAGTCTGTCTGATTGTGTAATATTGCATGAGATTACATGTTATATCTTATTATGTGCATTATCTGCTAGCATGCTTTATATTGCAATAATTATGTGATTGCATGATTATGTGCTTTAAGTGCTATTGCATGCTATATATGCAATTATGTTCCAGAATATCCTCAGTCAGACCCTAAATTCTCATGAGAACGCATGAGAATGCTTATCAGAGAAGGATGGAATAAATTGCTACATATTATATCGTTTATGCACTAATCTGTTTGACAATCAGATATGCCTCCCCGTAAAGCACCGGCCATTAGACAGCCATTAGTGGTTCCTCCAGCTGAACCAGCACAAGTACCACCGCCAATTGTTGAAACCCAGAATGCACAGGGTAGTACATCTACTGACCCGTTGGATCCTACTGCTACTCCAATGGAGACTTTGTTAAAGCGATTTCAGTCATTCAAACCGCCAAAACTGAAAGGAACAGAAAACTCAGTTGATTGTGAAAATTGGCTTGAAGATATAGAACAACTATTTGAATCACTTGATTATACCGATGATCGTCGTATCAGATTGGTAATACATCAACTTCATGAAGTTTCCAAAAGTTGGTGGATTACTACCAAATGGGCATTGGAACAACGAGGTACGATTATCTCCTGGACTGTCTTTAAAACTGAGTTCTATCAACGTTTCTTTCCAGTCTCCTACAGGAAGGATAAGGGTGCTGCATTTGCCAATCTAAGGCAAGGCAACTTGAATATTGAGGAATATGTGGCCAAATTTTCAAGTCTTTTGAAGTTTGCTCCACATATAGCTGCAACTGACGAAGCAATGGCAGATCAGTTTATCAATGGCCTTAATCCAGATGTGTTTACCTTGGTGAACAGTGGAAGACCAAATACTTTTGCTGACGCCTTGAACAAAGCTAAGGGAGCAGAAGCAGGGTTATTGCGACAAAGAGGAGCACCATTCATTCTACAGCCAGTACCACAGCCTGTATTAGCATCACTTCCACAGAATCCGCCACAGTTTCAGCAACCATCTCTCAGATTTGAGGGAGGAAGCAGTGGCAGAAAAGATTCTCGTTTCAAGCCTAAAGGGAAACAATTCAAGCGGGCAGGTAGTAGTTCTTCCAGTTCTAGTGGACAGCGACAGTTTGCTACAGGTCAGAGAACTGGTGAAACAGGAATGTTTTGTGGCAAGTATGGTAGACGACATGCTATCGATCAGTGCAAAGGTGTGTTAGGTAATTGCAATATTTGTCGCCAACCTGGTCACTATGCCAAAGTATGTCCCCAACGAGCTAGTGGTGAAAGTTCTTCTCGACCAGCACCTCATACAGAAAGGCAATCAGTGCATTCATTTCAGCCGCAGAGCAGGAGGAAGCCAGACTGTGACTCAACCTCCTAGACAATAGGCTCGAGTTTTTGCACTTACTGAGGAACAGGCTCAGGCAGCATCTGACAATGTCATAGCAGGTAACTGCTTTATATTATCCTGTCTATGTTTTGATAGATACAGGTGCATCACATACATTCATATCTGAACAATTTGTTATGATGCATTCTTTATCTTCTGAGCCATTGCCTACTGTTGTTTCTATTTCATCACCTTTGGGTGAAGGTATTATATCTGTTCGAATGATTCGAAATTGTGCTTTGCAATATGACAGGAATGTGATTGATATAGATTGTATAGTACTTGGATTATCAGATTTCGATTGTATTGTTGGTATCGACATGTTAACCAAGTACAGGGCAACTGTAGATTGTTTCCAGAAAGTGGTTCGATTTAGACCAGAAATGGCATCTGAATGGAAATTCTACGGTAAGGGTTCTCGAGCCAAGATCCCTTTGATATCTGTGTTATCTATGACCCGTTTATTGCAGAGAGGGGCGGAAGGATTTCTGATTTATGCAGTCGATGTATTGAAATCCATTTCAGCAGTAATAGATATTCCAGTTGTGCATGAATTTGCTGATGTATTTCCTGATGAAATTCCTGGTTTACCTCCAGTACGAGAGATAGATTTCAGCATTGATTTAATGTCAGGTACACAACCAATATCCAAAGCTCCTTACAGAATGACACCTATTGAATTGAAGGAGTTGAAGGATCAATTGGAAGATTTGTTAGCCAAGGGGTACATTAGACCGAGTGTTTCACCTTGGGGCGCTCCGGTACTGTTTGTACAAAAGAAAGATGGTTCCATGCGCTTATGCATTGATTATCGGCAACTGAATAAGGTAACCATCAAGAATGAATATCCACTGCCTAGAATAGATGATTTGTTTGACCAATTACAGGGTTCAGCTATCTATTCTAAGATTGATTTGCGATCCGGATATCATCAACTGAGAGTACGAGATGAAGATATTCCTAAAACTGCTTTCAGAACAAGGTATGGACATTATGAATTCATCGTCATGCCTTTTGGTTTAACCAATGCTCCTGCAGTATTTATGAGATTGATGAATCGGGTATTTCAGAAATATTTGGATGACTTTGTCATTATTTTTATCGATGATATCTTGATCTATTCCAAGAATGTACATGAGCATGCTGAACATCTCCGACTCATTTTACAGACTTTGAGAAATGAGAAATTATATGCCAAGTTATCGAAATGTGAATTTTGGTTGCAGAAAGTTGTGTTTCTTGGGCATATTATTTCAGGTAATGGGATTTCAGTGGATCCAAGCAAGGTCGAGGCTGTATTGAATTGGCCTAGACCTACATCAGTGCCAGAAATACGGAGTTTTATGGGCTTGGCTGGTTATTATAGACGTTTTATCAGAGACTTTTCCAGTATTGCGAAGCCTATTACGCAACTGACACAGAAAAATAAGCCGTATGTCTGGACTGAAGCCTGTGAAACTAGTTTCTTGGAGTTGAAGAAGAGGCTTACCAGTGCACCTGTCTTGACGATTCCATCAGGTACGGGTGATTTTGTAGTCTATTGTGATGCTTCTCACAAGGGTCTGGGTTGTGTGCTTATGCAGAGAGGGCATGTTATTGCTTATGCTTCGAGACAGTTAAAGCCACACGAGACTCGATATCCTATCCATGATCTGGAACTTGCCGCTATTGTCTTTGCATTGAAGATATGACGACATTATCTTTATGGTGAGAAGTTTGAAATCTTTTTGGATTTCAAAAGTTTGAAATATCTGTTTTCGCAATCATAATTGAATATGAGACAACGTCGATGGCTTGATTTATTGAAAGATTTCGATTGCGAGATTAAATATTATTCTGGAAAATCTAATGCAGCTACAGACGCCTTAAGTAGAAAAGTATGTTCTTTATCCTTGTCTACGATAGGTGTATCTCAAATGGTGGAAGATTGTTGTATTTCTGGATTAATATTTGAAACAGATATGCAACCTATCCGTGTTTTTGCTATACGAGCTGAGGATCAGAATATTCAGAATTCTATTGCTATGGTCAGATATGGACATAAATCTGAATATCAGGTCAGTGCTGATGATTTTTTATATGTGAATAACAGAATTGTTGTTCCAGATGTTTCAGCTTTGAAACAGCAGATATTAAAAGAGGCTCACAGCAGTCGATTCAGTATTCATCCTGGTGGCAGGAAAATGTATAATGATCTGAAGACACAGTATTGGTGGAAATAGATAAAAGCAAATGTCACATATTTTGTGTCTAAATGCTTGAATTTCCAACAAGTAAAAGTAGAAAGAAAGAAACCAGGTGGTCTATTGCAGAGTCTATCAGTTCCAGAATGGAAATGGGATCACATTTCCATGGATTTCGTTACACAGCTACCACGTTCATCCAGAGGGTGTGATGCCATTTGGGTGATTATTGATCGTTTGACGAAATCAGCATGTTTTATTCCGTACAGAATGACGTACAGACATGATCAGATGGCAGAAATCTACGTCAGAGAAGTGGTAAGATTACATGGTGTGCCTAAATCTATTTTTTCAGATCGAGACCCTAGATTTACATCACACTTTTGGCATAGCTTGCAACAAGCTCTTGGTACTCAATTGCATCTGAGTACAGCTTATCATCCTCAAACAGACGGACAGTCAGAGCGGACTATCCAGAAACTTGAGGATATGTTAAGAGCTGTAGTACTAGATTTTGGTACTAGTTGGCAAGATTCATTACCACTTGCAGAATTCTCTTATAATAATAGCTATCAGACGAGCATTGAGATGGCTCCTTTTGAAGCACTGTACGGAAAGAAATGCAGATCACCGTTGTACTGGGATGATATCTCAGATGTTCCTGATGTTGGGCCTGATATGATCCGAGAAATGACAGAGAAAGTAAAGCTTATTCAGAAAAGAATGAAAACAGCTCAGGACAGACAAGCAAAGTATGCAAATATCAGACGACGACCTCTATCTTTTGATTAGGGAGACAGAGTTTTCTTGAAGATTTCTCCGTTTAGAGGTACAGTCAGATTTGGCAAGAGAGGAAAGTTATCTCCACGTTTTATTGGTCCGTATGAGATTATCGAGAAGATAGGCGATCTTGCTTATCGACTCGCTCTTCCTCCATCTTTGTCTGGTATTCATGACGTATTCCATGTCTCTATGCTGCGGAAGTATCAGCCTGATCCTTCCCATATTCTTCAGCCTGATGAAGCTGAACTTGACGAGACTCTCAGTTATTTTGAGCAGCCTATTCAGATTCTTGATCGCAAAGATAAACAGCTCAGAAACAAGACAATTCAGCTAGTCAAGATTCAGTGGAGTCGGCATGGCACTGAAGAAGCGACTTGGGAGACTGAATCAGACATGAGACAGAGATTTCCAGAGTTGTTTCATTGATGTGAGTTCTTATTCTGCTTTATGTTATTTCCTTATCTTATGTGTATACAGATTGTCCATACAGCTTGCTTATGATTTCGAAGACGAACTCATGTCTTAGTGAGGGAGAAATGTAAGGCTCGGGATTATTTAATTTTAATCCGAAAATATTTAATTTGGAAATATTTAGAGTTTAGAATTAAATTCTAATATTCTTAAATTGAAAAGGGTTGAAATTGAATTAAATCGCTTTTTCGGGGACTGAATTGCAAATAGCCAAAAGTTCAGGGACTAAACTGCAAATATGCATATATTTATCATCTTTTCCACTTGCTTCATATGCAATTCACGTGTGTTATCAGCAAAAGAAAAGAAAAGAGGCAGAACATCGGCTGAACCCTTGTCCCAAGCCATTTTTATCCGCAAAAGCTCCGATATCTTGCGTTCCGGTTGTCAGAAATCCCAGATAAATATATATCTGCGATCACCGCTCCGAGACCTTCGTTTTGGTACAAGTTTCATTCATCTTTCTCAGACTTTAATTTTATGTTGAAAATGGAAATTTATGATTTTAAGATATAAGCATTTATCAGCTGTACCGATCGTGTATTCGCAGACGGTTCGGAAAAAGACTATCGTTCGGATTTTATATGATTTTAAGAAGCAAATATTCGAACCCTACACTATGTGATTGTGATGTTTTTGATGGGATTGAGTGGATATGATGAGTTATCTTGATTGGTATATTGATTTGGATATTGTTTGGATTGCCGGTTTGTAGCCGTTATGCCGTCGATTCGTAAAATGTCAAGACTTTGATATTCTTGATTCAAAGAAGCATGGTTTGAGTTGCATATGATCTTGTTAGCTCTTTGACATGTTATTTCTCAGCTTTCAATCGAGGATTTACGAATCGAGAGTGCCGAGTCGCAACGAGAAGAAGTTGAAGCAAGGTTTGCTAGCATTGTATTTGAGTTTGAGTTGAGAACTTGAGCAACCGTTTGATATGCTTTATCATTGATGTCTTTGCAGACTTGAAGTACTTTCAGACGTGTTATTGAAAGGTATAAATGACAGCGAATCCAGATGTGATAGAACGCTTGAAATAGCTTTCATTTCAAGTATTCCCATGTCAATCACATACTTGCTTATTTATGTTTCTTATGTGATTACTTGCTTGTATTGCTTTGCTTGCTTATATGATTAGTTGTTCAAGATGTTTTACAGCTGTTAATGCATACAGAATATGTTGCATTCATCTTGAACTCCAGCCTAAAAAGCACAGAGGGTTAAAAGCCTAGAGTGCATATGACGTTTGGTGAATTATAGTTGAGTGGCATGGATTGCAGCCTTCGCTTTCAGAGCCAGAAGACTCTCTATAATTGTACCAAAGTCATAGGACTAAAATACTTGATGCCGCCTCTAATGGGAGTGTCGGTGGTTTGATAGTATTTTATTCCTCGGGATCCCAAAGAATTAAACTTTATTAATATCAGCTTGATAGCCTTCCTTTGCCATTTGCATTGCATTCACGTTTATTATCTCGCGTTTTAAGTTGTTTATACTGGGATTTTATTCTCACCGGAGTTGTCTGGCTATTGCTTTGTTTTGTATGTGTGCATGGCAATAGGTGGGGCAGGAGCTAGTCAGAAAAGACAAGGATAGCTCGAAGTAGAAACATAGCAAGTATGGACACGGGCTTAAGTAGAAGACTTTTACTTTATGTTGTTGAACTATGCTAGAAGTGATACAAGAACTTTGTATATTGTGGCTTGAATACATGCTAGTTTATGTTTATTATGTTTAGAAGCTTGTAAGAAGTTATTAGATGGCATGTATTTAATTTTGTAGCATGTATAAAAGAGTATGACTTGTTTCTCCATTCTTTGGTAGCAGATTTTTGACAGCAGAATTTGCTGTATGTAGAGCCCGCTCGATCGGTAGAATTGCACCGATCGAGCGAGGCCATTATTTGGCTAGGCAGAAGAATCGAGTATTGTTCTCGCTCGATCGGTAGAAATCCACCGATCGAGCGAGGCAGCGTTTTTGCAAAACTGAGGATCGAGTTGTGTTGCTCGCTCAATCGGTAGAAATTCACCGATCGAGCGAGGCACAAAAATGAGAAACAGAGCCTTTGAGCATTTATGCTCGCTCGATCGGTCAAGTTTACCCGATCGAGCGAGACACTGTAGCCTTTTAAAAAAAATTTTTTTTTTTGAGCTCTTGTTCCTTTAATTCTTTTAAATACTTGTTTAATTGTTAATTACAATAAATTGCCCTAAGATAAGATTAGCAACCCGGGTTCCCACACCATGTGAGACATAAAACCATCCAAACACACACGAAAATGGATTGAAATCAACATGTATAATCTGATTTTTTGTTCCAATCATGCAAATTCCATTTAGATGCAAGAAATTCACCTGTACAAGTTCAATAAACATGCTAGAAATTGAAATACACAAAAACAAACTCCAAGTCCCCTTACCCCTGCTGAAACCGAACACACACACACACATATACACAATAAAAATCTTCTAAATTTGAATTTTAAGGAAAAGAGTCAAGAAACATATCTCCTATGCTTGGTTTTTAAAAAAAGAATGAAGTTTTCTTGCCTCAACTAGAAGAACAAAAAAAGAAGGGGACGGCTGGGCACTTCTTCACCACGACCAGCAGCTAAAACTCTTCCTAAGATGGACCTTTAGGCGGCAAGGTGGCAGTTTGGTGGCTGGGCCGGCGGTCGGAAAGTGGAGGAGTGGAAAAACGGTGAAGCCAATGGAAAGAAGTGAGTGGAATGGAAGATGGCATGAGAATGGGGGAGATAGGAGTGAGGCGGCTGAAGGGATTTAAAAAAATGCTAGGGTTAAATGTGTGGTGTGATATTTTAAGTGTAGTGTATATGCAGGTATTAGTGTGTGTGTGTAGTGACCTGTATCCATAATTAATGATTAATGAGTAATTAATCATGTGATCATGTTTAGATTTAGTCAAACATGATTAAGGGATTTCCTAACAAGTCTAAGGAGTTCAAAAATGGATCCAGGACGCTCAAATTGGTGGGAAAGGTTCGGGAGGATCGGGCAATCCGAACTGAGTTTGGAGGATCCGTTCGTGTGCATCCAGCTGTCCCAAGATAATAGTGATGTCACGAGGGTGACTTCAGATGATCCTAAGTGCAGGATCGGACGGTCCGAAGTGCTGGCAGAGACACTTGCCAAGCATGCAAGGATCGTACGGTCCGAAGTGAGGTTCAGACGGTCCGAACCCTTGTCTATAAAATGAGGCCGAGAAGCTCATTTCCAACTCGCACCAATTTCCTCTCATTCCCCCATGTGGCCCTATTTTAGGGCTTTGGGTACTCTTATTTTAGAGTTGGAGTAGGGAATATATTCTGCTATAGCCAGACAGTGTCTGACATAGTAGCAGGGCGGTATCCGAGTAGCGGAGCTGTTCTCGTAGCTGTAGAGCTGCAGCAGTAGTATGCCCAAGTGGTTGGATAGTCGCCATCAGTGAGCTGACAACGGATGCAGGTATAGCTATGGCCTTCTTAAAATATTTAGGAGTATGCAATATCTTAGTTAAGGCTTTTAGAGCTTATTGAATGATGCTTGGGTATTTGCATTTTAGGGTTGATGATAGACTTGGAATCTAGAGTGGGACTGCTAAGAACTGTCTAAGAAAGGTACGTAAGTACTGACTGAGATAGACAACGGGTATGCATGCTTATGTGTTGCATTTATGTGTCATATTTTGCATGGATTATTATGCGGCATGTGCATATCATATTGTGCCTGTACATCTTTTGAGATAAGCCATGGAGGGCCGCTCAGCCCTAATTGGTCGGTTGATGTCTAGCGCCCAGTGACCGACGGGTTGGGTAGAACTAGCATCTGGGTGACACGGTCCACGTTCGGTAGGAATGAGCAGTGTACGCAGGGTTTGCTCCACGGGTTGTACCACTCATGTCCTAGGCGCCATTTTGAGCAGTTGTATACAGTTATCCCAGATATGGATACCTAGTCATATTCATATGCATGCATCATGTTTATATGTTTACCCGTGCTTTCGTATTGAGCGTAGTCTCTCACGTCCAGTATTTTATGTGTATCTGGCACCCCATTCGACGGGACATGTGTAGGTGCAGGATTGAGCACCAGTAGCTTGGAGGAGCCAGTGACCAGTGAAGACAACAGGATTAGTTGTAGGTTTTATTTTATGTTAATTCGATTGGGTTGTATAATCGAATTTGTTTTTTTTTACCGGTTGTATTCTGCCGGGCAGTGTTTAATTAAGTTTTCCGCAGCGATTTATTTATTTACTATTAAATGCATGGTTAATTATGCTCTAACTCTGATTAGGTAGTGGATCCGGGTTGGGTCACTACAGTGTGAGTGTAGGGTATGCACAAAAGTGATATTTCACTAATAAAAGTGCTATTTTTAATATTACAACTTTAGGTTTTAAGATTTTGCACTCATTTTAAATTTTCTAAGTCTAAAATCTTTAATTTAAATATTAAGAATATAATTTCACTAGTCCGGGTCCAAAAAGGCCAATTTCTGAGAAATAATGGAAATTACGCGCAAGTATGCACCTACGCGATTTTTTTTATCCGAAAAATTTAAAATAAAATTTTATTTTTATTTTATTCATCTCTCATGAATTTTAGGTCATAAAAATTTAGAATATGAGGTTTTCCCGCTGTGTCCACCTTTACCGCGTGCCGGAGCAGAAGGTCACTAATTTCAAGTATCTCTAATAAATAAATTTAAATATTTGAGAAATTAAATCCTAAAGAAATTTAAAGCATTTAAATTACCATGAATTTTAGAAATTTAAATATCAAATCTAATTTAGACATGAAATTTAAATTATGGAACTTAGGCGTCATAGGAGATGCGAGGCTCTTTTGACTTTGTCAATGAGATACTCAATTTATTGGAAGAAAACCTTCTTAAGGATGCTTCAGATGATGATTCTTAGATTTATATCTTTGTTGTATTTAAGTTGTATTTGAGATTTATTTGCTTATTAATGAAATTTTTATTACATTGTTTTGTTATTTATTATTATTTTTTGATTATCACAAAAAGGGGTGAATTAATTTGGTTAAATGTTTAATGAAAAAATAATAAAATACTAAGAGGAAGAATAAAAATTGATTATGTGATAAACAATTTGTTAAAACTGTTATTAACTTCTTGTTAAATTTAGGGGGAGCTTTTATATGCGTATTTTAATTTGTTTAAATTACTGCATATTATATATCTTGTTTAACCAAGTTTTGTGATTATAAAAAACGGGGAGATTGTTACGCCTTAAACGCATATAAATCTCTTAAGTGAGATTAATGTTTTTAATACGATAACTTATCTTGTTTTGATAATTCTAAAAAACTAGGTTAAATTGTTACTAATGGTTTAAATTGAGAAACTTGCAGATATTAATTACACTTAATTTCAAAATTTCAAGTTGATGGACTAAACTGACAGACTAAAAAATATTGAAAACAAGTTGAAAATTCAAGACATCTCAAACATAATTGGAAACTTGGATGAAGACTTCGGAAGGACCATCGGACGGTCCGATCCAAGGATCGGACGATCCGATCTTGCTGTGGCGGTGACAAGATTTGTCGGACGAATTGCGGCCAATAGTGCGCCGAACGGACGCTCCGAAGTAAGATCAGATGCTCCGAACAGTTTTGGCACCAAATATTTTTCAATTTGAATTGCTAAGGAATGGATGCTCCGATCCCGAAAGGACGTTTCGATCTCTGCCATTTGCAACACTATAAATAGAGGCATTTCGAGGCCATTTTGAAGCATCCAACTCACCTTCGACTCTTCTACCCTTCAAGCAATATTCGACCATAATTCAAGAATTTTATAGCCTATTTCAAGTCACTCAAAATATACATTTGTATCAAGTTGTACAAGTTCTTAAAAATTGGTGTTGTGTTTACTCGAGTGTGAAGCCCGAGTTGTTCGAGTTGTGAGGCTATCCTTGGAGCCCTTAAGGCCAAGTTGTATTGAGTTGTAAAGTTATCGACGCGGTGATCGTGTTGTTGTTGTACGACTATCCTTGGGGCCATCAAGGTCAAGACGTTTGAATTGCTAGTGGATCCTTGGTAAATCGACCTTAACCAAGAAGGGAAGACGTAGACGATTTATTGTCGAACTTCCATAAACATATCCTATCTCTTTACTGCTTTATTTACTTATCGAATTTATTTACTGCATTTATTTTTGATTGATTTAAGTCTTTCACTTGCGTACTTGCATAATCGCTTTAAATTGCTAAAGTTGCCAATAGAACCTAAATCCCCACCATTAGGTTCTAATACATGGTATCCATATACAAGTATACTGGGGCTGAGTGACCCCTCTACTGGTAATATCAATAAAAACAGGCTCAACGTGCCAATGCATGCAGCATAATATATGTGACATGATAAATACACATATAATCAATGCCACATAAAACTTGCAAACATATACAAGCATACTCAACCAGGGTATCTCGGATAGTACGTCCGTACCTCAAATTAGTTAACCTTGCAGTATAAGTCCCCTGGTCCAAAACTATAAACAGACAATCACTGTATCACTATTTATTCTCTAAATGCCTTAACTAGATTAGTATATACTCACTTAAGCTAAACTGATTCTATTATTATACATGCGTCCGTCATTAATCCACTGATGTCGATATCCTCACAACTTGGGCACAACTCCGCTACAACCCCGACAGCGCTTTGTCGCTTCCTGTCCTTCGAATAGGACTCCTAAGAGACCCTAAAAGCTAGTAGAAATCAAGATAGAGAATTTGTAATGAGCATTTGAAAATGAGCTCTCGGCCCTCTATATTTAGGCGATAATCGGAAATTCCGAACTCGCAATTGGATCTTTCGATCATGCTTTTGATCGTTCTCCACCAACAACGTGTCTTTGATTGGACAACTCAGATGCCGACAACATTTAGGAACTGCCAAACCTAGTTCAAAGATTTTGTACTCTCTTAAGTCTAATCATCCAATCAAAGCCCATACTCTATATAACACAAGATCGGAACTACCGATCTCTAGTTCAGAACCTTCGAACTACTCGAACCTTCTGATCAGTCATTCTAGATTCCTAACTTGTTCGTAACTTTTGAACTGTCCCAGTACTCAAAGTTCAAGAAACCATTTCTAATCATTATAAATCCGATTTTCTACTCCTTTAACCATTTGACAATCCCTTAATTATGTTTTAGAAAAGGAATTAGTTAAGTTAGTAGTCGAGCTACTACATGTGGATTGTGAAAGTAGTGGGACAAAAAAAATGGCAATGAGGGAGTCCAAGGACTTGAACAAGCGGGAATTACATGATCTCTTTGCAAATTTAAAGAAGTATGAATTTGAATTAGTTGAAGGAAAAAGGAAGGAGAAATTAGTTGTTATTGCGAAGTCAATACTTGTAGTGGCTAGACCTAGATCACCTACTAACTTAATACTTAGACATGCAAATAACTTAAGAAGATAAACATAGTCATAGTAAGACCGTGAAAACTTAATTAAATACAAATCTGGCAGTATACCCCGAATATGACACGGAAAACCAAAGTAAAATTAATATACAACTTAATCGAATATTCAAATAACGAAAATGAACTTAAACTAAACCTATTTTAACCTCTGATCCCAGGATATGGTCACCGACTGAACACTGATCTGTCTTTTGAATAGCCTGCAACGGTCCCGTCTAATGGGGTTTCCATGGTAAATAAACAAAAACGTGATCGACACTTGCTTAGTACATAAATATGAGTATACAGACTGAAACGATGCATTCAATATGATTGGATAATTAGTCAACCATCAAGTGCTGCTCAGACTAGGCACCAAATGAGTGTGTAATACTCCCTCCGTCCTATATACATTGTCCTATTTTATTTTTTCGTATGTCCCAAATTTATAGGCATATACTATATTTAGTAAGCTTTTATTATCCTCTTTTACTATTATACCCTTATTTAATTTGGGTATTCTGTTGTTAACTAGTTTTTGAAAATATGTAAACCTGTTATTAATTGTATTTCTAATATCTTGGAAAATGTATAGAAAAATAGACATTCATCTTCCAAAACACAAATTTGGTATATTTTTAACAATTCACATCTCCTACGTCCTAATTCATCTTTTTTTTTCGAGGCTGATTCAAAAGGTTAGACTCTATGTTGCCATTGCAAAGAATGTCATCTTCTTCTGGTAATTGATTCAAATCAATCGGAATATTTTGTGGAGAATGAACATAGTTATTGCCAGATGAGGTAATATCTTCCAGCGAGGCATTCAAATCATTGGAAGGGAATTGTGGTTCACTGTTCATTTTTTTTGTTGAACTTTTGATTATCAAACTGTAGGAGTATTTCTTATATTTTCCATTAAAAATTCAAAAATAGTTTTGGCGAGAAAAAAGGGCACATATCTAATTAAATTGAAAATTTTAAGAATCCGAATGATCATTCAAATTTGGCGGAATTTGTAAAAATCCGAAAGAGTAATTGATTTTGGAATTAATTCAAATGGTTTTGGAACTAATGAGGGTGGAAAATAGAGAACTTCAATTTTATGTTGTTGTCATTAAATAAGGGTAAATCTGGAAATTTATTTGTATAGTTGATATTTTCAAAGTTTTTCTTAATTTGTGTGAAAAAAATAGGACAATATATATAGGACAGAAGGAGTGAATCTGACCACAGGTCAATTTCACACTCATCTAGATCACCATAGCTTCAGTTTGCGTCATCACGATGTACATTGGGGACCGACCATATACAAGGGTGTAGGGCAAAGTGACCCTACTGAAAAGATAATTTTGAAGAAGATACGGTTTAACATGAATATGCACATGCAATATATATATATATATATATATATATATATATATATATATAAAACATGTATCACAGCACATAAAATAAAACATATAAGCATGCATAATAGTTGGCGATCTCAGTCAGTGCTTGCGTAGCTCAACTATTGGTATGCGCTACGAGTTCCTATAGTTCATCAGTACAAGCCAAGTGAATTCATATCACTAAAACTTATCTAAAAGTCTTAACTAAGCCAATGGATACTCACATTAAATACTAGGGATCTTGGACTATATTGCATCCATCGTCAGTAGCCGATGTCAAAGGCCACAACTCCAACACAGCTCCGCTACAAGTCCTGTAGCACCTTACTATCGATCGGCCTCAAATACATGACTGGTAATACTCAAACTGTACACCGTGCATAAATCACACCTCAAACACATACCAACTATGAGAAATTCAAGACCTATTTATAGACGGAGTTCGGAAGGTCCGAACCCTAGACCAGAAGTACCGATAATGTTTGCCACGTCTAAATGTTACTGATCGCAAGCTCCGATCTGCACTTCAAAAGCTCTGATCACGTTCGAAAGCTCCAACCCCTCACTTTGGAAGCTCCGATCTCCCATGCAGCTCACATGTCAACAACACTTTGACACCTCACAACGCATGCAGCTCTGAAGCTCCGAACCACCTTCGGAAAGTTCGATCTTGACACTTTTCAGGCTCCTTTTGACAACACACTGTACATTATAACATTGCAGGGTTTATAACCTTGCTTCCGAACCACTTCGGATGGATCTGAACTACTCAGCTCTTTGGACTTCTCAAACCATTTTCGAACATCCTCAAGTTGGTTTCACATGGTTTATCACACTAAAAACCCATTTAATCATGCTTTATATATCTTCCATCCTTTAAAATATTTCGTCATCGAAATCAAATCTATAACATACCTAAGAATGTAATCATGCACATTAATCTTGCCAAAACTGAAGTGCACTCAAAACTAAAGATGCTCGCAAGTGCAGAAAACTTTAAGCTCTCAATTAACTTTTACATGTTTACTGAACTAAATCATTTCAACAACTTTATTCCGTGATGCTTAAACTTTCCGATCCATGACATCAATTTATCAATCTCGAAACGCGAGTCGCCTTCCCATAGTCTTAGGGCCTGTTTGTTGGAGAATCCAAAAGATAAAAAAACAATTTTTTTTTCAAAAACACTTTTCTAAAAGGGCAATTTGCTCAAAAATCCCCAAATGCAAACATATTTTGCTTTGGGGTCCCTAGTCATAAAATATGGTACAAAACAATACAATATGTGGTACAAAACCATACAAAATGTGGTACAAATTAACAAAAATTGTGGTACAAAAAAGTGGCTAGGGAGCGCAGAGCAAAACATGTTGCATTGGGGATTTTTGAGCAATTTGCACTTACTTAAAATTGTATTGTTTCATACAAACGATTTTGAAAAAAACACTTAACTAACTAAGAAAAAACTTTTTTTTAGAAGTTAGCTTTTGTGTTTTTGCTTTTAATTATATTTAAAAAGAAAAAAAAATGTTTTTTCAACATTTATTAAAATAACAAAAAAGCTTATATATATATATATATATATATATATATATATATATATATAT
Source organism: Henckelia pumila (assembly GCF_033568475.1). NCBI lineage: Eukaryota > Viridiplantae > Streptophyta > Magnoliopsida > Lamiales > Gesneriaceae > Henckelia > Henckelia pumila. The sequence goes on from NC_133120.1 coordinate 132,923,208, forward strand.
ATAAAGTATTAAAACACTTTAAAAGGTTGAATCGATTCAAGTATCTTTTGTCACAGCCCGCAATAGGTCCCTATAAGGCTATTTTGGTTTACAAAAATTATTAATTAACTCATGTTTGTATAGATATTTACTATAACCTATTATAATTTATTATTCTATTTAATTTTTTTCCATATGGGATAGATAGCATCAGTACACGTTTTCAGAGCTCGTCTCTCTTGTAAAATTAATTTGATAATCCCGTTTAATTTATTTATTTAGTTATTTATTTTGAAACTTTCAACCATAATATTTATCAAACAAAGAAAAACAAGATCATGCATATGAAAGTCCATTCTAGCTACGGAATATATATATATATATTATAAACAGATAGTCAAATCCCACGCCAGTATAAATAAAGAGATGATCTCGATCAGCAGAAATACAAACTCCTAAAACAACATTTATATATTTACCATGAACACCATGTTTTTCCTTCTCTTAGTACTATCTTTCTCATTGATTATCCTTTTTAATCTTATATTTAAACCCAAAAATTCCAAGAAAAGTACTGGTCGCCTCCCACCAGGTCCCAAAGGGCTCCCGCTAATCGGGATCCTGCATCAATTGGATCCCACATATCCCCATCTCTACCTCTACAACCTAGCTAAAAAACATGGCCCTCTCATGTGGATGAAATTCGGTTCTCGAAACGTGATCGCGATTTCTTCTGCAAGAGTAGCCATGTTAGCATTGAAACATAATGACCTAGCGATGGCGGGCAGGCCAGCACTCATTGGCTTCAAGAAATATTCTTACGACGGCAAAGATATCACTTTCGCTAGTTATAACGAAACCTGGAGGGAGATGAGGAAAATGAGTCTCATTCATCTTTTTAGCGTTAAACAGGTTGTTTCGTTTCTTCCCATTCGAAAAGAAGAAGTTTCTCGCATGATCGAAGAAATGACCAAGAAATCGGATTCGTCCGAGCTCATAAACGTGAGCGTGGCCGTTTTCTTTCTAATCAACAGGATCATATGTCGAGCCGGATTCGGGAAGAAGTACGATGAAATGGGTAAAAGGAGATTCGATGAGGTCTTTGAAGAAACTCAAGTGGCCATAACGGCCTTCTATTTCGGTGATTATTTCCCTTTCTTGGGTTGGATTGATAAATTTAATGGGGCGCTTTCAAGACTCGACAACAACGTTAAGGAATTGGATGATTTTTATCGAGAACTTATAGATGATCATCTTGATCCGAATCGGCCTGAATCAATGAATGGGGACATTCTTGATCTGATGATCAAGTTGAAACAAGACCAAGCCGCTTCTGTTCACATTGATTGGGATAATATCAAGGGAATTCTAATGGTATTACTTTCACATCTACCTTTGTTTTTATTTTTTACCAATTATTTTATAGCATCTATATATGAGTTACGCGGATACGATGTTATATATTGATGTAGCTAGCGACATATATATAACTTATTTTTAATTTTCTATTAATATTACTTTAACTTTTTGAAAAATAACAAATAATTTTATGCATAAAACTTTTTTATTATTGTAGAATGTATTCGTTGCTGGAACCGATACAAGTACATCGTTGATAGTGTGGGCCATGACAGCTCTCATCAAGAAACCCCAAGCAATGAAGAAAGCACAAGAAGAAGTGTGGAATGTGGTAGGAAACAAAGGCTTCGTAGATGATGATGATATCCAAAATCTTCCTTATCTAAAAGCAGTCATCAAGGAAACACTTAGAATGTTTCCTCCAACTCCGCTCTCCGTTCCAAGAGAAACTATACAACATTGCACCATAGATGGGTACGATATCCCACCAAAAACCATGGTGTATTTCAATACTCATGCGATCGGTTTAGATCCCGAATATTGGGAAAACCCTACTGAATTTATGCCGGATCGATTCTTGAATAGCACTATCGACTACAAGGGGCATGATTACGGTCTAATCCCATTTGGATCGGGCAGAAGAGGATGTCCCGGAATGAATTTTGGTGTCGCAGGTGTTGAGCTTGCACTTGCCAATCTTCTCTATTCCTTTGAGTGGAAGCTGCCTGATGGAATGAAGGAACAAGACGTGGACATGGAAGTGTCTCCTGGAATTACACCACGGAAGAAAAATGACCTTTGCCTTGTGGGCAAACGCTACAAATATAATTAGTAAGCTGGAATTAGGTAATTTTTGCAAGTGTTTAAAAAAATGATTATGAACTTTTTTATTGTATAAAAAAGTCCATAATTATTTGTAAGTAGTTGCAAACACTACCTTAAGTGTTTGATGACTATATATGGTTTTCATATTATATGTATAATAAACTTCGGTCATAAGATACCATATATGAACATTAGAATAAGTACTTCAGACTGAAATAAACATGTATCAGTATTGATGCGTTCAAAAATTTCACATATCAAATAAATTATCTTTTACATATGTATTTTACATCTTTTCTACAACTCTTTTATACGCTTTTACGCACTTTTCATACATATTTTCAATATCTTTTTTACTGAATCCTTTATTGATTTGAGCGTCAAAGGTGGCTTCGCCTCGGGGCGAGCCATACACAAAAATATTTGGGATCATTCGAATCGTTTTATTGAAAAAATTGGTTCGTTGATTATCAGTTCAAGTTAATTTATTTGATGTGAAATTTTTAAACGCATCAAGTATGTTTAAAGGACAGTTTAATCCCATATATGTACCCTGTCCATTTATCAATGAACGATACCTCAATTAATCATACACCTTTATTTCAATATGACTCTCTTGCCATGGAAAAATATATATATATATTGTCCCAACATTCTTTGGTAGAAGAGTACTGTAGTTGTTGAGGGAAGTAATTGCTGATTTGCTTGTAATTTTATTATGCCTAAGGGCAATTTGGCCGAATGTACGTACAAAGATTTGTAAATGATCTCACACATAAAAATTATATCAAACATAATACTATGTGATTTCTCCATCTACCAATTTTTTTTATCATTCATTCGCTAATAATTCAATAATTTCATCATTTGTAGGAGTGTTCATTATTCGGATATAACCAATAAAACAACCGAAATTAATTTTTTTTTTGAATTGGTTTTTCAGTTTGATTTTGGATATAAATTTTGAGCTTTTCGGATTTCCGATTCGATTTCAGTTTTTATGCTAAAAAAACCGAAATAACCGAACCGACCGGAATATAAGTTATATTACAATTTAGTCCCTTTATTAGGTTTAGAGATGTAATCACAAAATCTATCGTCCGCCAAATTATAAATGATCTCCAAAACTCCAAAGCTGCCCATCGGTTAGATGCTTGACACTTGGCTGCTCGTCTCCTCACTTTTGATACCTGAATGCATTTTCGTTTGTTTAAATGATAAAGCTAGCTCTAAATGAGATTAATTTGCTTATGTGAGTTACAAAAATGTATGTGATTGTGAGTGGTGATACAACACTTTTACACTTTAATTTGTAGATAATTATTGCTTCACAAAACTTGCATGTAGCGATCTGTAAATGAAAATTTCGTGAAACTAGGATTGGAAAACAGATTTACCAAAGTTATTTTGTTTGTTTATTGTTCTATCATTTTTCCTGCTGAATTAATTTTTTCATTTGTTCTTGTTTTCATCTTAATATTTTGTTAATTTCATTCTTAGATGGCTTAAGTTGATAGCAAACTTGGTGAAAGTAAAACTCTCGAGACATACACCTTCTGTTTGTCATTGGCTCATTGTATTATTTGTTATTTTTTGCTTTTTCGCTGTATAGCTATAAGTTTAAGTTGTGTGTTTGTTTATTTAAATTACATGTTTGATGAAATTTTATATATATTTTTTATTGTGTTATGTATAATATCAAACCTATCAAACCTAACCGTATAAATCGGTCCATTATATATAGTACAAAACCGAATGAACATGTGTAAAATAATTTGATTTCGAATTACATTTTTCATAAATTGTAAACCGAAAAACCGTACCAAAATTGGACAAGTTAAATCGAACCGACCGATAAACGCCCCAAATCATTTGAACCAAGTGGTGCCTTAACGAATTGATAGTCAAAATCATTTATAGCTTGTAAGTTGTAACTATTTCTGATATAAAATAAATGACAAGTTAAAAACTAGTCTATTTTTTGTACAAGTACATTTAATAAGAATTTAAGAGTCGTTTGAATTCAGACGTTTGGAATTCAATCAATTATGATGAAATTTAAATCAAGTGTTACACGTTTACTGAAATATACTCAAAAGCACAATTCAGAATATCATTTGTGCTATGTGTATTCACAATCAGTGTATTTTTGTGTATTTATTAGTTTAAAGTGTGATTATTGGTAATATTTGAAAAAAATATTTCCTTTATATCTCGATGTTAAGGTTGAAAAGTTATGATACGAGGAGTTTCAGTAGAGAAGTGTAAGACCCACGGAAGTGGATTTGTACAAGAGTTGTACTTATCGAAGTCTTTTCCTGATATCATATGTATACATAAGAAGAGGAGACGACGAAGGGATTTATCAATCAAAATTGCAGAAACAAACATTGAGTTCATCATTTCTTATACTTCTGTTTCACTAAGTGATGTGGATTGGTTCCGGGTTATTAATAGTATTCCACTGCTCTTAGTTAGAACGAGATTAATTAGCTGACTACTGAAAACAGTTAGCAGTACCTTTCACAACATTCATTAAGAGAATAAAAGTTGAAGGTGGTTTATTCAACTCCCTCTAAACACGTACATATTGATCCTAACATCATATATATCTCAGCCTCAATAAATATACGAGCATAACTTTATATAATCGTTGCGACTTTCACATGAGTATTAGTTACGTTCCATCAAAATCAATTTATTCTTCGTTAATATTATGAATAGACATTTGAGGCACGTTTTCAATTAAATTGCCAAGCACCTCATCATTTTGGAGTTTCCAATTTCGGCGCCAGGAAGAGGAGCTTTAGAGAAATTAACATAATCAATTGAAGGGCGAATGTATTATTCACCATGGTGGATCATCTTGGTACCAACTCATATCGCTCTACGTGCACTTTAATCGTGTTCCCATATAAATATGTTTTATTTATATATTTATTATGGTTTCACAAAGAACGTACGTAGTTCTCTGTCAAAAATGCCGGATTTATTTTCGCAAACTCTGAAAATGACTGTAATCCAACAAAAACTCGGTTGTTATAAAATCATTCTCTAGCTGGATATACATCCTATCGATGGAAAAAGTACATTATTGGTCCAATTATTTGCACTTTTTCAGAATCTTTTAACAGTAATGTAACTTGCATATTTCTTTTTTAAAAAATTGGTCCTTTAACTTGCAAATTATTTTCATTTTATTTTTTAATCGAAGCATATCGTGTTTGCCGGTCATATATAAAAAGGAAAAAAGTGAAATAAAATACAAGTTAAATGATCTAAATGAAAAACAATCACTAGTAGAAAAATCGCAAAAGACTTCGGTTATTAACTGAAGTCGTAGGTAGATAATTACCGAAGTAGTGTCACGTGAAATAATAGGGTACTATTTTACTTCGCGTTATAACTGAAGTCTTAGCCCTGAAATTACCAAAGTCTTTGGTCGGTTTATGGAGCCAAAATCGGTTCAGGATTGAGTCGATGCCGAAGTAAAAACATATCTTTTACTTCGAAAATTTCATTAATTAACGAAGTGAAAGATATTATTGTACTTCGTCGATTAATAAAATTACCGAAGTAAAAGATATGTTTATACTTCAGCAATGACACTAATCGACGAAGTAAAAGACATTTGTTTACTTCGTTGATTAGTGAAATTACCGAAGCAGACATATGACTGCAGCATTTACATTGACTGATGAAGTAAATAGTCTATTTAACTTCACAATTTATGTATTTTGGTGAAGTAATTTAATCAAACGACTTCGTTGCTACGGATTTATGGTGAAGTAAATTATTTATTTAACTTCACCATTGAAATTTAGCGAAGTAAAAACATATGTTAAACTATATTAAAATTTAGATAATACTGCCACAATATAAAAATATTTCTGAAACTTAAAATAGACTATAAAATATTAATAAATTATCCATTCCAAAATGACGAACATTCATAAATCCACAAATATATCCATCAAAATAACCCGAAAATATGCATGTATCCACAAGTATTTCCACAAAACTAAAATTATATCCACAGAGACAACAAATTATTATCCCAACGTGCATGACACATTTAGGCACCTACATAAGAGTAGACGAATTCAATGCATTCACTTCTAACTTCATCATATTGATCTTGGTCGTAATATTGGTTCTTGATGGATCCTGCAAACTTAAATGTAAAAATGGAAAAATTCTATGCTACCCCAAGGGCACTACCCTTGGGGTGGCGTGGAAATCCGTGATTGGTTAAAATTAGTGGGGCCCACGTTGGGCCCCAATAATTTTAACCAATCACGGATTGCCACGCCACTGCCCTTGGGGTAGCACAGAACATCCCGTAAAAATGATAGCTCAACGTCAATAGGAATGTCATCATCTTCAGGAAACAAGTATACTAGTATTTTTTTTTTTGGTGAAGTCACTTGAATGTAAAAACAACTATTATATATAATGCAGGATTGATACGAGCTATTTAGCAAACAAAGAATTGGACAAACAGATTTGCATAGTATGTTTCATAAAAACACATAAAACCAACTCTATTATTATAATCAATACCCAAGTCAAACGCTTGAAACTAAGAATTGAAACAAGGATTTAAACAACTCGAAAATTTCCACTTACATTTTCAATCCTTGCTATGCTGCAAAAATTTAACAAATTCCTTGCACCTGCACAAATTTAAAAAAAAAAAAAAAAAAAGTTAAGCATGCTAGCATGTGAAAATGGCTACTGTAGGAAAAAAAAAGACAAAATAGTGAAAAGAAGATGTCACAGGCACTATAATCACCTTCTTAGTTGTAATTTACTAATATTTTTAATCTTTTAGTTGATGTACATGTATTAAAGAACATTACATATATATATATATATATATATATATATACAAACCCTATTATAAAAATATACATAAAAATATTAATAGTTTATCATACAATCACAAGCAAAAGCACTTGGGCGTAGATTTCCAGTGTGCTAATGATCTGATGAACGAAAGTCAATTTGATTGGCATTTGATGGAACAAGTTCACCCATCACTTCATTTGTATCCAAAGCCGAAGAGATTGAATGATTTTTACATGCATCAGACCCTTCAGGACAACATGTATTCTAATGGAAGTCGTTTTAACATGCCAAGGCAGTAGCAGGTTCAGGTCAATATTCATGATTGGGCCGCTGTTACTTGGTAAGCATGACAGCTACTTCTCAACCTCATTTGAACAGTGTAGAGGTGAATGAGAACTGGTAATCAAGTCAGAGTGGTGCCCAAGATTTCTGGGATCCCTATGAAAGTGGTATCCATAGCTTTAGCGATGGACGTAATTCATATCAAAGCCTATTCAGTGTACTTACTGAATGTAATGAACTACGGCCTACTGCCAATTATGTTTCAATGAGCTCATCGGAGAGATTCATCCAGGCTGGAAACTTCAGTGAGCTGGGTGAGGGAATTCCACCGAGCAGCCTGGCACAAGAAGCACTTAATGCATTTAACTACTTGAGTGCTCACGTTGGCACGCAAATATTATTTATATATAATTCAATTATATATTATAATTAGAGAATGTAAAACTGAAGTAACTCCCTTCAATGCGCCCTCTAAATAGTAAATTCAAATGAGAACATGTTGAGAAGATTATACCTCTGAAATTTCAAGGTCCAAAGTCGATCAAACATGCTACATATGTTTAATTATATATTTAATTTAAATAGATGAATACATACAACTAAAGCTACTTCCTTCAAGACATCCTACCATGAATCCATTGAGAAAATGTTACTTTCAAGCAATTCATGAAGTAATTAAAATGACTGAAGACTCCTCACTAAATTAAAACAGGAAAAAATGGTGAATATAAACTTAACAACAAGAAGTCAACCTTGATGCCAAATCATAGTGTTAGCCCAGCTTTCTCCAATCAAGGATCCATCGGATCTGAAAATAGCATAAATTGAAATAACATTAATTAATCTCAGATTAAACAAAAATAAGATACTACAAAACCCAAATCACTCCAAAACATGCAGGCTAAAAAATCAGAAATGCTCATAGACTACGCAGTGAGTGAGAAAATAAAAAAACTCATCAAGAACACTTCTTGCAATAATAGAGAATAATTATTCCCTGCAAATTCTTTCTTTCAACGATAATATATCTATATATCTATATATATATATATATATATATATATATATATATATATATATATGAGTTTCTTTCAAGTGCCCACCTATCATGCTTACTACCATGCCCATCAATGATGTGGCACTATTCTATTGGACCACATCTTTATCACATCCAATAGAATAGTGTCACATCATTGGTGGGCATGGTAGTGGGCATGATAGGTGGGCACTTGAAAGAAACTCATATATATATATATTTATTTATTTATATATATATAATAGAACTTGAAAGGAAGATGCACAGTTGTATATGCTTACCGACAAAACGGAAGGTTTACGTCAAATGGGAAAGCCTATTACTTATCTGCCTATTACTTCATATGTAAAACATGTTGAGCAGATTATACCTCGCTTCTTCACCGCCTAAGCAACCAAGAAACAATTTTTTCTGGCATCTCATCTATAACAGGTTATCTGCTGTATTAATTCAACTAGTCATTCGGCATCAAAACCGACATTTAAATCTACCAAGGGTGTATTCCCTGGATTCGAGAGGAGGGAAACTTCTAGTTTCCCATCGTACTAACTTGTTTTCCCATGATTATTGAATGCTTATATCTTACCATATTCTACAAAATTACAATATTTTTACGCTTATCTTATTAAATAAATGAGATGAAGTAAGCAAAAAGGAGAAACTTTGATGACAACAAAATAGCAAAACACTAAACAGTTACCAAATCCAAAATTCATAGTTCCTCACCTCGTTGCTGAAATAAAACCTGCGAGCACGAAACGATTTCTAGATCTCACAGTCATGTTACACATGTAGCCAAAATCGAGTCTTAAATCAACAATAATTAAAAGGTATTCAGCTACTAGTAGGAAAATAACAAGAAACAAAGCAATAATAACAACCACCTTTGATAAAAGAGGGAGGCAACAAGTCTGCAGCGGCGTCACTAGCTTCCGATGAGACAAATTATGCGGTTTTCAGCCGCATCACACCCATGGATGCCAACTTATAATTTTTAAGTTTTACTGTTGCCAACTTATAATTTTTAATGTTATAGGCTAAATATACAATCATTTGGACTTAGTTTATGTGGAATATTTAATAAGACGATAAGGAAGTGCAATATTACGTTGTAGTATCATAATATATGATAATATTACCTGCTTTATGCAGTAGGTCACAGCAAGAACAGCCCAACACATCATCCCAAATCTACAATTCGTAAAAAATTTAATATCAAAGTTATTTCCAATGCAAGGATACAGCTTCATTTCCTGCAAATATTAATCGACATATTTAGTTCGAAAAAATGCGGAACGACATTGTTGACAAAGTAATAAATCAATAGTTTCAGCACTTGTAACAAACAAATCATAGCTGCTAATCAGAGATTTGTGGATTACTCATACGCAAGAACATTATGTAAACATTAAATGGAGCTAGACTTCCATTAACATGATAGCACCAACTTCAGTAAACCGCTAACTTCTATGTACAACACTTGATTCATAGGAAAGAAAAAAAAACAATCTCCTTTCTTTAACAAGAAATTCTGAAATTTAAGCTAATACAAGTACTCGAATACACTATAGTTTCCTGTATAATACTCCCACAATCTCCGAAATTAGCTTAAGTTCCAAGATAACTCCTTTTTATTATTTAGAAGACTCCACAGAGATCAGATAAAACACGAGGAAAATGAAAGGTTGATACGAATATAAGCCTGAAGGATCTCACTGGTGAGCCTACAGATCCTCTTTGAAAGGAAAGCTGATGCGGCGCTCACCCAATATAAATCGATGACAATGGCCCCGTTTGGTTTCAAAAGCCAGGCCAAAAAAGCACTTTTTTAAGTCCTTTTCAGTTAACAATGTGTTTGGTTGACCAAAAAAGTGCTTAAATAAGCACTTTTTTAAGTCAAAATTAGAGCTTTTTTAAAAACCAAAAATTGTAGCTTTTAAAAGCACTTATTTTAAAAAATCTCTACAAAATCCAAACGGGCTCAATATTTCCTGATGGCACAGAATCACTTGAAGGTGGTGCAATTAGACTCTTAATGCAACATTATTCAGAATATTAGATATATGGTAGATAATTGTTATGGACTTTAAGTTTGCTAGAGTATTGCCAAGAGCACTTACTTTGTTGTACAAGAAAATACAAAAGACATAAATTTCAAGAATGAGTGTTGAAAACATCTCGCCCAAATGATCATATACTAATGGGGGTTAAAAAATTTTAAACTCTAACAAAATATAATAATAACAAATTTAATAAACAAGTAGATTGGGAAATGAAAATATACACGGAGGTAAAACATCTCATCAACTCCTTGAGCAGGTCATAATCTGAAACTACTTGCACATTTATATAAATTTTTAATGTCTTGTATAATGGGAGAATAAATGAGCAACAAAATAGGCCTAATAGTTTTTACAAAAATATTAGTACCATGGTATACCATCTGCGCATAGTTCAATTATCCACGAATGAATCCCATCACCTAATATTAGTACAAATTCACAAATCTTGGAATAAGAACCCTACAGAAACTAATATCTTTACAAAAATAGATGACTCATCCTATATACACACACATATACCAAACTCACATTGATAAAGTTGCTCCTGAAATGGAACAAAAGATGATAATTTTAGGTCCTCAAATGAAATAAAAGAGGAATAAGTCAATTTATTTATCAAAGCTAGGAAATAGAGACATAGTAACAGATGAACCTCTGGCTGTTTGAATGCAGCTAAATGCTCGAAGATGAGAAACAAAGAAAGAATAAGAGCCACCAGGACAAATATTGCGGCATTTCTTGCTGCCCAGCTATAGAGGGACGAAGTGGCAAGATGTAACAATGAGAGTAAAATACCCTTCGTACAAGTAAACCATTCCTATAATGTTTCTTAAGTCTTAAAACACCATCATATGCTTGCATATTTAAATTCAAAGAGCAATTCTTATACAAAATCAAGTATAAGTTTTATTTGAAATTAAACTTTGAATTATATCTCAATCAATACCAGATTTCAAAAGAACAGTAGGTCATTGCACAAACAAGAACTAAGATTCTAACACATACCCAGTTTCAGAAAAATAGGCGTATCTCTTTCTAATTTTTATCACATGACTTGATCTTAGTACAAAATCGAAGCTAATACAAAGCACTAAAACTTTTGTTCAAATCGTAACTTCAATATCCGAAACCATATATATCAAGAAACACATTTTTCAGATCAAATATGGACCGTATTTTTTGGTATTTTGAAGCACTTGACTGTTTTTTTCCTATAGAGAAACAATAGCTCAATTTTTCTTTAAAAAAAATTCACACCTTTGACAGATAAAATCTTACGCAATCAAACAAGGTCTAAACAAAATCAAAATCAATCGAACAAGAATGTACCAAGGCGAATACTCGCATGTTCATACCCAATCTTTCCATCGCTTCGTTCAAGAATGAAACCATGCCTTTCTTTGCCTGTAAATATAAATATGAACAAATATAAACTTAACAGTTCTAGAAGCGGTAAATCCCTTTGTCCATTTGATGAGATGCCTGAATCAATTGTAGTCTGCTTCACTGGGAAAGAAAATGTGAATCTCAGTCTCTTGTTCGGCTCTGACACATGAAAGAATAAAACAAAGAAAGAATGAAAGTTCAATGGTATAAGGAACAAATTACCTGTAATAAGACCATCTACTGCATATTCTTCAACAACCAGCATGCTTAAGACAAAAATGAAGTAGAATTTAAATTACCAAGATAAAGAGTTTACTGTGTCAAACAGATCCCACTTCGTGTAATGCTTGGGATAATAAAAAAATTGGTAAAATGGTAGGGCTTGACTAGAGTTTGTCCTTTAGTTCAAATACAGACTTAATATGGTTGGAAACACCAGAATCAAAGCTAGAATCATAAAAAATTCGTAGCAGGAACATCACGCAGGAGACAGATAGAAAAAAGGCTCGGTGTGGGCACAAATGAGCATAAAAAAATGTGATTCATGGATCAAAACAAAGCTGCTGGTGTAAGGAAGAAAACCCCTCAAACCGTTTGAAATTTCGTTGTCGGATGAAAGAGATACGAGCCGAATACCGTGACTGCTCGGGTGCCTAGAGGGAAAGAAAGATGGGAAAGAAAAGTTGACGTGTTGGTGTGAGAATGGGAGAGTAGATCAATTTTCAAGAGAAGACCGGTTTCTATATTTTCAACCTATTACTTCACCACTTATAAATTAAAATTATAATTTTTCAACCTATTACTTCGTCAAGAAACATATGCCGAAGTAAACGTCACTTAAAATTATAAGTGAAGCCCGTTTTTTTTATTGATGAAGTCTAAAGTGCATTTTACTTCGCTAGTTTTACAATCGAAGTAAATACCTATCTATTACTTTGTTAATAGTGATCGCCGAAGTAAAAAAATGGCGAAGTCTTTTAACACTTTTCTACTAGTGAATATACAAGTTACATGAGATTCTCCATAACATGACCAAAAATAAAAAAAAATTTCAAGTTATAGGACTGAAAATACAAATTTAATTACCATTAAAAAGACCAATATGAAAAAGCACATATAATAGGACCAAAAATGTAGATCTCCCCACTATCGATCGTTACATAAATGTTTTATATACAAACAACTATGTTGAGATCGGTTGTATGTGACGGTGTGTAAAGGAAGGGGGTGAATACAGACTTTCAAAATATTTTATCAAATGTTGTTGTATTGACCCGACCTAGATCATCTACCTGTTAAAAGCTTATGCATGCAATTAAATTAAAAAGGAAAAGAAAAATCAGAGATTATAACTTGCAAAAACTTAATATTAAACCTTCGGGTCCGTCCAACCTAAGCCCTGACCGGTAGAATGGGGATGTCCAAGACAAAACCGAGGACGTAAGAGATAACAACGCTCAACACAAAAGTATGAGTATATACATGCTATGAGTGCTAATGAAAATGTACAAGTACCGAAAACCTATCACGGTAAGTTTGCTCAGTCAAGTGGTGTCATGGTATGTAACACTCTAGGTCGTTGCATTCGGAGGTGGCTCACACACCAGAAATTTTGATATCGACGACCTGATCTAGTACTAACGGATCCAACCATCCACTCAAGAATGCGAGACTAAGCGACCCCAGTACAGTTATATCATAGTACAGACTCAACATGATAATGAGCATAATAATAATGACATAATTAGAGTCTAGACTTATACCTTTTCCCATCGTCATCCCACTGATGGCGATGGCCTAAAATCTCAGCACAACTCTGCTACGATCCTGGTAGCACTTAGTTGTCGCCCAGTATTAGAGATAACTCCTAAAATCCCTGTAATTTAGACTGGAATGGGAAAGGATTTTGTGAATTGCATTTGACAATGTCGGCCTTGACCCCTATTAAAAATATTTAGATAGTTGATTAGTTAATTAGAATCGGGCTACTACATGTCTTCCTTTGAGAGCATAGGAATTTTGCTGAAGGTAGTCATCTTGATGTTTGTGTTCAAAGAAAGAAAGATCATTGCTCTAACACCACTTGTTGGATCGCTTAGTGTGTGTAGAAGAGGGTGAATACACCACTTGAAATTTTTTTCTTCAAATGATTAGTTCAACTGAGAAGTCAATTGATTCACTAATTCTTTCTTGACTGTCAATATCAATCAATCAACAAATTGCATGTGCGGAAGGAGGTCGATCGACTGACAGATGGAACACAAAAGTAATAACTTGATTGAAATAAAAGTAACACGATATGTTTCTTGATGTTCGAAGATTAACAACTAATATGTCACCCCTTCATCCTTTTGTGAAGGTTTTTACTGGAATATTTGAGTATTACAAATTTTTTGAAAAACCTCGGTTCAGTCAGGACTTAACACCGCCTTGACAGAAGCTCCTAGTACTTAACTCAATACAATGAACAGTCCTAGTCTGATTTACAAATTCAAAGTGTATGATTTGAAAATTCCGCACAAAGTGGTCTTAACTGATTATGTATGTAGCTTTGAAAATGTGTTTATATCAGTTGGTGCAAAAATTGTACTCTTGAGAGTGTGACTGAAAGCTTGAATGCAAAGATAACTTGGAATGCATAAAAAATTGGAGAAACTTCTTCAACTGATCCTCAAGCCTATTTATAGAAAATGATCTTCAGTGGTCAAAAATACATTCAATACTATCTGTTCCTCATGAAAATATTCGTTGCGTTGTCTGATAGTCTTCAGGAGAAAAATTCTGAAAGCTATATAGTACAATTCTGTCCATAAACACCATTGTGGTGTCTATAATGTACTATTTGGAGGTGTCAAAATGGGTTGACGGGGTGGGGTGGCTCATAGCCCGTCACAACCCACCATTAGGCGAGGCAAGGGGGGTCGCCTTTAAGGCAGGTTGGGAAAATACTAACCCAACCCACCTATTTTAGGCGAGCCAATCCAACAGGCTTACGTATCATTTAGAGGGTTTTGGCGGGCCAACCCGCAACCAACCAATAGGTGGGGTGGGAGAGGGCAGGACGAGGCAGAGTGGCCCACGTTTTAGGCTGGTTGGTAAATTTTCAACCCAACACACCTATTTTATATGGCAGGAAGGGCCAACAGGTCTAAAACATTTTGACACCTCTAGTACTATTGTCATTTTCAAAAAATAGTTAAAATCCAATTCGGAAAGAATAATAGTATTGGATATTTTTAGGAACTGAGACTGAAATTCTTGAATATCCTTCATATGTGTCAGCAGCCCTTCACTTCAGTTGAAATCATTGCAGTTCAGCATTCTTGGCTAGTCAAGAATGTCTTTTGGTTGTTGTGAGACCCCGTTTTCTAATCGTCTAACCTCAAATAATTAATACAATCGAAAACTGAGAGCAAAGAACTCGAATAAATTTTTTTTTAAAGGACCCCGCGCTCGCACGAGATCTTCATCTCGCGCGCGCGCGGTATTACTCATCAGTGCCCGGCGGAAGACCTCGCGCACACGCAAGGTTCCATAACAGAACCCTCAAAAAATTCTCGCTCGCGCGCAAGGTTCTGGTCTCGCCGCGGGCAAAATAACCCGAGCTACCCAAGCTCCTCGCGCGCGCGCGCGTGAAGGGCACGCTCGCGCGCTGGCAAACTGGACAGAAAACACAGGCTTTCCAAAAAAAGCCAATCAAAATAATTTCCAATCAAATTAAAACCCATACACACAAACAAACCAAAATTAATCATACAATATTCTAAGTTCTGCCCAAAATACAACATAACAAGTTCGACGATAGAATTCGATCGACTAATCAAAATTATACAAGTTCAAAAGACATAACCCTACGACACGGTGTCTCACTTCTATCATTCTCACCCCGTGCTAACCCAGACGACTCGGCCCGGCTTCTGATCCTCCTGTTGTCAAGTACACATACAAACAAAAAAACAGCCCGATAACCCGGTTAAAAATATAATTTCCAAGTAAAAGAGACAGGCATACAATAACACTTAAACATCTCATATTGAAATGTATCAATCATCAATAAACCAAATGAGAGTGGATGTATGCAAGACTTCAAAACTCGGGATTATCAAGTCAGATAATCAGAATATCAATCGGTACGCGGTTGGGAACCCGGAGTCAAGCCATTACGAACAACCTACCGACACTCCCATTCGGGGTACATGTCGCACAACTCAAACCCCTAGACTTCGGAGCAACTGTAAGAAGTATTCTAGCACTTGGAAAAACTCAAAATCCAAGGCCACTACAATATAGCCCCCTAAATCGTCTAATTTTAAAACGAATCAAATATTCGGCTCAATATGAATGCAAGTGCAAACAAAGTAAATCAATCAAGTTCACACCAACAAATTAACATGAAGTATGTGATTTTTGGGACTCGAGAATCAATCGAACTCGAGTATTCATCCCCAATCAATTCATCGTCGTCTTTTACCTTTCCAAGTTCGTCGGTGATTCAAATCTGAAAACAACAATGAACTCAATCAATATCGAATCAAATCAAGTCGAGCCATCTCAAGAAGTTCAATACTATACCGTTCTTCAAACTTTAGAATCGGTTTAAAGCCCCCAAGTTCGTTCTAAATCCAAATCTTTCAACCAAACTCTGAAAATATGAAATACGGATTTGATATCAAAATTATCAACTCGCACAAACCCGAAAATTGAACCGAAATAATATAACCGATAATCCAAACTTGATTTTGATGGCATAACGGCTATAAACGGTCAAACCAAAAATTTCAAATCAATAATCATCATCAACACAACTCAAACCATCTTCCAATCCATCAAAAACAACCAAATCCAACCACAATCACAAAACCCATTTTTGAATTTATGCTCCAAAAATCATATAAAATCCAAACTTCATTCTTTTTCCGAACCGACTTCGAATACACAGTCTAGGCTAACTCGAGAATAATAGACTCGAGAATCATCAATTTCTGACAACCCAACAAAATCAAAGTTTAAGAGATCGTAGCAAAACTTACGGCAAAACGACGCCCTCGTTGCGGTGATCGTGAATCTCAACTCGAATAGGAAATCTGACGGTCGGATCCTGAAGAAATGAAGAAATAAAAGCTTGGAGAAATAGCCATGGCTACTCTCTCTCTCTCTCTCGGTTGAGGTGTGGATGGGGGAGGAAGAGGATGGGAGAGGAGTGAGGATAGGATAGAAATAATAATAGTCATGTCAAATAATATACACTCCCCATTGACTAGTCAACTGGAAATTGCAATCTGGTCCCTGAAAGCTCCAAATTAAACCGATTCAATCTCGGCTCAATAATTCCCATCAATTAAATTCTAATAATTTAATAAATTCCTCTAATCACGAAATAATTAATTTCAAGGCCTTACAATTCTCCCCCTCTAAGAATCGATTTCGTACTCGAAATCACGAATCAAAAAATCTAAGAGAAATAGAATCGACTGAATAAGAACTTACATCAATCGAATAAATCTGGAAATCGTTGCCTCATATCAGATTCGGTCTTCCAAGTTGCTTCTTCAACTTCGTGACGACTCCACTGAATCTTCACTAATGGAATCGATGTTGATTAGCTTACGACAATCGTAGAATCACTAATCAAAGTAACCATCTAATGGTTCCAAAAGTTCTCGATGCTCAACACCGAAATAGGTTATGACTTGGTCTTCGTTAGCTTAAGATTTTACTTGAGATGATGATCTTGATCAAATGGGTGTTTGTATCCTTCGTGATCAGTGGGATCGTGGTTACAACTGAGGACGTATCAGTGCTGTGATATGTTAGTGTCAAGGAATATTGGTTCTCATCAAGTAACACAGTGGTTTTCGGCTAGGAGAATGCTAATTTGGTTTAGCATTTATGCAGATGGCAGATAACTCGACAAGAGTCTGAGTGTGTCGGAAGCTATTTCGACCAGACACTCGGGCAAGGGTCTTTAATATGTTCTCGAGGTTCTACCCTAGATTTCGAGAATGAAATCTTTTAAGGGGGGGAGAATGTAGTGACCCGTATCCAGAATTGACGATTAATGAGTAATTAATCGTGTAATCATTTTTAGATTAAGTAAAACATGATTAAGGAAATTCCAAATTGGTTAACGGAGTCCAGAAATGGATTCAGGACACTCGAAAATGGTTGGAAAGGTTCCGAGGGTTCGGAGGCTCCGAACCGGGTTAGGAGGCTCCGAACAGGAACTGGATCGGACGATCCGAACTCGGATCGGAGGCTCCGAAGATAATGCGTCATGGGTGAAATCATTGATGGGACTTCGGAGGATCCGAAGTCAGGATCGAAGGCTCCGAACAGGAACGGAGGCTCCGAAGTCAGGAACGGGGGATCCGAAGCCGAGTTCGGACGGCCCGAACTTCGCCTATAAATAGAGGTCCAAAATTTTATTTTCAACTCGCACCTCTCCTTTTCCTCTCTCAATTTCTAGGCCTTCTAACTCAGATCTAGGGAGTTCTAGGCATCCTATTGGGAATCCGGAAGTGGCATAGCGATCCCGACATCGAGGCGAAGATGTGCCTAAGTTTTGAGGCAATTTTCATCAGTGGGATGACGACGGACGCAGGTATAGCTATGGTCTCCTTAAATTATTTAGGAGTATGCAATAGCTTAGTTAAGGCTTTTTGAGTATAATTATTGATGCATGGGTATTTGCATTGTAGAGCTGATATAGGCTGGGAACCTAGATTGGGACTGCTAGGAACTGCCTGTAGTAAGGTACGTAAGTACTGACTGAGATAGCCAGCGGGTTTGCATGCTTATATGTTGCATTTGTGTCATATTATTATGCAGTATGTGCATATCATATTGTGTCTGTCCATCTTTTGAGATGAGCCATGTAGGGCCGCTCAGCCATGTTAGGACGGTTGATGTCTAGGGCCCAGTGACTGATGGGTCATGGGTGGCTAGCATCGGGGGACACGGTCCACGTCCTATAGGAATGAGCAGTGTACGCAGGGTTTGCTCCCCGGGTTGTACCACTCATGTCCTAGGCGCCATTACTGAGCAGTTATATACAGTTATCCCATATATGGATACCCTATCATTTGCATGCATCATATTCGTATGTTTTACCAAGTGCTTTCGTATTGAGCTTAGAGCTCACGTCCAGTCTTTTCTGTGTATCTGGACACCCCATTCGACGGGGCAGGTGTAGGTGCAGGGTGGAGCACCAGGAGCTTGGAGTAGCCAGAGACCAGTGAAGACAGCAGGATTAGCTGTAGGTTTTTCCTTTAGGCTATTTATTCGATTTGGTTGTATAAATCGAATTGGTTTAAACCGGTTGTATTCTTCCGGTCTGTTTTTATTTAAGTCTTCCGCGGCGATTTATTTAATGAATGTTTAATTATGCTCTTAACTCTGATTAGGTAGTGGATCCGGGTAGGGTCACTACAAGTGAATCTCGGATCTCTGTCTGATACTATCGACTTCGGCACGCCATGCAATCTCACAACCTCCCTAACATACAACTCGGTCATCTGATCATGACGGTATGTCATTTTGTACAGAATGAAACAAGCAGATTTCTTCAACCGATTAATCACTACCCAAATCGCATCACAACCTTTGACTGAATGCGGTAGCTTCGTGACGAAATCCATAGAGATATGATCCCAATTCCATTCCGGAACAGGCAAACTGTGCAATAAGCCACCTGGTTTCTTTCTCTCGGCTTTCACCTGTTGGCAATTCAGACAACGGAACACAAACCTCGTGACGTCTCCCTTCAACTGCTTCCACCAAAACTGAGTCTTCAAGTCATTATACATCTTCCGGCCTCCGGGATGAACACTGAACCGACTGCAATGCGCCTCTCGAAGAATACGCTGTCTCAACTCAGAAACATCGGGCACAACAATACGGATATTCACGAATAAAACATCATCCCTGACCTAAAACTCTGACTGGTGCCCTGATCTGACCCTCTCTATCGAACTCTGAATGCTCGGAACAGATCTCTGTGCCTCTCTGATAAACTGAAACAACTCTGGCTCGGCCTGAATTGCAAAAACTCTGATGGATTTCATATCGGTCTCAAACTCCAAACTAGAAATACAACAGTCTTCAATCAACTGAGAGTCACCTATCGTAGCGAGAGATAAGGAACAAAGCTTCCGACTGAGAGTGTCTGCAGCTGCATTCGACTTTTCAAGGTAATACTTGATCTCACAGTCGAAGTCCTTAAGAAAATCCGTCCATCTCCTCTGTCTCATGTTCAGCTCAGACTGGGAAAACAAGTATTTCAGGCTCTTTTGGTCAGAAAATATTTCAAATGACTCACCATAAAGGTAATGGCACCAGATCTTTAAAGCAAAAATGATCGCAGCAAGCTCAAGGTCATGGATCGGATAACTAGTCTCGTGCGGCTTCAGTTGCCTCGATGCATAAGCTATGACGTGCTTCCTCTACGTAAGAATGCAACCAAGACCACGGTGAGAAGCATCGCAGTAAACGGAAAAACCTCCCGTACCTTATGGAATAGATAAGATCGGTGCGCTGGTCAACCTCTTCGTCCGTTCAATAAAACTGGCCTCGCACTTCTCGGACCAAACAAACGGTGCATTCTTCTGGGTCAACTGGGTAATCGGCTTGGCAATGGAAGAGAAACCCTCGATAAATCGGCGATAATTGTTGGAAAACTGTGTTCAGATCAATTAAGAATTGATACCCGGTGCAGCGGAAGTTTAAAATTTTATTTTATTATATGGAACGATTCCATATATGGGTATCAAAACTTTTACGATTAAATTTGTTCAAGTAAAAATAAAATCACAATTAAATTTTTACCTCGTCAAGCAAAGGCTTGATCGTGGACTCCAACAAAATTTAATCTGCTCTTCTTGTAAATCCCGGGAACCGATGACAGTCACGATCTAACTCCGGAATTAGGTCCACGAATGAAAAACAGAAACCCTCTGATTGACTGCACTAGAAATCAATCAGAAGTTTTACGTAGAGAATAAACAGATATGATCTGTTAATTCGATTTGTAATTTTTCACAAAAATCACAAGTCGAATTTTCTCCAAAAGGGACAGAGGAATTTTCGAAAAATACTCTTGAATAGTATAGAGTGAATTTCAAAAATTGCAGTATTCAATGTGTATAATTTTTGAACCCAACACCTCTATTTATAGATAATTTCTAGTTATAATTGTATCAGGATTCTAACTCCTTAAAGCCCACAATCCATAACTTAAGCCCAACAAGCCAAGCCTGTTGTTATAGAAATTAATATAAAATTCATCGTGACTCCGATTGATAAACTGATTTCACCAATGTGCACAGAAACCATTTCTGCATCTTTTAGAGTCAATATAATTTTTCTGAATCCGAATTCAGTGATTTCCAAAAATGCCCATCCTTATGTCATTTTAGGAAATCCCACTTCCTTTAGTTAACAAGTCCAACTTATTTTTCATTAAATTTAACTCTTTAAATTTAACTATCTCTACGGGGTTTTAGTAATTCATTACTTGTGTAACCCTCAATGGTTCAGGAATACAGCTAGCCGTGGGCTCACAACTCCTTGTGACTCGAAACAACAATTTCCGACTTACCCATCGAATCATGGTAAGAGCGCCTAGCAACATCGCCCCATGATTCCCTAGGTATTACTGATAGTGCCTGCAAGAACCAGTAGATTTTGGTTAGCGTACAGTACGGTCCCTTCATCCATATATCCCGATCGAATCAACAACCATTGGTATATCGAGAGTCGTTCGAGATTCGATAACTATGCATTACATCTTGGAGATCAAATAGTGACATCGCATGTGTTACTAGGAAAACCCATTAACCTAAAACACATCATGTACTCTGGCCAGAGATTCGTCACACTAATATCTCCTCAGATCGCATAGGATATCCACAATCGCAAGTATGTGGTGAATCCTTGACAACAAAGCATCGACTCCTATACGTGTCGTAACTGTACCCAATCCCAACACTTGATGACCCCAATAGAGTCGGTAAACAAGTTATAGTACAGTACTAGCATATAGAGTCTCAATGATGTTTCAAGTAATAAGGACTAATGGTGTACAACCAAAACCGCAAACTTTATCCACTCGATAAGTGATAACCACTTGGAAAGTCCGAATAGGGTAGTTCGATCATTCATCATATGAATATCCATTTGCATGCTTTGAACATCTCTATGTTACATACCAATGAAACGTGGTACTTGGCATCGCAAATGCTAGTCTCAATCTTGAGCGATCCTTATCCTTATTTGCGGACGGCTCAATTGACTAGGAACAGTTTAGAATATAAAGTGACTATAAGATGTGTTTCATGATAGCCATCCCCATGTGCTACCACATCTTACATACACTATAGTATATTCAAGGTCTTTATATAAACAACAATAGTATATCATAATATAACAATATGAAGAAAGATAAAGTCAATGCCATTATAAAAGTGTAAATTATATTAAACAAAAGATTATTTTACATAGAGTCATAAAAGCCCTTAGCCACAAGTCGGCTAACCGGGCACCCACTCTTTCAATCTCCCACTTGCCCTAAAGCCAACTAGTCATACTACATAATCCCATTGCTTCGCGATGTTTTTCAAACAATGGTCCTGACAAGGGCTTAGTAAGCGGATCAGCGATATTGTCTGTAGAGGCCACTCTCTCGACACTGATGTCTCCTCTTTCCACGATCTCCCGAATGATGTGGTATTTCCTCAGTACGTGTTTGGATTCTGATGAGACCATGGTTCCTTTGCCTGAGCAACGGCACCCGTGTTGTCACAGTACACCGGGACTGGACCAACAGCTTCAGGAATTACACCCAACTCTTGGATGAATTTCCTTATCCAAACCGCCTCTTTAGCAGCAGCTGATGCTACAATGTATTCTGCCTCAGTGGTGGAATCTGTTGTGGTGTCCTGCTTGGAACTCTTCCAAGAGACAGCACCGCCATTGAGCACGAATACAAATCCAGAGGTTGATTTCGAGTCATTCACGTCACATTGGAAGCTAGAGTCGGTATAGCCTTCCAACTTCAATTCTCTCCCTCCATAAACCATGAATAAATTCTTAGTCCTTCACAAATACTTAAGAATATCCTTCACGGCTTTCCAATGCATTTGACTGGGATTGGCTTGGTATCTGCTCGTGACGCTCAGAGCATAGGCCACATTCGGTCTGGTAGATATCATCCCATACATGATACTACCTATGGCTGACGCATATGGCACGTGCGTCATCTTCTCTATCTCTTCGTCAGTCTTGGGACACATAGACTTGGATAGAGAAACTCCATAACACATAGGTAGATGTCCTCTCTTGGACCCATCCATTGAAAACCTTTTCAATATGGTGTCGATGTAGATTGATTGAGTGAGTCTTATCATTCTTTTAGATCTATCTCTATAGATCTGAATTCCTAAAATATAGGATGCCTCACCTAAATCCTTTATCGAGAATCTACCTGATAACCATATCATTGTTGACTGCAACATCCCTACATCATTCCCCATGAGTAGGATGTCATCAACATAAAGTACTAAGAATGTTACCGCATTCTTAACTACTTTCTTGTACACGCATGGTTCCTCCGGGTTCTTGATAAAACCAAAATCCTTTATCGTTTCATCAAATTTCTGGTTCCAACTTCTTGATGCTTGTTTGAGACCATAGATTGATCTCTGAAGCTTGCATACCTTATGCTCGCTTCCCATGGATGTGTATCCCTTAGGCTACATCATATAGATCTCTTCCTTAATGTTTCCATTAAGAAATGCAGTCTTTACATCCATTTGCCATATCTCATAGTCATACCATGCTGCTATGGCAATAAGGATTCTTATGGACTTGAACATTGTGACTGGTGAAAAAGTTTCATCATAGTCAACTCATTGTCTTTGAGTATAATCTTTTGCCACCAATCGTGCCTTGTAGGTCAATACCTTTCCATCAGGCCCAAGCTTTCTCTTATAGATCCATTTGCACCCAATTGGAATAATTCCATCGGGAGGATCTACTAAAGACCAAACTTGGTTAGAATGCATCGAGTCTATTTCCGATTGCATAGCTTCAAGCCATAAATTCGAATCCGCATCAGAAATTGCTTCCTTGAAGTTTCTTGGATCACATCCAATGTCGGGTTCACTTTGATCCCCTTCAAGAAGAAGACCATATCTAATAGGAGGCCTAGAAGTCCTCTCGGATCTCCTAGTAATAGGCGTGTCTTGTGATGATTCTTGAGGTGTAGGATCGCTATTTTGTATCTCGGGTTCTTCTCGAATTTTTTTGAGTTCCATAATCTTGCCTTTCTAATCCAATAAGAACTCCTTCTCCAAGAAGGTGGCATTCCTTGAAACAAACACTTTTGTTTCAGCAGGATGATAGAAATAATATCCGATTGAATTCTTCGGATACCCTACAAAATAACATAAGGTGGATCGACTATCCAACTTATCTCCCACTGTCTGCTTCACGTAAGCAGGACATCCCCAAATCCTCAAGTACGAATACTTAGGAGCTTTTCCATTCCATAACTCGTATGGTGTTTTATCTACTACTTTAGTGTGGATGTTGTTTAACAACAATACCGCCATTTCAAGCGCGTAGATGCTCATCTCGCGCGCGCAGGGTTCCAAAACAGAACCCTCAGAAAAGGCTCGCGCCCGCGCGAGGTACTGGTCTCGCGCGCGCGGGCAAAATAACCCGAGCTCTCCAAGCTCCTCGCGCGCGCGAGCGCAGGCAAACTGGACAGAAAACACAGGCTTTCCTGAAAAAGCCAATCAAAATCATTTCCAATCAAATTAAAACCCATACACACAAACAAACCAACATTTAATCATACAATATTATAAGTTCTGCCCAAAATACAACATAACAAGTTCGACGATAGAATTCGATCGAATAATCAAAATTATACAAGTTCAAAAGACACAACCCTACGACACGGTGTCTCACTTCTATCATTCTCACCCCGTGCTAACCCAGACGACTCGGTCCGGCTCCTGATCCTCATGTTGTCAAGTACACATACAAACAAAACAACAGCCGAATAACCCGGTTAGAAATATAATTTCCATGTAAAAGAGACAGGCATACAATAACACTTAAACATCTCATATTGAAATGTATCAATCATCAATAAATCAAATCAGAGTGGATGTGTGAATGACTTCAAAACTTGGGATTATCAAGTCAGATAATCAGAATATCAATCGGTACTCGGTTGGGATCCCGGAGTCAAGTCATTACGAACAACCCACCGACACTCCCATTCGGGGTGGATGTCGCACAACTCAAACCCCTAGACTTCAGAGCAACTATAAGAAGTATTCTAGCACTTGGAAAAAATCAAAATCCAAGGCCACTTCAATATAGCCCCCTAAATCATCTAATTTCAAAACGAATCAAATATTCGGCTCAATATGAATGCAAGTGCAAACAAAGTAAATCAATCAAGTTCACACCAAAAACTTAACATGCAGTATGTGATTTTTGGGACTCGAGAATCAATCGGACTCGAGTATTCATCCCCAATCAATTCGTTGTCGTCTTTTACCTTTCCAAGTTCGTCGGTGATTCAAATATGAAAACAACAATGAACTCAATCAATATCGAATCAAATCAAGTCGAGCCATCTCAAAAAGTTCAATACTATACCGTTCTTCAAACTCTAGAATCGGTTTAAAGCCCCCAAGTTCGTTCCAAATCCGAATCTTTCAACCAAACTCTGAAAATATGAAATACGGATTTGATATCAAAATTATCAACTCGCACAAACCTGGAAATCAAACCGAAATAATATAACCGATAATCCAAACTTGATTTTGACGGCATAACGGCTATAAACGGTCAAATCAAAAATTTCAAATCAATAATCATCATCAACACAACTCAAACCATATTCCAATCCATAAAAAACAACCAAATCCAACCACAATCACAAAACCCATTTTCGAATTTATGCTCCAAAAATAATATAAAATCCAAACTTCATTCTTTTTCCGAACCGACTTCGAATACACAGTCTAGGCTAATTCAAGAATAACATACTCGAGAATCATCAATTTCTTACAACCCAACAAAATCAAAGTTTAAGAGATCGTAGCAAAACTTACGGCAAAACGACGCCCTCGTTGCGGTGATCATGAATCTCAACTCAAATAGGAAATCTGACTGTCGGATCTTGAAGAAATGAAGAAATAAAAGCTTGGAGAAATAGCCATGGCTACTCTCTCTCTCTCTCTCTCTCTCTCTCTCTCTCTCTCTCTCTCTCTCTCTCTCTCTCGATTGGCGTGTGGATGGGGGAGGAAGAGGGTGGGAGAGGAGTGAGGATAGGATAGAAATAATAATAGTCGTGTCAAATAATATACACTCCCCATTGACTAGTCAACTGGCAATTGCAATCCGGTCCCTGAAAGCTCCAAATTAAATCGATTCAATCCCGGCCCAATAATTCCCATCAATTCAATTCTAATAATTTAATAAATTCCGCTAATCACGAAATAATTAATTTCAGGGCCTTACAGTCGTGGTTCAGTCAAGGTGTTATGATCAGTCGTAGTCTTTATTCGTCAAATTATTTGTTGTACCTAGTCTTGGGATTCCTTGATGTTTTCAAGTTAATGTTGAAAAGTTATGACACGAGGAGTTTCAGTAGAGAAGTGTAAGACCCACGGAAGTGGATTTGTACAAGAGTTGTACTTATCGAAGTCTTTTCTAGATATCATATGTGTACATAAGAAGAGGAGATGACGAAGAGATTTATCAATCAAAATTCCAGAAACAAACATTGAGTTCATCATTTCTTATACTTCTGTTTCACTAAGTGATGTGGATTGGTTCCGGGTTATTAATAGTATTCTACTTCTCTTAGTTAGAACGAGATTAATTAGCTGACTACTGAAAACAGTTAGCAGTATCTTTCACAACATTCATTAAGAGAATAAAAGTTAAAGGTGGTTTATTCAACTCCCTCTAAACACGTACATATTGATCCTAACATCATATATATCTCAACCTCAATAAATATACGAGCATAACTTTATATAATCGTTGCGACTTTCACATGAGTATTAGTTACGTTCCATCAAAATAAATTTATTCTTCGTTAATATTATGAATAGTCATTTGAGGCACGTTTTCAATTAAATTGCCAAGAACCTCATCATTTTGGAGTTTCCAATTTCGGCGCCAGGAAGAGGAGCTTTAGAGAAATTAACATAATCAATTGAAGGGCGAATGTATTATTCACCATGGTGGATCATCTTGGTACCAACTCATATCGCTCTACGTGCACTTTAATCTTGTTCCCATATAAATATGTTTTATTTATATATTTATTATGGTTTCACAAAGAACGTACGTAGTTCTCTGTCAAAAATGCCGGATTTATTTTCGCAAACTCTGAAAATGACTGTAATCCAACAAAAACTCGGTTGTTATAAAATCATTCTCTAACTGGATATACATCCTATCGATGGAAAAAGTACATTATTGGTCCAATTATTTGCACTTTTTCAGAATCTTTTAACGGTAATGTAACTTGCATATTTCTTTTTTAAAAAATTGGTCCTTTAACTTTCAAATTATTTTCATTTTATTTTTTAATCGAAGCATATCGTGTTTTCCGGTCATATATAAAAAGGAAAAAAGTGAAATAAAATACAAGTTAAATGATCTAAATGAAAAACAATCACTAGTAGAAAAATCGCAAAAGACTTCGGTTATTAACTGAAGTTGTAGGTAGATAATTACCGAAGTAGTGTCACGTGAAATAATAGGGTACTATTTTACTTCGCGTTATAACTGAAGTCTTAGCCCTGAAATTACCAAAGTCTTTGGTCGGTTTATGAAGCCAAAATCGGTTCAGGATTGAGCCGATGCCGAAGTAAAAACATTTCTTTTACTTCGAAAATTTCATTAATTAACGAAGTAAAAGATATTATTGTACTTCGTCGATTAATAAAATTACCGAAGTAAAAGATATTTTTATACTTCAGCAATGACACTAATCGACGAAGTAAAAGACATTTGTTTACTTCGTTGATTAGTGAAATTACCGAAGTAATAGAGACATATGACTGCGGCATTTACATTAACTGATGAAGTAAATAGTCTATTTAACTTCACAATTTATGTATTTTGGTGAAGTAATTTATTCAAACGACTTCGTTGCTACGGATTTATGGTGAAGTAAATTATTTATTTAACTTCACCATTGAAATTTAGCGAAGTAAAAACATATGTTAAACTATATTAAAATTTAGATAACACTGCCACAATATAAAAATATTTCTGAAACTTAAAATAGACTATAAAATATTCATAAATTATCCATTCCAAAATGACGAACATTCATAAATCCACAAGTATATCCATCAAAATAACCCGAAAATATGCAAGTATCCACAAGTATTTCCACAAAACTAAAATTATATCCGCTGAGACAACAAATTATTATCCCAATGTGCATGACACATTTAGGCACCTACATAAGAGTAGACGAATTCAATGCATTCACTTCTAACTTCATCATATTGATCTTGGTCGTAATATTGGTTCTTGATGGATCCTGCAAACTTAAATGTAAAAATGGAAAAATTCTATGCTACCCCAAGGGCACTGCCCTTGGGGTAGCACAGAACATCCCGTAAAAATGATAGCTCAATGTCAATAGGAATGTCATCATCTTTAGGAAACAAGTATACTAGTATTTTTTTTTTGGTGAAGTCACTTGAATGTAAAAACATCTATGATATATAATGCAGGATTGATACGAGCTATTTAGCAAACAAAGAATTGGACAAACAGATTTGCATAGTATGTTCCATAAAAACTAGGGGTGTTCACGGTTCAGATAACCACCCGATCTGAACCGAAACCGAAAATTCGGTTCGAACAAAAAATCGAACCGAAAATTCGGTTCGGTTTTCGGTTTTCGGATTTTCGGATTTTCGGTTCGGTTTGGTTCGGTTCTGTTTTTTTTTGCAGTTAACCGAACCGAACCGAATAACGGTTTTTTTTTTTTTTGCTTTTTTTTTGTTTTTGAATTTGAATTTTTTTACCAATAAATTAATATGTACATCAATATTGTGTGCCCATAAAATTAATTTTATTGAAAAACTAAAATAACAAAAGTCATCCTTCGTTCTTTTTTTAAAAAAACATAATTGGTTTAATTAGTTATCTAATTATTCAAACATACTTGAATTGTGGATTCAACTTGAAAAATATATTGATTTAGTGATTTTAAAAAATATTGATTTTTGAAATAGAAATAATTAAAAATTAATGAAGTTATTTTATTATATTATATATACACATATTTGCATTATATATTACATTATTTTTATAAATTCAAAAATTATTATTATTGAAATTAAAAATGTTAGAAATTTTTTTGTTTTAAGTGCAGTTATTTTCAAATATATTTTTCGAAGTATTAAATCACAAATATTTGATTTAACCATTAATTTTTTTCGAAAAATTATTCGAATAACTAAAAATATTTAGTTTTTTTTAAAAAATTATTTTAATTTTTTTTTTCAAAAAACCGATTTTTTTTAAAAAAAAAAAAGTTCAAATTTTTTTTTTAAAAAAAAACCGAAAAACCGAAAAACCGAAATAATTTCGGTTAAAAACCGAACCGAACCGCCCAGTTCGGTTCGGTTTTTCGGTTTGGCTTTTCGGAGAACCAAAATTTTGGTTTAACCGAAATTTCGGTTTGGTTCGGTCCAAACCGCCCGAATGAATACCCCTAATAAAAACACATAAAACCAACTCTATTATTATAATCAATACCCAAGTCAAAAGCTTGAAACTAAGAATTGAAACAAGGATTTAAACAACTCAAAAATTTCCACTTACATTTTCAATCCTTGCTATGCTGCAAAAATTTAACAAATTCCTTGCACCTGCAAAAATAAAAAAAATAAAAAAAAAAGTTAAGCATGCTAGCATGTGAAAATGGCTACTGTAGGAAAAAAAGGCAAAACAGTGAAAAGAAGATGCCACAGGCACTATAATCACCTTCTTAGTTGTAATTTACTAATATTTTTAATCTTTTAGTTGATGTGCATGTATCAAAGAACATTACATATATATATATATATATATATATATATATATATATAAACCCTATTATAAAAATATACAAAAAAATATTAATAGTTTATCATACAATCACAAGCAAAAGCACTTGGGTGTAGATTTCCAGTGTGCTAATGATCTGATGAACGAAAGTCAATTTGATGGGCATTTGATGGAACGAGTTCACCCATCACTTCATTTGTATCCAAAGCCGAAGAGATTGAATAATATTTACATGCATCAGACCCTTCAAGACAACATGTATTCTAATGGAAGTCGTTTTAACATGCCAAGGCAGTAGCAGGTTCAGGTCAATATTCATGATTGGGCCGCTGTTACTTGGTAAGCATGACAGCTACTTCTCAACCTCATTTGAACAGTGTAGAGGTGAATGAGAACTGGTAATCAAGTCAGAGTGGTGCCCAAGATTTCTGGGATCCCTATGAAAGTGGTGTCCATAGCTTTAGCGGTGGACGTAATTCATATCAAAGCCTATTTAGTGTACTTACTGAATGTAATGAACTACGGCCTACTGCCAATTATGTTTCAATGAGCTCATCGGAGAGATTCATCCAGGCTGGAAACTTCAGTGAGCTGGGTGAGGGAATTCCACCGAGCAGCCTGGCACAAGAAACACTTAATGCATTTAAGTACTTGAGTGCTCACGTTGGCACTCAAATATTATTTATATATAATTCAATTATATATTATAATTAGAGAATGTAAAACTGAAGTAACTCCCTTCAATGCGCCCTCTAAATAGTAAATTCAAATGAGAACATGTTGAGCAGATTATACCTCTGAAATTTCAAGGTCCAAAGTCGATCAAACATGCTACATATGTTTAATTATATATTTAATTTAAATAGATGAATACATACAACTGAAGCTACTTCCTTCAAGACATCCTACCATGAATCCATTGAGAAAATGTTACTTTCAAGCAATTCATGGAGTAATTAAAATGACTGAAGACTCCTCACTAAATTAAAACAGGAAAAAATGGTGAATATAAACTTAACAACAAGAAGTCAACCTTGATGCCAAATCATAGTGTTAGCCCAGTTTTCTCCAATCAAGGATCCATCGAATCTGCAAATGGCATAAATTGGAATAACATTAATTAATCTCAGATTAAACAAAAATAAGATACTACAAAACCCAAATCACTCCAAAACATGCAGGCTAAAAAATCAGAAATGCTCATAGACTATTGGACCACATCTTTATCACATCCAATAGAATAGTGTCATATCATTGGTGGGTATAGTAGTGGGCATGATAGGTGGGCACTTGAAAGAAACTCATATATATATATTTATTTATTTATATATATATAATAGAACTTGAAAGGAAGATGCACAGTTGTATATGCTTACCGACAAAACGGAAGGTTTACGTCAAATGGGAAAGCCTATTACTTATCTGCCTATTACTTCATATGTAAAACATGTTGAGCAGATTATACCTCGCTTCTTAACCGCCTAAGCAACCAAGAAACAATTTTTTCTGGTATCTCATCTATAACAGGTTATCTGCTTTATTAATTCAACTAGTCATTCGGCATCAAAACCGACATTTAAATCTACCAAGGGTGTATTCCCTGGATTCGAGAGAAAGGAAACTTATAGTTCCCATCGTACTAACTTGTTTTCCCATGATTATTGAATGCTTATATCTTACCATATTCTACAAAATTACAATATTTTTCAGCTTATCTTATTAAATAAATGAGATGAAGTAAGCAAAAAGGAGAAACTTTGATGACAACAAAATAGCAAACACTAAACAGTTACCAAATCCAAAATTCATAGTTCCTCACCTCGTTGCTGAAATAATACCTGCGAGCACGAAACGATTTCCAGATCTCACAGTCATGTTACACATGTAGCCAAAATCGAGTCTTAAATCAACAATAATTAAAAGGTATTCAGCTACTAGTAGGAAAATAACAAGAAACAAAGCAATAATAACAACCACCTTTGATAAAAGAGGGAGGCGACGAGTCTGCAGCGGCGTCACTAGCTTCCGATGAGACAAATTATGGGGTTTTCAGCCGCATCACACCCATGGACGCCAACTTATAATTTTTAAGTTTTACTGTTGCCAACTTATAATTTTTAATGTTATAGGCTAAATATACAATCATTTGGACTTAGTTTATGTGGAATATTTAATAAGACGATAAGGAAGTGCAATATTACGTTGTAGTATCATAATATATGATAATAATACCTGCTTTATGCAGTAGGTCACAGCAAGAACAGCCCAGCACATCATCCCAAATCTACAATTCGTAAAAAATTTAATATCAAAGTTCTTTCCAATGCAAGGATACAGCTTCATTCCCTGCAAATATTAATCGACATATTTAGTTCGAAAAACTGCGGAACGACATTGTTGACAAAGTAATAAATCAATAGTTTCAGCACTTGTAACAAACAAATCATAGTTGCTAATCAGAGATTTGTGGATTACTCATACGCAAGAACATTATGTAAACATTAAATGGAGCTAGACTTCCATTAACATGATAGCACCAAATTCAGTAAACCTCTAACTTCTATGTACAACACTTGATTCATAGGAAAGAAAAAAAAAACAATCTCCTTTCTTTAACAAGAAATTCTGAAATTTAAGCTAATACAAGTACTCGAATACACTATAGTTTCCTGTATAATACTCCCACAATCTCCGAAATTAGCTTAAGTTCCAAGATAACTCCTTTTTATTATTTAGAATACTCCACAGAGATTAGATAAAACACGAGGAAAATGAAAGGTTGATACGAATATAAGCCTGAAGGATCTCACTAGTGAGCCTACAGATCCTCTTTGAAAGGAAAGCTGATGCGGCGCTCACCCAATATAAATCAATGACAATATTTCCTGATGGCACAGAATCACTTGAAGGTGGTGCAATTAGACTCTTAATGCAACATTATTCAGAATATTAGATATATGGTAGATAATTGATATGGACTTTAAGTTTGCTAGAGTATTGCCAAGAGCACTTACTTTGTTGTACAAGAAAATACAAAAGACATAACTTTCAAGAATGAGTGTTGAAAACATCTCGCCCAAATGATCATATACTAATGAGGGTTAAAAAATTTTAAACCTTAACAAAATATAATAATAACAAATTTAATAAACAAGTAGATTGGGAAATGAAAATGTACACGGAGGTAAAACATCTCATCAACTCCTTGAGCAGGTCATAATCTGAAACTACTTGCACATTTATATAAATTTTTAATGTCCTGTATAATGGGAGAATAAATGAGCAACAAAATAGGCCTAATAGTTTTTACAAAAATATTAGTACCATGGTATACCATCTGCGCATAGTTCAATTATCCACGAATGAATCCCATCACCTAATATTAGTACAAATTCACAAATCTGGGAATAAGAACCCTACAGAAACTAATATCTTTACAAAAATAGATGACTCATCCTATATACACACACATATACCAAACTCACATTGATAAAGTTGCTCCTGAAATGGAACAAAAGATGATAATTTTAAGTCCTCAAATGAAATAAAAGAGGAATAAGTCAATTTATTTATCAAAGCTAGGAAATAGAGACATAGTAACAGATGAACCTCTGGCTGTTTGAATGTAGCTAAATGCTCGAAGATGAGAAACAAAGAAAGAATAAGAGCCACCAGGACAAATATTGCGGCATTGCTTGCTGCCCAGCTATAGAGGGACGAAGTGGCAAGATGTAACAATGAGAGTAAAACACCCTTCGTACAAGTAAACCATTCCTATAATGTTTCTCAAGTCTTAAAACACCATCATATGCTTGCATATTTAAATTCAAAGAGCAATTCTTATACAAAACCAAGTATAGAAAAATTATCATATCTTGCTCAATTTAAATCAAAATTGGGCGAATCTAAAGACATTTTACTTTAAACTTAAGGGACTATAACTTTCATTTGAAAAGTATTCCAAATTCCTAGTGTATAATTCCCAGATGTTCGAAATACAAGTAGAAAATACAGCAAGGTCACAACAGATTTCCAGATTCGTCACATGTTACTATAAAATTCATATTAAATTCAAATATGATCAAAAACAAGTTCTATAAATTGGAAATTAAAGCTACCATATTCCCTACATTTTATCTTCTCAATTATGTGCCAAATAAAATAAATTACTAAGCCTAAATCTGTCAGCAATAACACACATGACACTCGCATGCTTATTTTCATGTATATTAGATCAGTTTCCGTAGAAAAATCATATGAAAATTATTTTACATCCAAATGGCTTGTAACTTGTGGAAATTCAAAGAAAATGAAATCATATATAAGTTTTATTTGAAATTAAACTTTGAATTATATCTCAATCAATACCAGATTTCAAAAGAACAGTAGGTCATTGCACAAACAAGAACTAAGATTCTAACACATACCCAGTTTCAGAAAAATGGGCGTATCTCTTTCTAATTTTTATCACATGACTTGATCTTAGTACCAAATCGAAGCTAATACAAAGCACTAAAACTTTTGTTCAAATCGTAACTTCAATATCCGAAACCACATATATCAAGAAACACATTTTTCAGATCAAATATGGACCGTATTTTTTGGTATTTTGAAGCACTTGACTGTTTTTTCCTACAGAGAAACAATAGCTCAATTTTTCTTTAAAAAAAATTCACACCTTTGACAGATAAAATCTTATGCAATCAAACAAGGGCTAAACAAAATCAAAATCAATCGAACAAGAATGTACCAAGGCGAATACTCGTATGTTCATACCCAATCTTTCCATCGCTTCGTTCAAGAATGAAACCATGCCTTTCTTTGCCTGTAAATATAAATATGAACAAATATAAACTTAACAGTTCCAGAAGCGGAAAATCCCTTTGTCCATTTGATGAGATGCCTGAATCAATTGTAGTCTGCTTCACTGGGAAAGAAAATGTGAATCTCAGTCTCTTGTTCGGCTCTGACACATGAAAGAATAAAACAAAGAAAGAATGAAAGTTAAACGGTATAAGGAACAAATTACCTGTAATAAGACCATCTCCTGCATATTCTTCAACAACCAGCATGCTTAAGACAAAAATGAAGTAGAATTTAAATTACCAAGATAAAGAGTTTATTGTGTCGAACAGATCCCACTTCGTGTAATGCTTGGGATAATAAAAAAAATTGGTAAAATGGTAGGGCTTGACTAGAGTTTGTCCTATAGTTCAAATACAGACTAAAGATGGTTGGAAACACCAGAATCAAAGCTAGAATCATAAAAAATTCGTAGCAGGAACATCATGCAGGAGAAAGATAGCAAAAAGGCTCGGTGTGGGCACAAACGAGCATAAAAAATTGTGATTCATGGATCAAAACAAAGCTGTTGTGTAAGGAAGAAAACCCCTCAAACCGTTTGAAATTTCGTTGTCGAATGAAAGAGATACGATCCGAATACCGTGACTGCTCGGGTGCCTAGCGGGAAAGAAAGATGGGAAAGAAAAGTTGACGTGTTGGTGTGAGAATGGGAGAGTAGATCAATTTTCAAGAGAAGACCGGTTTCTATATTTTCAACCTATTACTTCACCACTTATAAATTAAAATTATAATTTTTCAACCTATTACTTCGTCAAGAAACATATGCCGAAGTAAAACGTCACTTAAAATTATAAGTGAAGCCCGTTTTTTTTATTGATGAAGTCTAAAGTGCATTTTACTTCGCTAGTTTTACAATCGAAGTAAATACCTATCTATTACTTCGGTAACAGTGATCGCCGAAGTAAAAAAATGGCGAAGTCTTTTAATACTTTTCTACTAGTGAATATACAAGTTACATGAGATTCTCCATAACATGACCAAAAAGAAAAAAAAATTTCAAGTTATAGGACTGAAAATACAAATTTAATTACCATTAAAAATACCAATATGAAAAAGCACATATAATAGGACCAAAAATGTAGATCTCCCCACTATCAATCGTTACATAAATGTTTTATATACGTGTAAAGGAAGGGGGTGAATACAGACTTTCAAAATATTTTATCAAATGTTGTTGTATTGACCCGACCTAGATCATCTACCTGTTAAAAGCTTATGCATGCAATTAAATTAAAAAGGAAAAGAAAAATCAGAGATTATAACTTGAAAAAACTTAATATTAAACCTTCGGGTCCGTCCAACCTAAGCCCTGACCGGTAGAATGGGGATGTCCAAGA
Organism: Henckelia pumila; assembly: GCF_033568475.1. Lineage (NCBI taxonomy): Eukaryota > Viridiplantae > Streptophyta > Magnoliopsida > Lamiales > Gesneriaceae > Henckelia > Henckelia pumila. The sequence goes on from NC_133120.1 coordinate 132,959,294, forward strand.
CAAAACCGAGGACGTAAGAGATAACAACGCTTATGAGTATATACATGCTATGAGTGCTAATGAAAATGTACAAGTACCGAAAACCTATCACGGTAAGTTTGCTCAGTCAAGTGGTGTCATGGTATGTAACACTCTAGGTCGTTGCATCCGGAGGTGGCTCACACACCAGAAATTTTGATATCGACGACCTGATCTAGTACTAACGGATCCAACCATCCACTCAAGAATGCGAGACTGAGCGACCCCAGTACAGTTATATCAAAGTACATACTCAACATGATAATGAGCATAATAATAATGACATAATTAGAGTCTAGACATATACCTTTTCCCATCGTCATCCCACTGATGGCGATGGCCTAAAATCTCAGCACAGCTCTGCTACGATCCTGGTAGCACTTAGTTATCGCCCGGTATTAGAGATAACTCCTAAAATCCCTGTAATTTAGACTGGAATGGGAAAGGATTTTGTGAATTTCATTTGACAATGTTGGCCTTGACCCCTATTAAAAATATTTAGATAGTTGATTAGTTAATTAGAATCGGGCTACTACATGTCTTCCTTTGAGAGCATAGGAATTTCGCTGAAGGTAGTCATCTTGATGTTTGTGTTCAAAGAAAGAAAGATCATTGCTCTAACACCACTTGTTGGATCGCTTAGTGTGTGTAAAAGAGGGTGAATACACCACTTGAAATTTTCTTCTTCAAATGATTAGTTCAACTGAGAAGTCAATTGATTCACTAATTCTTTCTTGACTGTCAATATCAATCAATCAACAAATTGCATGTGCGGAAGGAGGTCGATCGACTGACAGATGGAACACAAAAGTAATAACTTGATTGAAATAAAAGTAACATGATATGTTTCTTGATGTTCGAAGATTAACAACTACTATGTCACCCCTTCATCCTTTTGTGAAGGTTTTTACTGGAATATTTGAGTATTACAATTTTTTTGAAAAACCTCGGTTCAGTCAGGACTTAACACCGCCTTGACAGAAGCTCCTAGTACTTAACTCAATACAATGAACAGTCCTAGTCTGATTTACAAATTCAAAGTGTATGCTTTGAAAATTCCGCACAAAGTGGTCTTAACTGATTATATATGTAGCTTTGAAAATGTGTTAATATCAGTTGGCGCAAAAATTGTACTCTTGAGAGTGTGACTGAAAGCTTGAATGCAAAGATAACTTGGAATGAATAAAAAATTGGAGAGACTTCTTCAACTGATCCTCAAGCCTATTTATAGAAAATGATCTTCAGTGGTCAAAAATACATTCAATACTATCTGTTCCTCATGAAAATATTCGTTGCATTGTCTGATAGTCTTCAGGAGACAAATTCTGAAAGCTATATAGTACAATTCTGTCCATAAACACCACTGTGGTGTCTATAATGTACTATTTAGAGGTGCCAAAATGGGCTGACGGGGTGGGGTGGCTCACAGCCCGTCGCAACCCACCATTAAGCGAGGCAAGGGGGGTCGCCTTTAAGGCAGGTTGGGAAAATTTTAACCCAACCCACCTATTTTAGGAGAGCCAATCCAGCAGGCTTACGTATCATTTAGAGGGTTTTGGCGGGCCAACCCGCAACCCACCATTAGGTGGGGTGGGAGAGGGAAGGACGAGGCAGAGTGGCCCATGTTTTAGGCTGGTTGGTAAATTTTCAACCCAACACACCTATTTTATATGACAGGGAGGGCCAACAGGTCTAAAATATTTTGACACCTCTAGTACTATTGTCGTTTTCAAAAAATAGTTAAAATCCAATTCGGAAAGAATAATAGTATTGGATATTTTTAGGAACTGAGACTGAAATTCTTAAATATCCTTCATATGTGTCAGCAGCCCTTCACTTCAGTTGAAATCATTGCAGTTCAGCATTCTTGGCTAGTCAAGAATGTCTTTTGGTTGTTGTGAGACCCCATTTTCTAATCGTCTAACCTCAAATAATTAATACAATCGAACACTGAGAGCAGAGAACTCGAATATTTTTTTTTTAAAGGACCCCGCGCTCGCGCGAGATCTTCATCTCGCGCGCGCGCGGGCTTACTCATCAGTGCCTAGCGGAAGACCTCGCGCACATGCAGGGTTCCAAAATAGAACCCTCAAAAAAGGCTCGCGCTCGCGCAAGGTGCTGGTCTCGCCGCGGGCAAAATAAACCGAGATACCCAAGCTCCTCGCGTGCGCGCGTGTGAAGGGCGCGCTTGCGCGCTGGCAAACTGGACAGAAAACACAGGCTTTCCAAAAAAAGCCAATCAAAATAATTTCCAATCAAATTAAAACCCATACACACAAACAAACCAAAATTAATCATACAATATTCTATGTTCTGCCCAAAATACAACATAAAAAGTTCGACGATAGAATTCGATCGACTAATCAAAATTATACAAGTTCAAAAGACACAACCCTACGACACGGTGTCTCACTTCTATCATTCTCACCCCGTGCTAACCCAGAGGACTCGGCCCGGCTCCTGATCCTTCTGTTGTCAAGTACACATAAAAACAAAAAAACAGCCGGATAACCCGGTTAGAAATATAATTTCTAAGTAAAAGAGACAGGCATACAATAACACTTAAACATCTCATATTGAAATGTATCAATCATCAATAAACCAAATGAGAGTGGATGTATGCATTACTTCAAAACTCGGGATTATCAAGTCAGATAATCAGAATATCAATCGGTACGCGGTTGGAATCCCGGAGTCAAGTCATTACGAACAACCTACCGACACTCCCATTTGGGGTTCATGTCGCACAACTCAAACTCCTAGACTTCGGAGCAACTGTAAGAAGTATTCTAGCACTTGGAAAAATTCAAAATACAAGGCCACTACAATATAGGCCCCTAAATCGTCTAATTTTAAAACGAATCAAATATTCGGCTCAATATGAATGCAAGTGCAAAAAAAGTAAATCAATCAAGTTCACACCAACAAATTAACATGAAGTATGTGATTTTTGGGACTCGAGAATCAATCGAACTCGAGTATTCATCCCCAATCAATTCATTGTCGTCTTTTACCTTTCCAAGTTCGTCGGTGATTCAAATCTGAAAACAACAATGAACTCAATCAATATCGAATCAAATCAAGTCGAGCCATCTCAAGAAGTTCAATACTATACCTTTCTTCAAACTTTAGAATCGGTTTAAAGCCCCCAAGTTCGTTCCAAATCCAAATCTTTCAACCAAAATCTGAAAATATGAAATACGGATTTGATATCAAAATTATCAACTCGCACAAACCCGAAAATCAAATCGAAATAATATAACCGATAATCTAAACTTTATTTTTACGGCATAACGGCTATAAACGGTCAAACAAAAAATTTCAAATCAATAATCATCATCAACACAACTCAAACCATCTTCCAATCCATCAAAAACAACCAAATCCAACCACAATCACAAAACCCATTTTTGAATTTATGCTCCAAAAATCATATAAAATCCAAACTTCATTCTTTTTCTGAACCGACTTCGAATACACAGTCTAGGCTAACTCGAGAATAACATACTCGAGAATCATCAATTTTTGACAACCCAACAAAATCAAAGTTTAAGAGATCGTTGAAAAACTTACGGCAAAACGACGCCCTTGTTGCGGTGATCGTGAATCTCAACTCGAATAGGAAATCTGACGGTCGGATCTTGAAGAAATGAAGAAATAAAAGCTTGGAGAAATAGCCATGGCTACTCTCTCTCTCTCTCTCGGTTGAGGTGTGGATGGGGGAGGAAGAGAATGGGAGAGGAGTGAGGATAGGATAGAAATAATAATAGTCATGTCAAATAATATACACTCCCCATTGACTAGTCAACTAAAAATTGCAATCCGGTCCCTGAAAGCTCCAAATTAAACCGATTCAATCCCGGCTCAATAATTCCCATCAATTAAATTCTAATAATTTAATAAATTCCTCTAATCACGAAATAATTAATTTCAAGGCAGTACAATTCTCCCCCTCTAAAAATCGATTTCGTCCTCGAAATCACGAATCAAAAAATCTAAGAGAAATAGAATCAACTGAATAAGAACTTACATAAATCGAATAAATCTAGAAATCGTTGCCTCATATCAGATTCGGTCTCCCAAGTTGCTTCTTCAACTCCGTGACGACTCCACTGAATATTCACTAACGGAATCGACTTGTTTCTGAGCTTTTTTTCTTTCCTGTCAAGAATCTGAATTGGTCTCTCAAAATAGCTCAGCGTCTCATCGATTTTGTCCTCGTCTGGTTGAAGAACATGGGACGGATCCGGATGATATTTCCATAGCATCGAAACATGAAAAACTTCATGAATGCCTGAAAGAGACGGAGGAAGTGCCAATCTGTAGGCAAGATCGACTATTTTCTCCAAAATTTCGTATGGACCAATGAATCTTGGCGAAAACTTCCCTCTCTTCCCGAATCTGACACTACCTCTGAACGGAGAAATCTTCAGAAAAACTCGGTCTCCCTGATCAAAAGATAGAGGCCTGCGTCTGATATTTGCATTCTTCGCCTGTCTATCTTGGGCTGTCTTCATTCTGGTTCGAATCAACTTCACCTGCTCTACCATATCGCGAATCATATCAAGACCCAACTCAGATGATTCTGAAATCTCATCCCAAAATAATGGAGATCTACACTTCTTCCCGTACAAAGCTTCAAAAGGTGTCATTCCAATACTTGCTTGAAAGCTGTTATTGTACGAAAACTCTACTAGAGGCAAAGAATCCTGCCAACCTGAGCAAAAATAAAGCACTACGGCTCAAAGCATATCTTCCAAAGTCTGGATCGTACGCTCGGACTGATCGTCGCTCTGAGGGTGATACATTGTGCTCAAGTGCAAACGAGTACCCAAGGCCTCCTGTAAACTGTGCCAAAAGTAATAAGTGTGTAGTGACCCGTATCCAAAATTGACGATTAATGATTAATTAATCATGTAATCATGTTTAGATTAAGTAAAACATGATTAAGGAAATTTCAAATGGGTTAACGGAGTCCAGAAATGGATTCAGGACACTCAAAAATGATCGGAAAGGTTCCGAGGGTTCGGAGGCTCCGAACCGGGTTAGGAGGCGCCGAACGGAACTGGAGCGGAGAATCCAAACCAAAGATCGGAGGATCCGAACTCGGATCGGAGGCTCCGAAGATAATGCGTCATGGGTGACATCATTGATGGGACTTCGGAGGATCCGAAGTCAGGATCGGAGGCTCCGAATAGGAACGGAGGCTCCGAAGTCAGGAACGGGGGATCCGAACCAGTTCGAAGGATCCGAAGCCGAGTTCGGACGGCCCGAACTTCGCCTATAAATAGAGGTCCGAAATTTCATTTTCAACTCGCACCTCTCCTTTTCCTCTCTCAATTGCTAGGCCTTCTAACTCAGATCTAGGGAGTTATAGACATCCTATTGGGAATCCGAAAGTGGCATAGCGATCCCGACGTCGAGGCGAAGATGTGCCTATGTTTTGAGGCAATTGTCATCAGTGGGCTGACGACGGACGCAGGTATAGCTATGGTCTCCTTAAATTATTTAGAAGTATGCAATAGCTTAGTTAAGGCTTTTAGAGTTTAATTATTGATGCATGGGTATTTGCATTGTAGAGCTGATATAGGCTGGGAACCTAGAGTGGGACTGCTAAGAACTGCCTGTAGTAAGGTATGTAAGTACTGACTGAGATATCCAGCGGGTTTGCATGCTTATATGTTGCATTTGTGTCATATTATTATGCAGCATGTGCATATCATATTGTGTCTGTCCATCTTTTGAGATGAGCCATGTAGGGCCGCTCAGCCCTGTTAGGACGGTTGAAGTCTAGAGCCTAGTGACTGACGGGTCATGGGTGGCTAGCATCGGGGGACACGGTCCATGTCCAGTAGGAATGAGCAGTGTACGCAGGGTTTGCTCCCCGGGTTGTACCACTCATGTCCTAGGCGCCATTACTGAGCAGTTATATACAGTTATCCCAGATATGGATGCCCTATCATTTGCATGCATCATATTTGTATGTTTTACCCAGTGCGTTCGTATTGAGCTTAGAGCTCACGTCCAGTCTTTTCTATGTATCTGGACACCCCATTAAACGGGGCAGGTGTAGGTGCAGGGTGGAGCACCAGGAGCTTGGAGTAGCCAGAGACCAGTGAAGACAGCAGGATTAGCTGTAGGTTTTGCCTTTAGGCTATTTATTCGATTTGGTTGTATAAATCGAATTGGTTTAAACAGGTTGTATTCTGCCGGTCTGTTTTTATTTAAGTCTTCCGCAACGATTTATTTAATGCATGTTTTATTATGTTCTTAAATCTGATTAGGTAGTGGATCCGGGTAGGGTCAATACATTTATTGGTATCAGAGCATATACATGCAAGAGACTTGGGATATAGTAATGAGACTTTGGGTTATCCTTATAGGATTGATTAGACCTTGGAAGAGGTGATGATGCGGCATTTAGTTTGCCCAGAGACTATCATCATCGGCAGGATTTTTGAAGATTTGGCTTATGGGATTCCAGCAAGTGCGGACAGGAGTGATGGATCGTGTTCGAGTTTTCAAGATTTCTACTCAGGTGGATCCTAGTTTTGGATCGAGTACCGGATGCCAGAGGCAGTGGTAGAGGATTGGTGGGGACTTACTTGATGCTTGCATCTATACAGTCATTACCATGATGACACTACTCTGAAGATTCTCCAGTCGTAGTTGGAGAGATTTTCATGTGGAACATAGTTTTGCCGGTATGCTTGTATCGATGCGTTCGGTAGGTACACGGGAAACTTCATGTTCAAAAGCATGATTTGGATACAAGAAGAACGCTGATGGTAGATCGTGAGCAAAAGAGGTCGACTGACATGCACTAACGCAGAGCATAGCTGGTTAGCTATCACGAGCCATTTCTCCGGAGTTCTTCGTAGGAGGACATGTAGAGAGATTTGGTCGGGAGTATACTTGTATCGATGCATGTGTCGATTAGAAGCTTCATGCTCAAGAAACGAAGACTAGTACGATGATTTAAATACTGTATCGTTGTAGTTGTAAACAGTATTTCAGTTGTAATGAATCATCATACTTTGGTTGTATCATTTCAAGTTCGATTGTACATTTCATTGTATTTTGAATACTGTATGTATTACATGAGATTGTAATAAAGAGAATTGTACATAACTTGAAATAAGTGATACATGTTTTATTATTCCAGCAATTCGTGAATGATCGCATGATTGCACGGAAGGTTGGCTTTGTTTTAGTTGATTAGTGTTCAACTGCTGTAGCTCATGGGATTTGAGTGGGCCGACTGTGATAGTGTCACTTGCGGTTAGTCTAGGCGTTTTCCTAGGATTGACCTAGTTAGTCAGTGGACTAAGTTAGTGCCAGCGATGAGTGGACTCATCTGGAGGCATTAAGGGTATTGTTCGGTTTAGAACATTTGGGCTTTGTTCTAGGTTGTTTCCTTAGAATAGTAGGCTGTCTGACCTTTGTTAGGTTGAGGCTTGTGATGATGAGTTTTCTTCGGGATACCAGGTCCAGTATATGCCGAGAGTTGTGGACTTTGACCAGGACTAGACGTGATGGGGCGCGACCCTATGCCAGTGTTACTCTGGGAGTCCTTGTACTTCAGAGGATACTTGTGAGCCTTTGTGCTTCAGGAGATGGCGGTGGGAAGGCTACTCAGTCTTGGGATTTGGTGATAGTCACGACGAGGTATGACCTTGGATTAGATATCAGGTTTGATATCGATGGTTTGATATTATCTGGTGTGCCAGAGATATAGTTTGAGTGTTCTGCTATGAGAACCAGACATGGAGGGATTTCCTTGACAAGTGTATACTCTGAGCAGATATTTTTTAACCTTTGGGTTACTGATAGATGTGTGGATCTAGTAAGTGGACGGAATTCTACCAGCGATGACTAGGGATTGTCATCAGAGTTGTGTTTAGAATTTCCTTGTGATAGGAATTATCCAAGATATTGGATGGGATGTTGTTACGAGACTTAGACTCGAATGTGAGGACTACTCCATGATGAATGACTTCATCTGCGAGGGGTTATATCAGATGTTGAGGATTGTACATGACTATTTAAGAAGTGTGGGAGGCATGGCCTATGACCGTGAAACCTTGGTGGTTGTCTAGGTGGGTTATTGAGGTAAACTACCTTAGTCTTGAACTGTTGCACAATCTTAACAAGGGATATAATCAAGATTGTGTTCAAAGATTGTGGAAATCTTTGGGATTCTTTAGTTATTCTTCTTGGACTTGACGAGCCGTGGTGTTCATTCTGAATGAACGAGGTAAGGATAGTGAGTCCAGTGGTTGCGCTGAGTACTATCTGATATTTTCAGAGGTTGAGCGTAGGATTTTCCATGGGATGGAAATGGGCTTAGTTCATCGTGATGTCTGCCTTGGGCGAACAAGACAGCGATTAGTAGTGCTGATGTCGCACGGAATCTGTGCTAATGACTACTAGTGTCAATTGGCTAACTTTGTCAGAGTTAGGTTGATTAAGTTCAGCATACGAGGTAGCTGTCAGTAGTGAGGCACGAGATTGTGTCGATAGACTAATAATAGCAATTTATTGGTTATCAATCATGAGTGTGTTGAAACCAAAGCGATTTTGGTATTCCAAGTGTTTGGAAATGGTTCTTTGTGGCAGCTGAGTCATGGTTATTGACCGAGCCATGTAGGTTGGATGATCAGTGATGGTCTGATCTGATAAGTGCGAGCTTAAGTAGATCGACAAATTTGATTGGTTGAGCCAATCAGGGTTGATCAGGATGTAGCAATTAAGAAATACTTGGGATAGTATTTTGTCGAGTAATGCTTATGGGATGAGTACTGAATACCATCTCAGAGAAATCGGAGATTTGAGTTATTTAGTCTCAATGATCGCCAGAGATGAATCTTCTGGGATTGCTGTAATCGGGAACGATTGCAAGTGGACTTGTATGATCAAGTTAGGTGCTAACTTGACAGTGGAGACAAGCAAGGGAGTTGGTAGTTTCCAGTATAGTGCATTCTTGTTAAGAAGGAAGCTGATATTAATCCAATCAATTGCTTAGTGATAGCAATAGGTCAGGAAAGGATCATGTTGTTGTTTCATGTGAGAGTCTTCCATTGAACAACAATAGTGAAGATTGTTGACCGGACATTTCGGTTAAGTGAGAGCATCTATGTGTACCGTTGTGGTTGGATCCGACGAGTAGTTAGAAATGCTAATGGACATTAGCAAGGAACATTAGTTGTCTAATCGTGTGGTGTGACATTAGCTGGGATCTAATTCTCGAGATCCAGCAGGTTGTGTCACTAATATTCCAGCGAGTGATGTGCGATATGTGACTGAGATAGTCAAGGATCGACTTAGTAGCCAATGAGGTTTGCCTTTGGGGGTCAAAGATTTCGCAAGATCGTGACGGATCGAGTTTGTTCTTTCGAGTCAGTGAGTCACATCAATGTAGACTTTTTGTCAAAGATATTGCATCGTAGCAATAAACGACAATCAGAGACGCATTGTGTGGAAAGTTACTTTGAGCACAAGTATTTTCCAGGATTGACTAGGGACTCGACGAATTAGATTGTTCAGTACTGAGACTGATGCGTTCGGCAAGGGAGCGATTTGACTATTGAGAATCCGTTGGAATTTAGTTTCCAGGATCTTTATGATTCGACCTTGGGAGGTTGGTATGAGCTGATGGTATTATCAGAGACTCTGAGTTGAGTTATACCAGGTGCAATGACTGTCGAGTTTCGAGACGGAATAGGAAGCGTTTCAATATGTCTGTGCACTGTGGAATGTCCCAGTCGTGCATATTGGTGGGAGCTAGCCTTAGTCTTGATGTGTGTACAGTGATTGCGAGTATGTATAACTAACTAGAGGATGTTCATCGATTAAATTCATGAGGTGAATAACCTATAATCGAGATGATGCAGATCATCAGAGGCGTGATGACTTCCATTGCAAAGTATGCGTGATTTCGCAGGCCAATGGCTAGGAGATGACGTAGCGTCATGAATTGCAAGTGATGATAGTTATCATCAGGGCACAGTGTTGAGGTTATACTATGAAACGTGGACAGCAGAATGTACTAGACATGATGTTTTAAGTTCCCAATATTCCTTGGGAAGCCAGTTGTGCTTCAGGGAGAGTGGGGAGGGTAACCAGTCTAGGGAACATTGTGAGCAGTTATGTTGAAGTATAGACTTGAGCCCACTGGATTATCTTAAAGCGAGATTCATGTTAGAATGTGCCAACAAAATGTTGGGATTAGTGTTTCCTGACTAGAGATGTTGAGAACCGAGAACTTTTGGAACCATTAGATGGTTAATTTGATTAGTGATTTGACGATTGTCGTAAGCCAGTGTTTCCTGACTAGAGGTGTTGAGCACCGAAAACTTTTGGAACCATTAGATGGTTAATTATATTAGTGATTCGACGATTGTCGTAAGCCAGTCAGGTTATGACTTGGTCTTCGTTAGCTTAAGATTTTACTTGAGATGATGATCTTGATCAAATGGGTGTTTGTATCCTTCGTGATCAGTGGGATCGTGGTTACGACTGAGGACGTATCAGTGCTGTGAAACGTTAGTGTCAAGGAATATTGGTTGCCATCAAGTAACGCAGTGGTTTTTGGCTAGGAGAATGCTAATTTGGTTTAGCATTTATGCAGATGGCAGATAACTCATCAAGAGTTTGAGTGTGTCGGAAGCTATTTTGACCAGACACTCGGGCAAGGGTCTTTAATATGTTCTCGAGGTTCTACCCTAGATTTCGAGGATGAAATATTTTAAGGGGGGGAGAATGTAGTGACCCGTATCCAGAATTGACGATTAATGAATAATTAATCGTGTAATCATGTTTAGATTAAGTAAAACATGATTAAGGAAATTCCAAATGGGTTAACGGAGTCCAAAAATGGATTCAGGACACTCGAAAATGGTCGGAAAGGTTCCAAAGGTTCGGAGGCTCCGAACCGGGTTAGGAGGCTCCGAACAGGAACTGGATCGGAGGATCCGAACCAAAGATCGGAGGATCCGATCTCGGATCGGAGGCTCCGAAGATAATGCGTCATGGGTGACATCATTGATGGGACTTCGGAGGATTCGAAGTCAGGATCGGAGGCTCCGAACAGGAACGGAGGCTCCGAAGTCAGGAACGGGGGATCCGAACCAGTTCAGAGGATCCGAAGCCGAGTTCGAACGGCCCGAACTTCGCCTATAAATAGAGGTCCAAAATTTCATTTTCAACTCGCACCTCTCCTTTTCCTCTCTCAATTCCTAGGTTTTCTAATTCAGATCTAGGGAGTTCTAGGCATCCTATTGGGAATCCAGAAGTGGCATAGCGATCCCAACGTCGAGGCGAAGATGTGCCTAAGTTTTGAGGCAATTGTCATCAGCGGGATGACGACGGACGCAGGTATTGCTATGGTCTCCTTAAATTATTTAGGAGTATGCAATAACTTAGTTAAGGATTTTTGAGTTTAATTATTGATGCATGGGTATTTGCATTGTAGAGCTGATATAGGCTGGGAACCTAGATTGGGACTGCTAGGAACTGCCTGTAGTAAGGTACGTAAGTACTGACTGAGATAGCCAGTGGGTTTGCATGCTTATATGTTGCATTTGCGTCATATTATTATGCAGCATGTGCATATCATATTGTTTATGTCCATCTTTTGAGATGAGCCATGTAGGGCCGCTCAGCCCTGTTAGGACGGTTGATGTCTAGGGCCCAGTGACTGATGGGTCATGAGTGGCTAGCATCGGGGGACACGGTCCATGTCCTATAGGAATGAGCAGTGTACGCAGGGTTTGCTCCCCGGGTTGTACCACTCATGTCCTAGGCGCCATTACTGAGCAGATATATACAGTTATTCTAGATATGGATACCCTATCATTTGCATGCATCATATTTGTATGTTTTACCAAGTGCTTTCGTATTGAGCTTAGAGCTCACGTCCAGTCTTTTCTGTGTATCTGGACACCCCATTCGACGGGGGAGGTGTAGGTGCAGGGTGGAGAACCAGGAGCTTGGAGTAGCCAGTGACCAGTGAAGACAGCAGGATTAGCTGTAGGTTTTGCCTTTAGGCTATTTATTCGATTTGGTTGTATAAATCGAATTGGTTTAAACCGGTTGTATTCTGCCGGTCTGTTTTTATTTAAGTCTTCCGCAGCAATTTTTTTAATGCATGTTTAATTATGCTCTTAACTCTGATACTATCGACTTCGGCACGCCGTGCAATCTCACAACCTCCCTAACATACAACTCGGCCATCTGATCATGACGGTATGTCATTCTGTACGGAATGAAACAAGCAGATTTCTTCAACCGGTCAATCACTAACCAAATCGCATCACAACCTTTAACTGAATGCGGTAGCTTTGTGACGAAATCCATAGAGATGTGATCCCAATTCCATTTCGGAACAGGCAAACTGTGCAATAAGCCACCTGGTTTCTTTCTCTCGGCTTTCACATGTTGACAATTCAGACAACGGGACACAAACCTCGTGATGTCTCCCTTCAACTGCTTCCACCAAAACTGAGTCTTCAAGTCATTATACATCTTCCGGCCTCTGGGATGAACACTGAACCGACTGCAATGCGCCTCTCGAAGAATACGCTTTTTCAACTCAGAAACATCGAGAACAACAATACGAATATTCACGAATAAAACATCATCCCTGACCTGAAACTCTGACTGGTGACCTGATCTGACCCTCTCTATCAAACTCTGAATGCTCGGAACAGATCTCTGTGCCTCTCTGATCAACTGAAACAACTCTGGCTCGGCCTGAATTGCAAAAACTCTGATGGATTTCATATCGGTCTCATACTCCAAACCAGAAATACAACAGTCTTCAATCAACTGAGAGACACCTATCGTAGCAAGAGATAAGGAACAAAGCTTCCGACTGAGAGTGTCTGCAGCTGCATTCGACTTTTCAAGGTAATACTTGATCTCACAGTCGAAGTCCTTAAGCAAATCCATCCATCTCCTCTGTCTCATGTTCATCTCGGACTGGGAAAACAATTATTTCAGGCTCTTGTGGTCAGAAAATATTTCAAATGACTCACCATAAAGGTAATGGCGCCAGATCTTTAAAGCAAAAACGATTGCAGCAAGCTCAAGATCATGGATCGGATAACTAGTCTTGTGCGGCTTCAGCTGCCTCGATGCATAAGCTATGACGTGCTTCCTCTACGTAAGAATGCATCCAAGACCACGGTGAGAAGCATCGTAGTAAACGAAAAAACCTCCCGTACCTGATGGAATAGATAAGATCGGTGCGCTGGTCAACCCCTTCTTCCGTTCAATAAAACTTGCCTCGCACTCCTCGGACCAAACAAACGGTGCATTCTTCTAGGTCAACTGGGTAATCGGCTTGGCAATGGAAGAGAAACCCTCGATAAATCGGCGATAATATCCCGCTAAACCCATAAAGCTTTGGATTTCAGGCACTGATGTCGGTCTCGGCCAATTCATAGCTGCTTCGATCTTACTGGGGACCACAGAAATTCCATCTCCCGATATAATGTGGCCTAAAAAACAACTCGGTCCAACCAGAACTCGCACTTTGATAGCTTAGCATACAACTGTTCGGCTCGCAAAATCTGCAATACAATCCTCAAATGCTCGGCATGGTCAGAACAGTTCTTTGAATAGATTAGAATATCATCAATGAAAATAATGACAAACTCATCTAAATACCGCTGAAAGATACGATTCATCAGATCCATAAAAACTGTTGGAGCATTGGTCAAACCGAACGGCATGACAATAAACTCGAAATGCCCATATCTGGTTCTAAAAGTTGTCTTAGGCACATCCTCATCGCAAACTCCCAGCTGATGATACCCTGATCTCAGATCTATCTTCGAATACACTAAAAAACCCTGCAGTTGATCAAAAAGGTAATCAATTCTAGGTAGAGGATACCTGTTCTTGACCGTTGCTTGATTCAACTGGTGATAGTCGATGCAGAGTTGCATAGAACCGTCATTCTTCCTCACGAAAAGCACTAGAGCACCCCAAGGCGATACGCTAGGTTAGATGTATCCCTTGGCAATCAAATCTTCTAACTGCTCCTTCAATTCTTTCAATTTTAACAGAGCCATTCGGTAAGGCGCTTTAGAAATAGGCTGAGTACCTGACGCAAGTTCAATGCTAAATTTGATCTCTCGAATAGGCGGCAAACAAGGAATCTCGTCTGGAAATACATCAGGAAATTCTCTAACCACTGGTATCTCAGTCAACTCAGGGCTAGACCTCTGAAAATCCACTACATAAATTAAAAATCCCTCTGCTCCTCTTTGTAATAAACGAGTCATGGATAACACAGTGATCAAAGGAATTCTGGATCGAGAAGCCTTACCGAAAAACTTCCACTTGTCTGCCATCTCAGGTCTGAATCGAACTACTTTTTGAAAGCAATCTACTGTTGCCCTATACTTGGTCAGAGCATCAATCCCGATAATACAGTCAAAATCAGATAGTCCAAGTACAATGCAGTTAATCTCAATCGAATTCCCCTCAGATTCTTACACACAATTTCGGACCAATCTCACCGAAATAGTTTCTCCACCCAAAGGTGAAGTAATAGAAACAACATCAGATAAAGTCTCAGCAATTAAATCATGCATCAAGACAAATCTCTCAGAAATAAAACAGTGAGAAGCACCAGTATCAATCAAAACATACGCAAGAAAACCAAAAATCGAACAGTTACCTGCTATCACATCATTCGGGGCTGCATTGACCTGATCCTCTGTCAAAGCAAACACCCTCGCCTGCTGTAGAGGAGGTTGGTTCTGATTCTGATTACCTCCTTGACGAGACTGTTGCTGGGGCTGAAAAGAATAGATTACAGAAGCTGATCTCTCGGGCTGAGCTAGAGGTCGAGAAGAACTGCCTCTCTAAGCTCTATCGGATCCCCGCTGAGGACAGACTCTAGCAAAGTGACCCGGTTGCTGGCAGATATTACAACTACCAAACACGCCTCGACACTGATCACTTGGGTGACGGCCTCCACACTTACTGCACGATGCTCCTGAAAACCCTGAACTCTGCCCAGAACTGAACTGTCTAGAGCCACTAGAACTCGATGAACTACTCCCAGATTTCTTAAACTGCTTCCCTTTCGGTCTATACTGATCTCGTCTATTTCTGCCACTGTTACCTCCCTCAACCCTCTGAGACTGATTCAACTGCTGAGAAGGTTGGTACCGATACTGAGACTAGTGAGTCGGAAACTGAACAGGCTGATTCTGAAAAGATTTCTGTTGCTGCTGAGGAGCTAACTGATTTCCTTGTTGCATCAAAAGTCCGGCTTTGGCTCCCTTTGCCTGATCCATAGCATCTGCGAAGTTATTTGGTCTTCCGATATTGACCAAATTTAAAATCTCAGGATTCAAGCCGTTGATGAAGTGATCGTCCTTGGCTTCTTCGTTGTCTGCGATGTGAGGTGTGAACCTCAAGAGGCTGTCAAACTTTCTCACATAATCCTCGATGCTCAAGTTCTCTTGCTTCAAATTCGCAAACTCGGCACCCTTTTCCTTTCGGTACGAAACAGGGAAGAATCACTTATAAAACTCAGTCTTGAACAAACTCCAAGTGACAGCGGTACCTCGATTCTCATTTTATCTCTTGGTTGTGGTCCACCAATTCTTAGCAACACCCTGTAGCTGGTGACTAACTAACCTGATTCTGCGGTCATCGGTATAGTCGAGGGAATCGAAGAGCTGATCAATGTCATCTAGCCAACTTTCACAATCAATGGAGTTCTCAGTACCCGTCAAGGTAGGCGGTCGGAACGACCGAAATCTCACCAACAGAGTTTCCATAGGGGTCGCGGTAGCATCCATCTGATCTACTCCCGTACTACCCTGATCATTCAGAGGAGTTACTACTGGCGGCGGATTCTCATTAGAAGGAGCAACCAAGTGGGGTTGATTACTCGCACAGATCGTCGAGGTGCCATCTGGTATCAAAGGGTTAGGACACAATATCTCAATCACAATCTCAATCTCATAACTTCGGTGTCCAAAAACTTTGCTCTGAGTACTCATGAATCTCAAGGATATTCGAGGACAGATGATAGCACAAACACAATTATATATCACGTATTTCATGAATAAATTATATCAAGGTTTCGTCTCCCTCAACAAAGAATAAAAGTTTAGCTACAACGATTCATCAAAAACTCAAGAAAAATTCAAAAGAAAAGAAGAAAACTTGAGAGATAGTTGGAATACAAAACCTAGCCACCAAGGAGATTGTAAAAGTCTAATAATAATCTCCCAAAAACAAAATAAAAGCCTAATAAAAGTCTAGAGCCCAAAATAAAAGATTTTCCAAAATTACAAAATCTTTCCCGAACAAACTTCCGTGCTCGATTGCTTGAGTATGCCCGATCTAGCGCATGAGAAATAGCGAATCTACTATTTTGAAATTTCCTCGGTCGTGCTCGATCCTATGAGTTTGCAGGATCGAGCGCGTTTTTCTACTCGAGCCCACTGCCTTGAATCTTCAGATGTCGCGCTCGATCCCATGAGTTTGTCTGATCGAGCGCATGAGCAAAAATCTGACTTCTTCTTAAAACTTGATAATTCCTACACATTAAACCCGGGAGTATATTATGTTGCTAAATGCATGCATAAAACAAAACAAAGATAAAACATGAACAAAAACAAATAAACTTATGCAAACTACTAACAAAATAACATAAAAATATGCAAACACAATACAACTATCAAGATTGTTAACTTTCCAGTGGAGGGGCGTGCTCGAAAGTGTTGGAAGTCCACGTCTACAAATATTGTGGACGAGCGAGGTGCAACTACTTGGGCAGAGTTTTGTGCAGCATTCTAGAAGCTGTATTTTCCTCCCGCATTTAGATAAGCGAAGGATAGGGTGCTGCTGAGTCTGAAGCAGGGCTCGATGTCTATCGACACCTTTCCAAATTCGTCGGTGATTCAAATCTGAAAACAACAATGAACTCAATCAATATCGAATCAAATCAAGTCGTGCCATCTCAAAAAGTTCAATACTATACCGTTCTTCAAACTCTAGAATCGGTTTAAAGCCCCCAAGTTCGTTCCAAATCCGAATCTTTCAACCAAACTCTGAAAATATGAAATACGGATTTGATATCAAAATTATCAACTCGCACAAACCTGAAAATCAAACCGAAATAATATAACCGATAATCCAAACTTGATTTTGACGGCATAACGGCTATAAACGGTCAAACCAAAAATTTCAAATCAATAATCATCATCAACACAACTCAAACCATCTTCCAATCCATAAAAAACAACCAAATCCAACCACAATCACAAAACCCATTTTCGAATTTATGCTCCAAAAATAATATAAAATCCAAACTTCATTCTTTTTCCGAACCGACTTCGAATACACATTCTAGGCTAATTCAAGAATAACATACTCGAGAATCATCAATTTCTGACAACCCAACAAAATCAAAGTTTAAGAGATCGTAGCAAAACTTACGGCAAAACGACGCCCTCGTTGCGGTGATCGTGAATCTCAACTCGAATAGGAAATCTGACGGTCGGATCTTGAAGAAATGAAGAAATAAAAGCTTGGAGAAATAGCCATGGCTACTCTCTCTCTCTCTCTCTCTCTCTCTCTCTCTCTCTCTCTCTCTCTCTCTCGATTGGCGTGTGGATGGGGGAGGAAGAGGATGGGAGAGGAGTGAGGATAGGATAGAAATAATAATAGTCGTGTCAAATAATATACACTCCCCATTGACTAGTCAACTGGCAATTGCAATCTGGTCCCTGAAAGCTCCAAATTAAATCGATTCAATCCCGGCTCAATAATTACCATCAGTTCAATTCTAATAATTTAATAAATTCCGCTAATCATGAAATAATTAATTTCAGGGCCTTACAGTTGTGGTTCAGTCAAGGTGTTATGATCAGTCGTATTCTTTATTCGTCAAATTATTTGTTGTACCTAGTCTTGGGATTCCTTGATGTTTTCAATCGTCTAGTCCAGTTGAGTAAATCAAGTTGTGGTTCAAAGACTAATTTATTTACTTGTCCAGTTGAGTAACTATTGTGCAGTTGTCTAACTTATGTCCAGTTGAGTTACGTAACTTAGTCTCTTATTTTTTCCTTTGATTTATTTTGTTTAACACCAAAACCAGATAATTGATTTCCCCAAAAAATCCCTACTGGTGCTATAACTGCAAGCCTGTTGAGAAAAGATATAAGCTAACCAATGAAGGAAGAAAGGCAAAACAACATACAATATTTTCTCATTGAACATCATGTACACCTACATTTTCACCACCCCTTTGGAAAACACAAAACTGTAGTTCAATCAGGCTGATCCAAGTTTGGGTTCTTAAAGGATTAATCCACCCTGGACCCAAGAAGATATACCAAAATTATTTTCAATTTGTGATTGCAGGTAACAAGAACTAGACTGTCGAAAATGTGAAAGGAACATGACTGGCGAAAACCAAGAGCATTATGAATTTATCCACTGTTCTAAACCCAAGATCACATTCGGTGACAGCTCTCAAGGTAGAACTGTGTATAAGAGTGATATTATCAATGGTAACTGTAAGGTCCAAAAAGTCAACTAATTCAATCGCGATAAATTAATTAAAATATGTGATTTTATGCATGGTAGTTAAGAAAATTTATTTATTATGTGAATTTATGTTATTTATTTGTATGCTTGAAATTTATGTGATTATGATGTTATTTTAAAAGTTTTCAGGATTGATATTTAATTTTGGGTCATAAGGACGAGGCTAGCCTTCGAGCAAATTAGGAAAATTATTTTTATTCGAAGTTTAAGTGGATGCAGTGTATTTTTTTTATTGGGATAGTAAAATTTTAAAGACTTTTAATTGTTAATAATGGGCTCTGTTGAGAACCCAATAGTCACAAATTTAATAAGCGTTAAAAGTTTCTCTCTTTCTCTCATTCTTGAAATGCTTATTTCCTCCCCAAACCATCGATCAAACGTTGCATCCAAGGCTAGGTTCTACAAATCCTTGAGGCTAGATCATCCTATCGTCCAGATTAAATTCAAAAAAATCATTCAGGCAAGTTTTTACTGCTTTGAAACTCATGCAAGAGTATAATTATTTTCAAGGTAAAACCTGGGTGGTTGATTTACTATTTATGCATATTTTTTTGAAAAATTCATGAGTATGTTGCTTGATTGTGATACGTGAAGCAATCTTGATGTGTTCGGTACAAGTTTATTGAGTTTTTAACAATTTCAAGGCAAGAAATCAGATTTTTGGGAAAAGGTTTGAAGAAAGGTTTTTGATTCAAAATCTTTGAATTGGTATGTGTTTTTGGTACAAATTATTTTGAATTTTTTGTTGTGTTGGATGGTATTTCGATGGAAAGATGTCCCAAAACATTTTAGGATTTAAATAGTTTAGAAAAGAGGCATTTTAGGGGTGGAGTCGTGCCCTGTGCGCGACGTCCTGATCGTGCCCGCGCTGCAGAAACAACGCGGCCTTGCATGGCCCACGCAGGTCCTGTAATGGGGTTGCGCAATAGCAGCACGGTCGCGCATGAGGTACGAATTTCCCACACCATTTTACATGTTTTTGAGTCCTAAAAATCATGTTTTTGATATTTTAATGTATTTTAATTATTTTTAAAAATGTTTATGAAAAAGTTTCAATCCGGGACGGACGGAATGCCTAACGTGGATCGGTCAAGTTATGTATTGCATGTTTATGTGACTTTCTCTTGAAAGCTAATTTATTATGAAATATTTTGAAGTATGTAAGCATGTTAACATCATGAAAATTTTTACGAGCATGATTTTACGATGATACAAAATGATATGATAAGATGAATGCTACGTTACATGGCAAAATATTTTGATGATTTATGTGTATTGTGGTGATCATATGGGGTATGGACTTCGGGATGAGATCCAGAGTGGCTATCCAAACATGACTCATGAGATGGTTATACCGGGTATGCACTTTGGGATGATCTCCGGAGCAGCTATCTAAAAATGAAAGTTTACGAGCGTATTGTCATATATTTGTTGTATACAGGAAACTATGAATGACTTATTATAACTGTTGCCACATTACACATACTTCATCACCCCCAAAATATTTTTATGTTATGGATACCTCGACGTTATGTTTTTGCATGAAAGTTTAATCTAATGTTTTCTCTATACAAGTTTTAGTTAAACCCTTTCTTCTTTTTTTTATGCATTTTCTTTGTTGAGTCTTTAGACTCACTATACTTGAATAGCGTAGGTAGCGATGATGTCGATGCCTACATTGATGATTTTGTTGGCGGGCATGAGGATGAGCATTGGGTCAGTCTAGCGGGAAATGCATGAGTGTTATGCTATGAGAGATTTATGAAACAATTATTTTATGTTCTTGAGGGATAAACAAGTGTTGAATTTCTTATTGTCCATTATTGGCAAGGATCTGTGAATGTTTATGTTTTCATTAGTGGAAATTTTTAAATACTCATTCTTTCATAAACAATTTGATGCTTCAGCAAAAATTTTATTCACATATTTTTATTTTATTTATCTTTCCAAGAAGATTTCATGGGAAGTCTGTTGAGTAACGTCTCCATATAGAGATTGGGACGTTACAGCTTGGTATCAGAGCGCGGTTCGCTCTGGGGTTTATCACACGCATGCATACTCGCCACGACTCTATGTTTCGTCTTCATGTATTTAAGTTTTATGTTATGAATTGATTAATATGCATGCTAGTATGTACAATTTATGAAGTATGCATGTTTTTTAGTATGATGGTATGTTTAAAATGTGATTGAGCATGTGGACATGTCGAACATCAGGAACCATGGCAACTCGCGGACAATAGACTAACGAGAACAACGATCAGAATAACAAGAACAACCAGTTTCTGGCAGGGTTAAATGCCTTGCTGCAAGATCAGAGCCATGCTCTAGGAGCACAGATTCAGCAGTTACTGCAAGCACATGCGGGTGGTAGTGCTAATAATCGTCCAGCATCTACCAACCCGATCTTCAAACAGTTTAAAGACTTGGGGCCACCAGAATTCAAAGGAGAGGATGATCCTATCATTGCCGAGGAATGGGTACAGTCACTGGAAACCAATTTTGACTTTATGCAGCTCGGCGATGCGGATCGAGTGAGGTGCACCATATTTATGTTCCGGGATGATGCCTAGGTTTGGTGGCAGGGAGACCGTTTGGCGGTGGATATGGCTACCTTGACTTGGAATGGTTTCCGGGATGTGTTCTATGGGAAGTATTTCACAGTCACCACGAGGACCAGATTAATTCATTTCTAATGACCCAGCGGAGGAACTAAACATTTCATGGAGAATCTGAATGCCTCCACTCGCCGTGATGTCAGATTAAGTGGAGCAACCACTTACCAAGTAGTAGTAGACGAGGCTATGTTGTCTGAGAAGGATAGGAACGATATTATCACGGAATCACAGACGAAGACTGAGTTATCCAGGGAGAGATCGACAGCGGTCTAGTCAAAAGAAGCCGTACAAAGCCCCAAAAAATAATTATAGGAGACCGCAACATCAACAACGCCAGAACCCCAATCAGGTGCGACCTCAGGGGCAGAATCAGATGGCCGCCAATGCTCCAAAGCCAGCAAATGTACCTATCTGTCAGAAGTGTGGGAATCCACACTCAGTTTAATGCATGCTTGGGACTAATACTTGCATTAACTACAAGAAACCAGGGAATTTCGCCAAGGATTACCCGCAATCAAAAAATCCTATTAAGGAAAGAGTGTTTGTTATGACTCACGATAAAGTTGATACAGATTCTACAATTGTCACAGGTATGATTCGTATTGCTGATTTACCTTCTTTTGTGTTAATAGATACAGGAGCTAAGCACTCTTTTATGTCTGTTAATTTTATGATAAAATTGGGGATCTCGCCGGATGAGTCTATTTTTGGGTTTTGTGTGTAGTTACCCTCAGGAGAAGAATTGAAGAGTAGTAGTGTGGTAAGAAATTGTAAGATGCAGGGTTTAGATTTGTGTGCAGATTTTATTGTTTTGGACATTTTGGACTTTGATGCGATTTTTGGAATGGACTGGTTGGCTCAACATGAGGCTAATATTGACTGCAAGCGGAGAACCGTCTCTTTGAATGTTCTAAATGGAAAACCATTTGTGTTCCGTGATATATCTAAGAGGAGCACGCCAAGTATGATTTAAGCAGGTACGGCTTGGTAATTATTGAGTAATGGTTGTACAGGTTTCCTAGCATGCCTAGCTGGTGATCAGGAGATGTAGCGACCGAAACTCAAGGAGGTAGAAGTGGTGAAAGATTTTCAGGAGGTTTTTCCTGGCGATGTTGCGGGATTTACTCCAGTCAGAGAAGTTGAATTCGGGATAGAGTTGTTACCCGAAACTAAGCCAACTTCTTAGGCGCCGTATAGATTAGTACCAACTGAGATGAAGAGTTGAAGGATCAGTTGCAAGAGCTGTTGGATAATGGGTTCATCAGACCGAGTGTATCGTCGTGGGGCGCACCGGTGTTATATGTTAAGAAAAAGGATGTGTCAAAGAGGTTTTGCATTGACTACAGAGAATTGAACCGAATTACAGTGAAGAACAGATATCCCTTGCCAAGGATAGATGATCCGTTCGACCAATTACAGGGAGTTGTGGTGTTCTCTAAGATCGATTTGTGATCAGGCTACCACCAGTTGAAGGTGAAGGATGAAGACGTGCAGAAGACGGCATTCAGGACTCGCTATGGCCACTACGAGTTTTTGTAATGCCTTTTGGGTTGACCAATGCACCAGCAGTGTTCATGGATTTTATGAACAGGGTGTTTCTGTAGTGACCCTTACCTGGATCACCTACTAAACAGAACTTAGGCATGCAAATAACTTAATAAACAGATATCAGAATAAACTGCGGAAACATTACTAAGATTACAATCCCAAGGCAAGGAATCTGTAAATATCCAAAATAAATTATACAACCAAATCGAAAGTTGTATCAACCCAAAACAACAGAAATAAACCTAGACGAAGCTCCAGCTGGCCAACCACTGTCTAGCCCCTCTTGGAACCACCTGCCTCGTCCAATCGCAAACCTGTCCCATGGAATAGGGTGTCCAGAAACACAGAGTATGAGACGTGAGCATAAAACGCTCAGCACGAAAGTATGAGTATACATGCATGCAAAGTGAACTCCCTATAAACTCGAGGTCAAGGATCAGATAACAGAGACAGACCGGGCCCTGGTATGTAGCACGTTGTGCCGTCGCTTCAGGAGGTGGCTCCCATGCCATAATACAAGTGGATATGCCGGACCCAATTCGATGGAAGTCCAACCACTAATAGGATAGGGAAAAACCCTACTAACAGACATCTCGAAGGAGATAGCTCAGTATGCAAATGAATGCAGCATAAATCAATGACATATAAACCATGCAGTCACATAATACATGCATACTCAGTCAGGATATCTCGAACAGTACTTTCGTACCTCAAATCAGTGCAGGCTCTACCAACTCTAGATCCACGCCTATAGTCTGCTCTACACTGCCAAATGATACTACTATCATTAAAGTGCTCTAAAAGCCTTAACTAAGTTATTGCATACTCCTAAATATTTATAGGAAGCAAAAGCTATACCTTCGTCTATCGTTAGCCCTTCGATGTCGATGCCTCCAGAACTTGGGCACAACTCTGCTACGACTATCGAATGCCTCGACGACTCCCGGGTCAAGCCTAGGAAGACTAGAACAACTCGAATATGACTAGAGTAGAGAGAAAATCCGGAATTGGCAATTGAAAATGAATTCTCGGCCTTCTATTTAAAGACAACGATCGGAGCCTCCGATCCTCGATCGGAACATCCGAACCTCAATCGGAACATCCGATCCTGCCATCGGAGCTTCCGAAGATCCTGATCTGCCACGTGTCAAAATATCACTTGTTGACTTCAAATAGGGGTGATCGGAGCTTCCGATCCTGATCGGAGCTTCCGATCCAACCACACGTCATGCCTGACGTAATACCATCGGAGCTTCCGATCCTGCATCGAAGCTTCCGATCCTGTTCGGAGCTTCCGATCTCACTTTCGGAGCTTCTGAACTCTACCCAAGAATAATGATTAATTCCTTAATTAATGATTTTGGTTACGGGCTACTACATTCTCCCCCACTTAAGATATTTCGTCCTCGAAATCAGATCTTAAGTACTGAATGTAGTACAGAAATCAGAAACATTCTTTATTCAAATTAAACGTTTACAGAGTTTGCAACTTAAGAATAAAATCAAAACAACTCAGGATGGTCTTCACGCATCCTGTCCTCAAGCTCCCAAGTAGCTTCCTCAGTGTCTCGGCGCTGCCACTGAACTAAAACCAAAGGAATGACTTGGTTCCGCAAAACCTTATCCTTAAAATCCAGGATACGAATAGGTTTCTCAACATAAGTCAAATTCTTCCTCACCTGAACCTCAGATCGCTGCAGAATATGAGACTCATCCGCCACATACCGTCGCAACAGAGATACGTGGAACACATCGTGAATATTAGAAAGATGCGGTGGCAAAGCTAGTCGATAAGCCAAATCGCCAATGCTCTCCAAGATATCAAACCGACCAATAAACCTGGGAGACAACTTGCCCTTAAGGCCAAATCTGAGAATCTTGCGGAAAGGTGACACTCTTAGAAACACTTTCCCCGACATCGAACTGTAAAGGCCTACGCTTAGTGTCAGCATAGCTGGCCTGACGATCTTGTGCAGTCTTAATCTGTTTCTTGATCTGATCAACAATGTCTATCGCCTGCTGGATAAACTCAGGTCCCTCAGCCTGTCTCTCCCCCACTTCTTCCCAGAAGAGTGGAGTACGACAACGTCGTCCGTACAATGCCTCAAAAGGTGTCATCCCAATACTAGTATGATAGCTGTTGTTGTACGCAAACTCGATCAATGACAAATGATCCTGCCAGGCTAAACAAAAATCCATGACGCACGCTCTAAGCATATCCTCCAAAGTACGGATAGTGCGCTCTGACTGACCATCAGTCTCCGGATGATAGGCAGTACTCAAACTGAGAGTAGTACCCATCGCACGCTGAACACTCCCCCAGAATCTAGAAGTAAACCTGGGGTCTCGATCGCTGACAATGCTCACAGGCACTCCATGAAGTTGAACGATCTCCTGAATGTACAATCGAGCCATACGATCCACATTGTACTCCCGGCTATAGGCAATGAAATGCGCTGACTTGGTGAGTCGGTCCACCACAACCCAGATAGCATCACAGTTCCTCGGGGATACCGGCAAATGGGTCACAAAGTCTATTGTGATAAACTCCCATTTCCATTCAGGAATAGGCAGACTGTGAAGCAATCCTCCAGGTCGTCGGTGCTCTGCCTTGACCTGTTGACACACCAAATATCTCGAAACAAACTGATAAACACTGCATTTCATTCCCTTCCACCAGAAACGAGTACGTAGATCCTTGTACATCTTGTTGCTCCCAGGATGAATACTCAACTTAGTGCGATGCGCCTGAGACAAAATCTTCTCTCGCAACTCTTCATCCTGCGGAATCACAAGTCTACCAGACAACCACAGAAAGCCATCTGACTGATAATGAAATCCAGATGAGCTACCCTCGTTAGCTAGACGAGCTAAACGCTGGGTCTTCGAATCAGACATTTGAGCATCTCGAATCTGCGAATACAAAGCTGGCTCAGATAATATCGCAAACATCTGGATACTCTGCATACCATTCTTATGCTTGAAGGTATATCCCGAAGTACAACAGTCACTGATCGCACTAGACATCAAACAAGTCTGAAGTGTGGATAGTCGCACCTTGCGACTCAATGCATCAGCGGTGAGATTAGCATCTCCCGGATGGTACTTAATCTCACAATGATAGTCCTTAAGCAAGTCCATCCAACGTCTCTGCCTCATGTTCAACTCCACCTGAGTGAAAAAATACTTGAGGCTCTTATGGTCGGTGAAGATCTCAAATTTCTCGCCATACAGATAATGACGCCAGATCTTTAAAGCGAACACAATGGCTGCTAACTCCAAATCATGGACTGGGTAGTTGTCCTCATGAAGCTTCAGCTGTCTAGAAGCGTATGCGATCACATGCCTATTCTGAGTCAGGACACAACCTAACCCCTGAAGAGAAGCATCAGTGTACACCACATACCCTCCAGATCCTGACGGTAATGCCAACACCGGCGCAGAAGTCAACCGCCGTCGAAGCTCATAGAAATTATCCTTACACTCGGAGGACCACTCGAAATCCACACCCTTGCGGGTAAGCTGTGTCAAAGGTCGAGCTTGTTGAGAGAAGTTCAGAATGAAGCGACGATAATACCCTGCTAGACCCAGAAAACTACGGATCTCAGCAACTTTCGTCGGACGCGAACAATTAAGTACCACTTCAATCTTGCTTGGATCAACAGAAATCCCCTCCCTGGATATGATATGGCCAAGAAAGACCACTTGATCCATCCAGAACTCACACTTGCTCAGCTTGACGTACAACTGCTCATCCCGAAGAGTCTGTAGTACCAACCGCAAGTGAGAAACATGCTCTTCCGTATTACGCGAATACACCAAGATGTCGTCAATGAAGACCACGACAAACTTGTCCAAATACTCCCTAAAGACACGGTTCATTAGATCCATGAATATAGCCGGCGCATTAGTCAAACCAAATGGCATCACTAGAAACTCTTAATGCCTATAGCGAATACGGAATGCAGTCTTGGCTACGTCCTGATCTCGGACTCTCAACTGATGATACCCAGATCTCAAGTCAATCTTGGAGTAAACTGAAGTGCCCTGCAGCTGATCAAACAAGTCATCAATACGAGGCAACGGATACTTGTTCTTCACAGTGACTCGATTCAGCTGCCGATAGTCAATGCACAGCCGCATAGACCCATCCTTCTTCTTTACAAATAGAACATGAGCTCCCCAAGGAGATACACTAGGACGAATGTACCCCTTGTCCAAAAGATCCTGTAGCTGATTCTTCAATTCACGCATCTCTGACGGAGCTAGACGATACGATGCTCGAGAAATAGGCGAATTACCCGGCATCATCTCTATGCCAAACTCGACTTCCCTAATAGGAGGAAAACCCGGAATCTCATCAAGAAAAACATCTGGGAATTCATCCACAACAGGAATACTCTCTATCCCAATACTCTCAGCAGACACATCTACTGCATAGATAAGGTAGCCTTCCCCGCCAGACTCTAGAGCTCGACAGGCTCTCAAAGTTGATACCAAAGGCATCGGGGGTCGCGCTCCCTCTCCATAGAAAAACCAGCTCTCACTCCCCTCCGGATGAGCGCGTACTAATCTCTGATAACAGTCCACTGAAGCTCGATAGGTAGTCAACATATCTATTCCCAGAATGCAATCAAAGTCGTCCATCGCCAGGACCATGAGATTCACTAACAGAATGTTCCCTTCGAACTCTAAAGGGCAACCCATCACTAGATGCTTAGCCAAAGTAGATTGGCCCGTCGGAGTAGAAACAGACATCACTACGTCTAGTGCAATGCATGGTAACTTATGTCTCTTAACAAAACGTGCAGAAATGAAGGAATGAGATGCACCAGTGCCAATAAGTACAAGAGCAGGTATACCATAAAGCAGAAATGTACCTGCGATGACTTTCTCATTCTCCTCCACTGCCTGATCATGTCTCAGGGCAAACACCTGGCCAGAATCTCGTGGCCTCAAATGAGAACTCCCAGCAGGCTGTCTCTGTGTCCTTTGCTGAACGGTAGCCTGAGAACCAGATCGTGAACCAGAACCAGAACCTCCTCCCCTAGATAGTGGACAATCCCTACGGATATGACCAGTCTCTCCACAACGGAAACAAGCTCCAGAAGCTCTACGGCACTTGTCGGATGGATGGTTCTTCCCACAGTGATCACACTTGTCCTTCTTACAGAAACGGACAACACCTCCAGAACCAGAGGAAGAAGTAGATCCAGAATTCTTTAAAGATTGGGCACGGGGACCCAAAGAACTAGCAGTCCTTGACTGAGGGAAAGACCTATTCCGCCGAATACTGTCCTCCGCCTGGTGACAACGGCTCACCAAACCCTCGTAGGACATGTCGTCGCCAACCGCCACACGGTCATGGATCTCAGGGTTAAGGCCCTGAAGGAACAGATTATACTTCATCCCAGAGCTGTCAGCAATCTCGGGGCAATAGGATAGCAGATCAAAGAACTTCTGCTGATACTCATCAATGGACATGGCTCCCTGTCGCAGACTCAGAAGATCGCCTGCCTTCGACTGACGGAGTGCAGGAGGAAAATACAGCTTCTGAAAAGCTGTGTGGAACTCGGCCCAGGTGGCCACTCCTCTTGCCACAATAAAGGGTGCAGAAGTAAACCTCCACCACCTACGGGCTCGCCCATCCAGAAGATAGCCAAGGGTCTCCATCTTCTGCTCCTCGGTGCAGTGGTAAGTCTGAAAAGTCGTCTCCATACGGTCTAACCAATTCTCCGCATCCTCCGGAGACTCACCTCCAACAAGGGGCTTAGGACCCATCTGCAGAAATCGCCGTACAGTGAAATGATCCTCATCACGACGACGATGATGATGGTCCCGACAATGCTCACGATCGTCATCTCCCCAGCGTCCACCTCCACTACCATGGCTACTCTGATCATCGTAGTTCGCCATCTACAAAAGCACCTCACATTACCTTATGCAGAGTCTAAATCCCAAGAATACTATGCATGCTCTGATACCATAAATGTAGTGATCCTTACTTGGATCACCTACTAAACATAACTTAGGCATGAAAATAACTTAATAAACAGATATCAGAATAAACTGCGGAAACATTACTAAGATTACAATCCCAAGGCAAGGAATCTGTAAATATCCAAAATAAATTATACAACCAAATCGAAAGCTGTATCAACCCAAAACAACAGAAATAAACCTAGACGAAGCTCCAGCTGGCCAACCACTGTCTAGCCCCTCTTGGAACCACCCGCCTCGTCCAATCGCAAACCTGCCCCATGGAATAGGGTGTCCAGAAACACAGAGTACGAGACGTGAGCATAAAACTCTCAGCACGAGAGCATGAGTATACATGCATGCAAAGTGAACTCCCTATAAACTCGAGGTCAAGGATCAGATAACAGAGACAGACCGGGCCCTGATATGTAGCACGCTGTGTCGTCGCTTCAGGAGGTGGCTCCCATACCATAATACAAGTGGATATGTCGGACCCAAATCGATGGAAGTCCCACCACTAACAGGATAGGAAAAAACCCTACTAACAGACATCTCGAAGGAGATAGCTCAGTATGAAAATGAATGCAGCATAAATCAATGACATATAAACCATGCAGTCACATAATACATGCATACTCAGTCAGAATATCTCGAATAGTACTTTCGTACCTCAAATCAGTGCAGGCTCTACCAACTCTAGGTCCACGCCTATAGTCTGCTCTACACTGCCAAATGATACTACTATCATTAAAGTGCTCTAAAAACCTTAACTAAGCTATTGCATACTCCTAAATATTTATAGGAAGCAAAAGCTATACCTTCGTCCGTCGTTGGCCCTTTGATGTCGATTCCTCCAGAACTTGGGCACAACTCCGCTACGACTATCGAGCGCCTCGACGACTCCCGGGTAAAGCCTAGGAAGGCTAGAACAACTCAAATATGACTAGAGTAGAGAGGAAATCCGGAATTGGCAATTGAAAATGAATTCTCGGCCTTTTATTTATAGACAACGATCGGAGCCTCCGATCCTCGATCGGAACGTTCGAACCTCGATCGGAACGTCCGATCCTGCCATCGGAGCTTCCAATGATCCTGATCTGCCACGTGTCAAAATATCACTTGTTGACTTCGGATAGGGGTGATCGGAGCTTCCGATCCTGATCAGAGCTTCCGATCCAACCACACGTCATGCCTGACATAATACCATCGGAGCTTCCGATCCTGCATCGGAGTTCCGATCCTGTTCGGAGCTTCCGAACTCTACCCAAGAATAATGATTAATTCCTTAATTACTGATTTTGGTTACGGGCTACTATAGTTTCAACTTTCCTTGGATCAGTTTGTCCTAATTTTCATAGATGACATAATGATCTACTCTCGCAGTCTGGAGGAGCATCGTCAGCATTTGGCTACTGTGTTACAAATTCTGAAGGAAAAATAGTTATATGCTAAGTTAAGTAAGTGTGAATTCTTGAGGAAAAACAGTTATATGCTAAGTTCAGTAAGTGTGAATTCTGGCTTGAGAAGATTTCATTTTTGGGTCATATAGTTTCAGCTAAGGGCATTGAACTGGTTTCGTCTAAGGTAGAAGCAGTTCGGAATTGGGTTGTTTCGAAGAATGCTAAGGAGATACGGAGTTTCTTGGGTTTAGCAGGCTACTACAGAGGATTTATTCAAGATTTCTCCAAGATCGCTCTACTATTGACATCTCTAACCCAAAAAGGTGTGAAGTTCGTGTGGATAGAACAATGTGAGAAAAGTTTTGCAGAGTTGAAGAAAAGATTTATGTCAGCACCAGTGTTAGCTATTCCAGAAGGCACGGGTCATTTTGTGGTTTACATTGATGCATCTGAGAGTGGGTTATGGGCTATTCTGATGCAGGATGATAAGGTGATAGCTTATGCATCTTGACAGCTGAAGATTTATGAGAAAAGTTACCCGACTCATGATCTTGAGTTGGCGGCAGTTGTATTTGCATTGAAGCTATGGAGACACTATTAGTATGGTGAGAAGTGTCATATTTTCACCGGCCATGAGAGCCTAAAATACTTCTTCACTCAGAAGGAGTTGAACATGAGGCAGAGGCATTGGCTGGATTTGGTAAAAGACTATGATTGTGACATTAGCTATCATCCAGGTATGGCTAATGTAGTGGCAGATGCATTGAGTTACAATTCTGTGACGTTGAAACAGTTGACGGTTCAACATGAGTTAATTGCAGATTTTGAGCGGATGAAATTGGAAGTAGCGGATCCAATGGAGGTATGAGCTCTATCATCTTTATCAATAGTGCCGAGTTTTCTTGACAGAATTCGAATAGGCCAAGCTTCTGATGAATAATTGATGACGTGGAAAAATATAGATGAGGCTAAGGGTGGTACACTGTATACCATCAAGGATGGAATTGTTCATCACTAAGGTAGAATGTGGGTGCCAGCCGTAGATTCACTGAGAGTTGAGGTGATGACTGAACCTCATACTATCTGTATTCCCTTCATCCAGGAAGTCCGATGATGTTCAAGGACCTGCAATCCTTATATTGGTGGTTAAGTATGAAGAAAGATATTGTGAGATTTGTGAATGAATGTTTGACGTGCCAGCAGGTGAAAGTTGAGCATCAAAAGCCAGCAGACTTCTGAAACTGTTGCTGATTCCCACGTGGAATTGGAAAGATGTCATGATGGATTTCGTGGTAAGGTTGCTAATTACACCACGAAAGATGAATTATATTTGGGTGATAGTTGACAGATTGACAAAGCCAGCTCATTTCCTTCCAGTCAAGAATACTTTCTTGATGAATAAGTATGCGGAATTGTACATTCGAGAAATTGTCAGATTACATGAAGTTCCAGCAAGAATAGTGTCTGACAGAGATCTTATGTTCACTTCAAACTTTTGGGGAAGTTTGCACTGAGGGTTAGGAACGAAGTTAGCTTTCAGCACAACTTTCCACCCTCAAATATATGGTCAGTCAGAACGGGTGATTCAGATACTCAAAGACTTGTTTAGGGCGTGTATGATAGAATTTGGAGGAAATTGGGAGTGAAAACTGCCTTTAGTGGAGTTCACTTATAACAATAGTTATCAAGAAACTATTGGCATGGCTCCATATGAGGCATTATATGGGAGGAGGTGTAGGACTCCCTTGCATTGGGATAGAGTCGAAGAAAGAGCTGTTTTGGGACTAAAGCTTGTGACTCATACAGTGGATTTGATAGCCAAGATAAGAGACAGAATGTTGACAGATCAGATTTGACAAAAGAGTTATGCTGATCAGCGGCGTAGGGATTCGGAGTCTGAATTAGGTGACCATATGTTCTTGAAGGTGTCACCATGGAAGGGTGTTATGAGGTTTGGGAAGAGAGGTAAATTGAGTCCAAGATATATATAGGACCTTTCAAGATCCTAGAGAAATTTGAAGCTCGAGCTTATCGAGTAGCTCTACCTCCAAACTTGGAGGGTGTGCACAACGTCTTCCATAGCTCCATGTTGAGGAAGTATGTGGCAAATCCTTCTCACGTTATTTGCTACAAACCAGTGTAATGGGACAAACAAGTTCGTAGGTTGAGGAACCGAGAGATTCCAATGGTGAAAGTCCTATGGCGCAACCAACTGGTTGAGGAGGCTACGTGGGATTCTGAGCAGGATATGCGAGCACACTATCCGAAACTGTTTGGTAAGTCAAATTTCGAGGATGAAATTCCTTTAAGGAGGATAGAGTTGTAAGGTCCAAATAGTCCACTAATTCAATCGCGATAAATTAATTAAAATATATGATTTTATGCATGGTAGTTAAGCAAATTTATTTATTATGTGATTTATTTGTATGCCTAAAATTTATGTGATTATGATGTTCTTTTAAAAGTTTTCAGGATTGGTATTTAATTTTGGGTCATAAACAAGGCTAGCCTTCGAGCAAGTTAGGAAAATTATTTTATTCAAATTTTAAATGGATGCAGTGTATTTTTTTTAATTGGTAGAGTAAAATGTTAAAGACTTTTAGTTGTAATTAATGGGCTCTGTTGGGAACCCAATAGTCACAAATTTAATAAGCATTAAAAGTATCTCTCTTTCTCTCATTCTTGAAACGCTTATTTCCTCCACAAACCATCGATCAAACGCTGCATCCAAGGCTAGGTTCTTCAAATCCTCGAGGCTAGATCATCCTATCGTCCAGGTTAAATCCAAGAAAATCATTCAGACAAGATTTTACTGTTTTGAAACTCATTCTAGAGTATAACTATTTTCAAGGTAAACCCTAGGTGGTTGATTTACGATATATGCATATTTTCTTGAAAAATTCATGAGTATGTTGCTTGATTGTGATACCTGAAGTATTCATGATGTGTTCGGTACAAGTTTATTGTGTTTTGAATAATTTGAAGGCAATAAATCAGATTTTTGGGAAAATGTTTGAAGGAAGGTTTTTGATTCAAAATCTTTGAATTGTTAAGTGTTTTTGGTACGAATTATTTTGAAGTTTTTGTTGTGTTGGATGATATTTCGATGGAAAGATGTCCCAAAACATTTTAGGATTTTAAAGTTCAGAAAAGAGGCATTTTAGAAGCGGAGTCGCACCCTGCGCGCGACGTGCTGCTCGTGAAGGAAGTTGCGGCTGTGCGCCCATGCTGCTACAGCAGCGCGCCCGCGCTGTAGAAGCGGCACGGCTGCGCATGACCCACGTAGGGCCTGCACAAGGACGGCGCGCCCACACTGCAATAGCAGCACGGTCGCGCATGAGGAACGAATTTCCCACCCCATTTCACGTGTTTTTTAGTCAAAAAATCATGTTTCTGATATTTTAATATATTTTAATTATTTTAAAGTTTGTTTATGAAAAATTTTCAAGTTTTTGATGTCCGAGACGGACGGAATGCCTCACGTGGATCGGTCAAGTTATGTATTGCATGTTTATGTGACTTTCTCTTGAAAGCTAATTTCTCATGAAATGTTTTGAAGTATGTAAGTATGTTAACATCATGAGAAGTTTTACGAGCATGATTTTACGATGATACGAAATGATATGATAAGATGAATGCTATGTTACATGGAAAAATATTTTGATGATTTATGTGTATTGTGGTGATTATACGGGGTATGCACTTCGGGATGAGCTCCTGAGCGGCTATCCAAACATGTCTCATGGGATGGTTATAACGGGTATGCATTTCAGGATGATCTTCGGAGCGGCTATCCAAATAATGAAAGTTTACGGGCGTAATGCCATATGCTTGTTGTACAATAGAAAACTATGAATGACTCATTATGACGGTTGCCACATTACACATACTTCATCACCCCAAAATATTTTTATTTTATGGATACCTCGACGTTATGTTTTTGCATGAAAGTTTAATCTAATGTTTTCTCTATACAAATTTTAATTAAACCTTTTCTTTTTTTTTATGCTTTTTCTTTGCTGAGTCTTTAGACTCATTATACTTGAATGGCGTAGGGTGAGATGATGTCGATGCCTACATTGATGATTTTATTGGCGGGCATGAGCATGAGCAGGGGGTCGGTCCAGCGGGAAATGCATGAGTTTTATGCTATGAGAGATTTATGAAAACAATTATTTTATGTTCTTGAGGGATAAACAATTGTTGAATTTTTTATTGGCCATGATTGGAAAAGATCTGTGAATGTTTATGTTTTCATTGGTGAAAATTTTTAAATACTCGTTCTTTTATGAACAAGTTGATGCTTCCGCAAAAAGTTTATTCACACATTTTTATTTTATTTATCTTTTCGAGAAGATTTCATGGGATGTCTGTTGAGTTACTTCTCGATATAGAGATTGGGATGTTACAGTAACATTATTATTGAGGATGTTTTGTTGGTTTAGAACTTGAAGTACAATCTTTTCTGTATCAGTCAGTTATGTGATCATAGTTATATATTTGAGTTTTAAAAGCGTATTTTTATTGTCAAAAATGTATCTAGATCGATTATCATGACAAGAGAAATAAGGGAAAACACTTATAAGGTTAGTTTGTCCAAATAACCAAGTGATTTTGTTATTCTTTATTGCTTCAAATATGACTAAGGACTATTTGTGACACAAGATATTAAATCACTTGAACTTCAAAGAAATTATCAATATTAGCAAGCATGATTTCGTGATTGGTCTTTCCAAAATTGATTTTTCAAAGGACAAAGTATGTACGACATGTTAGTTTTGGAAGCAAGTTAGGTCAACTTTTAAAAACACATGGTGCAACTCATCAAACCAAAAATTAGAACTATTGCGCATGGATAGTTTTGGTCCTATACCAATAATGATCTTAGGAAGAATGAGATAAATTCTCATAATTGTAGATGATTTCTCAATATTTACTTGTGTCATATTTTTAAATTCTAATGATCAAAGTGCTATCCAACTGATTGATATTTTTAAAATATAAAGATCAAAGTGCTATCCAATTGATCAAAATTTTCAACGTCTTCAAAATGAAAATCAAAAGGGATTGAAAAAATCAGAAGTTATAAAATAACTAAATGTGTTCTTCTTATTTAGAAAACTACAGACTTATGCAAGAGTTCTTTGCGGCCAGAACACCTCGGCATAATGGTGTTGCTGAGTTATAGAACCCTTAAAGAGGCTACAAGAATAATTCTTGCTGATCTTGGTATTTCTGAGAAGCTTTGGGCCAAAGTAGTAAACACTAAATTATATACTCAGAACATATCAATAATTAATAAGAATCATGGAAAACACCTTTGTTGGTGATTAAAATCGATGTTTTGGTGATTTAATTAAAACGAACAGATCGAACAAAACCAAGAAAAAAATCAGTAAAGCAAATCAAAGTTACCGATTCAGAAATCAGACCAGATCCAATAAAAATATTTTGATCGTCATATTCTCAAAGACTAGTTGAAACGACCTAATACCCTCTAAAATATAAATAATAAATAAGGAATTTGCGGAATTCTAAAAAAAAATTCGCCATGACTCGCTTCAAAATATTTTAAGCCCAACTGACACAGTCAGCAATTTATATCAAAATAAAATGAACACAAGATAAAAAAATCCAAATACGGTAATCATAGAATCTAAAAAAAGAGAGTTAATCCCACATAGTTGTGGAACAATAAACTGTTAAGTTTACATGTCAAAAGTTTTAAAGCAGGGAAAACACATCTTGCAAATGACTGACAGTGTATGAAAATATTTCACTCATAAATAAAAAGGCAACATCAGATTTTGCGGAACAACTAAAAGCACGTCGGTCAAGGGTCTGCACCACCGGTGACCTCGCTCTGGGGATCTTGCTCCTCAGCCTCAATTTAATAGCCATCACCTGAAATCAATTAAGTGTAGTGAGTCTAAAGGACTCAACAAGAATATGGGGGGGGGGGGGGGATAACGAGTGCTACATAGATGCAAGCACACACATAATTTAAAATAGTGCGTAACAAAATAATTGTTCGTGCCCCTAAGATTAAAAAAATGATGAACATGTAAAAAGTAATGAGTGCATGAATATGACATGTGCAAGGCTAAGTCAAATAAACTCAATGAATTGCATAAACTGTACAGAACATGGTCATAATAATTTTTGGTGAACTTAGATCCTTGAATTGTGACTCTGTGATTTCGATCATGATCATGGCTATAGTGCACTATGCCGCAAGGAGTCAGGATATCTCCCAACCCATCTTGCCCTGGTGGTAAGGGAGACCAATATTTCTCCTGGCCCCACACATACACATGAAAATTTGGTAAGGGAAGCCAAACGTCTTTGACCCCACACAATACACATGAATAGTTGGTAAGGGAAGCTAAACGTTTCAGCCCCACACTTACACATGAATAGTTGGTAAGGGAAGCTAAATGTCTCCAGCCCCACACTTACACGTGAATATGTAGTCACAATCATCTCACTTCGTTCAAAATATTTTCCTTTCTTTATTGAATATAATACTTAGCATGCACGTGTAGATGTAATGAATTCGAAAATATTTACTCAATGAACATGCAAGAGACTCGATCGTGAATGAACGAAATGGTGATTTAGGGAACACACCAAGGATGGGAATCTAACCCAAAGTTATAACACTTAGGTGACTGGAGCGGTACGCCTTAAAATCTTATAACTCACTCAATACTTGCCAAAAAGGAATTCTGCTTGAAACGAAATAATCCTAACCTCTTAAGCTACTTCCAGTCCCGAGCCCTTAACCAAATTCTGATCTTAATACTGTTTTGAATGTTCAAACCCAGACAACAACTTGTCGTCTAAAATTCTATCTCTCATAAGTCCCAAGGCTTGAAACTTGGGGAAAACTCCACCAAATTGAACTCCGTTCAAAACATCATTTCCCTAACATCCTAAGGTATCACTAGCCCCGAGCCCTTCACCTAGACCAGCCTCTAACCTTGTTATGAAATCACGGTTCTAGACAGCCCCTAAGTCCATGGAATCTGCTCAAGTTCAACCTCTCAAATCCAAACCAAACCTATCCATTTGACCTCAACCCCAAGCCGCTGCCTTAGCATTACTAAAAAACTTCTAAGCTTCCCCAAAACTCTTGAAAATTTAACATAACCCAGCCCATCCGCAACTCCACCAAATTCAACCAAAACTAATTCCTAAGAAGCTGGCGGTTTTGAATTTCCCCATCCAAGACCATATTTCAATTTCATTCAATCTAACGCTACCACGTGAACTACATATCACCCGTGGTAGCTCCTAAATCACCAAACCAATCCACCAACAATAAAAATACACAAAATTCGAACATACTAACCAAGAACATCTCTGAATTTTCGAAAAAAGGCTAACATGCTTACAATTTCATTCCAAGGCTTTAAAATCGTTCATTCTTCACATATGAACCTTATTAAATCAACTAACAATCAAAATCCCCAAAAAAACCATCCAGCCGTGAAAAAAGAGGAAACAGGGCACGTATACATGAGATTTTCGAAAATGAGATATACAAAATTCTACCACCCATCAAAACACACATTAATAGTATACAAGGGAAGCAATGAAACCATAATCTTTCCTAGTTAAGTGAATAGAAAAAAAAAACAAAAGTAGTGAGCTCAATGAGCTAAGCCAATCAAAGAGGAGCTGGAATAGGATGGAATCGAGCTCAATCTACAGTGCTAAAGCTCGCCCCTACAGCCTTGAAGACGTTTTGCCGGAAAAATGAAGAAGAACGGTGTGCTACGAAGAAGCCGAAGAAGAGGCAAAGGATTTTGGGGGAGGGAAAGAAGAAGAACAGGGGAAAATTGTAGGTGGCGTGCGGTGTGTGTGTGTATGTGTTTTGGCGCTAGTGTGTGTGTGTGAGTATAAATTAGAAGCTAGGGTTTGCTTTGATTTCAAGTGTAAAAGTGCTACTAAAAGTTTAAAAGTGATATACACTAAAAAAAATGCCAAACCAATAAAAAAATTAGGACTAAAATTAAAATTGCACTAAATAAAAATGCAAGCTTAGAATCTTAATTTAAAATATTAAATTTTATTTTACTAGTCCGGAAATAAAAATACTATTTTTTTGCAAAAGTTAACAATAGTAAATTCTAAATATAACATTTAGCCAATTAGCACAGAAAAATTAAAATAATTAAAATCATAAATATTAAAGACTGATTTAGGCATGAAGCTTAAATTAAGAAATTCTAGGCGTCACAATTCCTCCCTCCCTAATATGGAATTTCGTCCTCGAAATTTAGATTTACCAAAGAGTTCTGGATAACGAGTCCTAAATGATGTCTTGAACACATCCGACTCCTTCACCTTCAACTGGTGATAACCGGAACGAAGATCAATCTTCAAAAATACAGAGGCTCCTTGCAACTGATCAAAGAGATCCTCAATTCTAGAAAGCGGGTACTTGTTCTTTACCGTCACTCCATTCAGCACTCGGTAATCAATGAACAACCTTAGGCTCCCGTCCTTCTTTTTCACAAAGAGGACTAGTGCGCCCCACGGAGAGAAACTAGGGCGTATGAATCCCTTATCAAGCAACTCTTAAATTTGCTCTTTTAGTTCTTTCATTTCCATAGGAGCCAATCTATACGGTGCCTTAGAGATTGGCACAGTATCCAGTACCAAGTAAATAGAGAACTCGACTTCTCTATCAGGCGGAATACTTGCAACATTGCCTGGAAACACATCCTCAAAATCTCTGAAAACGTCCACATCTGAAATATCTGAATGGGGTGGCAACTCTGTCAAAGATATACTGGCTAAGAATGCCTCACCTCCATCATGCACCAACTGCTTAGCTTGCATGAAATATATAATCTGAGTCCTCCTCGAACCATTAGCAGTCTCAAACCAAAATGGTTCTTCTCCCTCCAGTCTGACCATCACTGATCTCTGTTGGAAGTCAATCATCACAGCATTCTTCATCATCCAGTCCATCCCAAGTATCATGTCAAACTCAAGCATGGGAAAAACTATCAGATCTGCACTCACTAATTTCCCTTGCAACAAGAGCTCAAGATTCTTCACTATATTCCTCGTGGACAGTTCTTCCCCCGATGGGATGGTCACTGTGAATCCACCAAACAGCTCTTCACACTCAATACCCCGCTTGCGGATAAAAGCCTCCTAAATAAAAGAATGTATAACCCCCGAGTCTAACAAGGCTCTAGTGGCCACACCGGCTACTAAAATTTGACCTGCATTAAAGGTGATTACAACCCCGGAAAGATTGAACACGAACAAGTTAAGTTCTACCCAGGATCATTCTAAGTCATCGAATTCCCAAAAACCAAAATTATTCATGCCAACAGAGATAACTAACACAAAACATGCAACCTAATAAGTTCACATTCCCAATAAGAGAAGATCATAATCAAAAATTACTTCAATGAATCAATTAAATCACCCTTAATTAAATATTCTAAACTTTACCTGTGATGAGCGTGGTATCAGGATCAGCCTCCTCGGCCTGCATCACATAGACTTTCCCCTAAGTTGGCATCGCGTGCAATGGACAATCTGAAACCACGTGCCCCGGCTTCTTGCACCGATAACAGACTCTTGCACCAATCAGACACTTTCCAAAGTGAGCACGGTTGCAATTCGTGCACATGGGTTTCTCCCCAATCTTGGAAGGAGCAGGTCTCTGGGCCTGGTGCCCCTGAGGTCTCTGACCATGATGCCCCTGGGGTCTATGGGCCAGATGCCCCTGAGGTCTGAAGGGTCCCTGCTGTCTCTGTGGCCCAGTAAATGGCCTTTTGCTCTTCTGCTAATGGTGGCCCTGATGATTGAAGGCCCTCTTGTTATGAACCTCAGCATTGATGTCCTTCAAGGACTGCTCGGACCGTAAAGCCTTCCTGATAGCAGCTGCATAGTTCGCGGGCTTAGCCATCATCACATCCCTATGAATAGTAGGCCTCAGACAAGCAACAAAATGCTTCAACTTCTCTGCCTCATCATTCCCTATCAATGGCAAAAAGTGGAAGCCCCTCTTGAATTTGTGCACAAACTCGGATACAAACAGATCACCCTGACGGAGACTCATGAACTCTTTCTTCAACTGCGCCCTCACCTCAGCTGTATAGTATTTCTCATTGAAGAGAGTCTTGAATGCTTCCCAAGTCAGGGTGGTAACATCAACAGTCTTCTCCACACCCTCAAACCACAAGGCAGCGTCATCCTTGAGGAGGAACATCATAAAGAGAACTCGGTCTCTATCTCCCAACTCCATGTAGCGGAAAATTGCCTCAAGCGAGTGAATACATCCCTCCGCTACCATCGGATTCGTATGATGGTAGAATTAACATTCTTTCTTGGATTTCAAGTCAGACAGATTGAAAAAGGAATTTTCATAAATCAGGCCAAATATACAAAAGAACTTCTTAAGAAGTTTGGAATGGAAAATTGTTCTGCTGCTAGTACTCCAATGAGTGCTTCAATCAAACTGGATAAAAATGAAGCTGGAACTTCAGTAGATCAAACTATATTCCGAGGCAAGCAGAGTAGACATTGTGTTCTCAGTTGGTCTGTGTGCAAGATTTCAATCTGATCCGAAGCAATCACACTTTATTGCTGCTAAAATAATTCTGAAATATCTAAAAGGGACTCAAAATGTTGGTCTATGGTATCCTAAGGACTCAAGTTTTTAACCTAATTGGATATTCGGATGCAGACTATTTTGGATGCAAAATTGATAGAAAAAATACAAGTGGAACATGTTAATATCTCGGAGATAGGCTAATTTCTTGGTTCAGTAATAAACAAACATCTATTGTCACATCTACAGCTGAATCAGAATACTTAGCTGCAGAAAGTTTTTGTGCACAATTGCTCTGGATTCAACAACAAGTAAGAGACTATGGTGTTAATTCATCTGATGCACATATCTACTGTGATAACACCAGTGCAATTGCAATCACATAGAATCATGTTCTACACTCCAGAACAAAACATATTGACATCCGTCATCATTTCATCTCGGACCATGTTCAGAAAAAGGATATTCGTCTGGAGCATATCTCAGCTGATCTGCAAGTTGCAGATATTTTTACAAAGCCATTACCCGATGCTAAGTTCTCTTATTTTTGAAATATTCTTGGATTGATTGATATCGATTAAATAGGATTATGTTTAGGGGGAACTTGCATTTTTTAACGTATCCGATCTAAAATTTATATGCTTTACACTTAAAAGTTTGAACTTATCTGTATTAATTATTTGTGTCAGTGTTTGTTACAAATATGTTTTACGATCTCTTTACATGTTTAGTTAAACGCTTATCTGATAATATGCTTTGTAACACACACACTCATAGGCACAAAATTAAGTAAAATACTTCATTTGATTAAATAAAAATAAATTATAGAGGAGGAGCGCGAAAGCTCTTCCTTATTCTTACATCAGTATGCCATTTTTTCAGCCACTCATAGAGTGGTGCATCAAAAGACATAAACATAAACTCACCTGCATTAAGCAGATGAGTTAGCATCTGCTCCTCCTTGCGGAGAAGCAGAAAAAGAGTACCATCATGGGATAAGATGACCTCATGATTGTTATCGGACCATAGTAGGTCCCTGTACTTCTCTCTTCGGTAGGATACCTCTTCTGCCTCATCTTACTTGCGTGGTGGGAGGGGGACCTGATGATACATGTAGATCTCTTCAATCTTGAACCATGTATTCATGGTCACCTTGAAGAAAAAACCTGGCAACTCGGCCTGTCGTTCCTCCATTGTTTTCTCAGAATTATTCATGCTTATCTGATATTTTTGTGTGTACAGAAGATGGTAGATCGTTTGATCTGATGCATTTATTTATAACCGCATTGTTGACGGTTTGTATCCCCGAGGTGGAATAAAATATTATTTATTTTTCCGCATGATGAATACATCCACTTTATGCCGTATTTTTTTAAATTCAAAATTTCTTACGTCATATATCCGTGATTTTTGGGCTAAAATATTTTAAACTCATCTGTATCATCTTCATAACAATTCACTGAGCCCTAATTTTCATGGAGAACAAATTTACTCCGACATATTTTTTCTTTAATTGCAGGAAAATGTCTCAAATCACCCAAAATGTACTTCTCATCGACTTCCACACTCTATTCGATCTACTAGATCACGAAATGGTGGAAATGTCTCGCAAATCAAAGATTCTGGTTTGAGAAAGTTTTTAGAGAGTCGGAAATCCATATACAAGAAAGTTATTCCGAAGTTCTTTCAAACTTCTCAATTTGAAAATGAAGTTATTACCAGTTCACTTGGTGGAGAATTTGTTCGCATCACATCTGATCTGTTTGCTTCATCTTTTGATCTGCCTAGACAAGGGATGACTGATTTTTCAAATATCACTGAGGCACAAAGAACTCAGATGAAGCTAATTACTCTCTGACCGATAAACCGATCAAGATACCACGCAAGAAGAAAGAACTTAAGATGGAATTCAGATTACTTCATGTCATTGTGTCCAAATCTCTTTTGGCCAAAGCAGGTTCTTTCGATGCAATTACTGTTGAGAAATTTGATATAATGGTTGTTATTTCTATTGGAACTGCGATCAATTGGTCTGTAGTTCTGTTTAATGTGTTCTCGCATATGATCACTGCACCTAAAATCCAATCTCAGGGATTTTCTATTCAGATTGGTGAGATCTTAAATGATATTAATATTCATCTGGGTCCTTCCTCTAATCTTCATTTGCATAAGACATTGAATGAGAGAACTATTGAAGCGTACAAGGCCAAACAATTGGTAGATTTTAAACACGGGACACCCAATACAAATGAAATTGAGGATTTGACCATTTCAAAAGAACCAAAAACTCTCACTCTTTAGGCTCAAAAAACATCTACCCGAAAGCCTACCCCAGCTAAAAACCCACCTGTTCCAAAGATAAAGTCAGTCAAAAGGAAGTTGCAGGTTGAAACAACTAAATCAGAAGAATATGAGTCTGATCAAGTTACTCTGGCTGAGATAGTGGTTGCTCCTCCACCAAATAAGAAAAGGTCTTTTCGACCCCCTCCCAAGGCCCAAGTGTCAATCCAACCTACTCCATTTCCTGCTATTCCATTATCAAGAGAGGAAAGTATCATTCCACCTGTCACTCAGATGAATATTACTATGCTCTGATCTGGATTTTATCAAGACACCAGTGATATTTCTGATCCGAATGCTCTTTCCAAT
This sequence comes from Henckelia pumila, assembly GCF_033568475.1. Taxonomy (NCBI): domain Eukaryota; kingdom Viridiplantae; phylum Streptophyta; class Magnoliopsida; order Lamiales; family Gesneriaceae; genus Henckelia; species Henckelia pumila. The sequence continues at coordinate 133,002,672 of NC_133120.1, forward strand.
GCCCAAAGAGCTCTTGAATTTGCTGCTCAACTGATCATCCATACTACAGATGACAGGATGAAGTTATTTGACAGATGGGAAGAGCACCAAACCAAGACTCACTTTTCACACATCAATTCTTGGAAGATGTTATCTAATATTGCTGCTATTGAAAACAAAATTCTTGAATGGGTAGAAACTCAAGACATCTCTCTAGCATTGCAGAGAAGAGAGTTTGTGGCAATCAGATTGAAGGAAAGTTTGTTACGATGTTATCTGAGACACAAACGATCACTATTCAATGTTTCTAGACTGGATGTTTTGGATCAATCTGATGTAATCAGTCAATTGGAGAATGATGCTCTCCTTATGACTGCAACTTCTCAGATGATGAGACAAGATTTTCCTATTGAAGCATCTTCAACATCTTCGGTTCACTCATCAGATCAAAATGTTGAAGAAGAAACTCTTGAGTCTATTTATGCTTTGATTGATTATGATCATTTCTCACCCCCTCCATCACCTCTACTACAACAATCACCAATAATGGATATTCAGATTGAAGCTCCTGACAGCCTTGCTACATATGTCCTGATTCCATATCAAAAAGTTGATCAAACTGATGCCATTTCTGAAGTACCTCTGCTTGAACCTCAGGTTGAAGACTCTGTTTTTGAGGAACTTACAGTTGATTTTCAAGATCACACTTCACTTCTTTCATCTCTTGTATTAGATTTTAATCCGGAGACAACTATTGTTCTTTATGTCCCTGTTGCGGAACAAAATCCAGAAGATCTACAGAAACAATGGTAGAGAAGTTGAATTTGGAATCAGATAAAGAGATTTCTCCATGGCTCAAGGAAATTCAATCTGATCCACTCCATGCCATAATGCACACTCTTCCAGATATGTTTGAAAAGAATTCAGTGTTCTCTCCTGAAGATAGGTCGCAAGCAAAATTTTATTACCTTCATCTTGAGGATGCTGTTCCCCAAATAAGTGATTCTTTTTCCTCAATCTCTTTAGATTAGATAGAAGTTATTGACATACTGCCTACTCCACCGATCTCTACAGTTCTAGAGCAATATGAATTGGATACCATTCAAGACACTGCCTCATCTCTTCCATCTACAACTGTGATGCAACCTCAACTTATATCTGATTCATTCAATCAACTGTTCAACATTGTATCTAAATTGCAATTAGATACTGCTCGTAATTCTGCAAATCTTGAGGCTTTCAAGGAAACTGTTTTGAACAAAATTGATGAGGTTTCTGCTTCAATCAATCACATGCACCAAGTGCAACTCCGATAAAATGGTGATTTTCTTCGCTGACTTGATAGTGTTCAAGATTCCAATGATGGAAAGATTCTAATATTTCATGAAACATTTGGTACTCAGCTCACTGTTATCTTGGATCTCCTTCAAGAATCTCTTGATGCCAAAAAATGGTAAAAATGAGCTCCTTCCAAAGGCAAAGGCAAAGGAAAGAAGTAATAGAAGAACCGTGAAGAAAGATTTTATTGATCTGAATATTCAAAGATTTTATTTGATCTTTATTTGATCTATGAAAAGGATTTCTTTGATCTACTGATAGTTGTGTTTGTGTTGCATATTTTAATGTCATTCAGTTGTTGTTTTGCATTCATTTATGTGTTTTAATTACGTATTTTGTTCGTATTGCATATTTTGTGTCTACATGATTTGTTTCTCGGTTTTGCTGTGTAGGTTGTGCGTTTTGGAGGACATATGGACGGAACCTTGGATCAAGGGAAATGCTGCACGGATTTTGGAGAAAATTACTTTGACCGCTCGATCTGCAAACTTTTACCGATCGAGCGGTCATTTGAAGAAAAAGCAGATTCGGAAGAAAAGTTTGGCCGCTCGATCGGTTAACTTCTACCGATCGAGCGGCCGCGTGAAGTTTGAAGAACAGTAGGATTGGAAGTTTGGCTCGCTCTATCGGTCAATCTCTATCGATCGAGCGAGCGGGTCTATTCGGGAAAGAGTTCTTAATTTTGGAAACTCTTTTATTTTGGACTTTAGCTTTTATTAGGTCTTTTATTCCCTTTTTCATAGATTATTATCAGACTTTTGAAGGTTTTGAACACCAAGTATTCCTTGGAGGCTAGGTTTTGTTCTATTCTCTCTTAAGATTTCTTCTTTTCTTTTGATTTTTCTTCGGTTTTTTATGAATCGTTGTGGCTAAACCTTAGAACTTGGTTAAGGAATACAAGCCCTTGATTTTGTTTATTCATGAGATTTTGATTTTTATTGTTTGATTTTTATTGAGTATCAAAAGTTATTCTGATTTATTTCATGCTTGTATGTGAGATTTTCGGATTGGCCATCTTAGGATTTCACTATACAATCTACTGCTAAATTAGAATTCAAATCCATAATTGTTTGAACCATCTAATTTGTGAAGCAACTGCGTTTAATATTTTCCGCTGGTGAATTTTTTAAGGGCAATTTGCTCAAAAATCCCCAAATGCAAACATGTTTTGCTTTGGGGTCCCTAGTCATAAAATGTGGTACAAAATAATACAAGATGTGGTACAAAACTATATAAGATGTGGTACAAATTAACAAAAATTATGGTACAAAAAAATGGCTAGGGAGTGCAGAGCAAAACATGTTTGCATTGGGTATTTTTGAGCAATTTGCACATTTTTTAAATCGTAGGAACAACAATTGACTAGATTAAATACAATCGCTGGTATTTGTGTTGTCTAGATTCATCAGTTTTACTCATTTGAATGCTACCTTAAATTTAAATCTAGATCGATGGTATCTGGGTTGATTTATTGGTAAAGGTTAATCTTGAACGCTGGTGTCTGATTAACTAAGATTAAGGTGAAATAGGAATTTAATTTTCAGCGATGAATATTTGATAGGATTAATTATTTTTAGGTAATCGATGATTGAATTAATGATATCAAGGGTGTATTCGACCGATACCAAGGCTTGTTTATCATTGATTTCTTCAGTATAATTTTAATCTTGCATGTTAGTGATAAACTTGAATTTTAATTTGGTTAAATTTTCAGTAGTTAATCTTAAAATCAAAACCCCTTTATTTTATTTTTAAGAACACTATTAAATTTTCTTTTCCTCGTGGGAACAATCTCTACTCACACGACTGCATATTTGTTTATCGGATTGAGTTGGGTAATTTGGGCGTTACACGACTTAGCGCTACCTTCTACACTTTTCAGTATTCGGTTTGCTTATTGCAATGAATGACATGGTTTGACATCACCAAAAAGGGAGAAATTGTTGGTGATTAAAATCAAAGTTTTGGTGATTTAATTTGAAGGAACCAGATCGAACAAAACCAAGAAGTAAATTAGTAAAGCAAATCAAAGTTATCGATTCAAAAATCAGACCAGATCGAATAAAAAAAATTTGATCGTCATATTCTCAAAGACTAGTATCTTAATCAGATTATCCCAAAAAGAACGACCCAGATCAAAGTTCAAAGATTTTCGGCCAGATCAAAATTAGTATATATAATATACTCAACCAAATTAGATCAAATCGATAGATAAAGAAAATCAGTAGCCGTTATTTTCAAAAAAAAAAAAAAGGATTGTTTAACTAAAAGTCAAAGGCATTCAATGAAGATCTAAACGTTGATAAACATATCCAGAAATCCAAGATTTAAGAGTCATGTTGGCGGCTCATTTAGAGCATTTGTTGGTAGTTCAAATCAGAAAGATGTTGGCAACCTAACAGCTACTTTTGAAGACTATAAATACGCGATGATCAAAGACATGAAGGATACAAAGACAACACAGCAATTACAAATCAATTCAAGTAAAAAAAAAAAAAAAAAAGTCTTCATTCAAACATTCTAACTCAGAAATTCAGCTTACCAGATCAAAATTTCAAAGCTCTGAGTTAGATAGTATATCAGATCAATTGAGTTCAATGCAATCCATTCTATATCTGATCGATCCAGATAAAAGTAATTAATAGCTTATCAGATCAAGTTGTCAAAGCACATTATTGTGACTTCTTTCTATAATTCAAACAGATTTTCTATCTGTGTTGAGAAAGTATAGCTAGGAGTTCCTTTCAAGGGTTGATTGGATTGGATTTGTACAAAGTTTTGTATAGATCAAACTCTTCTAGTAGAATCCTTTTGGAAAAAGGAAAAGGGATGACGTAAGAGATTAAGCTCCGAACATCCATAAAAATCCTCTGCCTTCTTACTTATTGCACTTATATTTATTTGATCTGCCTATAGCTTTCAAGTTCAATTATGTGAGTAAAATTCTTTCCGCCTGATCTAAATCAGATCTTTCGAGCAGAACAAAGTTTTTATGCAATCAAATCTTCTATCTATTTTAACGAGTAGATCAAAGCTATCAAATGTTTTAAAATTGTGTATTCACCCCCCCACCCCCCTCTACACTATTTTTCAATCCTAACAACCTTTTTGGAATGGCAAACTCCGAGTGATTTTTTATTTCAAACTTTTTAATTGCAGATTTTTTGTCCACTGCAATGATAAAAATCATTTGACTTCATTTGATACTAAGTCAGATGATGATATTTTCTTTGATAGTAATCGGTTAACTAGGCCTTTCGTGTTTTTAACAAAAGAACCTTGAATGTTGAGGAAACTCTACATGTTATTTGTGATGAAATAGTGCCAACTGACAAGCAAGATGACCCAATTGGAGTGAGAAATTAGAACGAAGTTATCAATTTAATTGATGAAATTGATGATGAAATTTATACGCACAAAAGGACACTTAAATAACTAGAACCAAATATTCTAGATCACTCAGTTCTCAAAACAACATTCATGTTGATGAGAATGATGAAGGGAAAATAGTTTGGCTGATGAGAACTTCAATTGTTTAAACAATTTTTACTGGTCTTCTATATTATTTCAAATTCTGAAGTTTGTGATTCAGTCAAAGAATCAATAATTTGGATTTTTCATCCCCTTGAGATGATTTTTTGTGGATTATGGTGTTCCTCTGAGTAAACCAATTGTACTGCACAAATTATGGCTCTAAATTCTCCTATGATATTGTCTCTAAGGCCCAAGATCCACTCAAAAATTTTTTCTATGGCTGGAATGATTGATGTTAGAAAAAATATAGGAGAGGAACTAGCAATGTCAAAGAAGCCATTCAGTTCAAAAATCAGTCAAGCTGAGGCTCCAAAGCCTAAAATAAAAATAATCATGGCAAAGAGAAAATCCAAGAAGACTCCTTTTCCTCACCAAATAATACCATAACCACTAAGGGAAGACCGGTTTCTACCTCTAAGAAAGACCCAACAGCTCCACAAGTTCCTAAGGGAAAGGAAATTGAGGTAATAGTCACAACCAATCTGCCTCAAAAACCAAAACTTATAGGATTTGCTCATCCATAACCAGCAAAAGGAGCGGTCATTAGAGAACAAGATGAGTATACCAGATCCGGATCGGAGTCAACCTACACTTCTATAAAGGGCAAAGAAAATATGAAAATACCTAATTGAATCCATCTCAGCATTGTAGACATAGATAATCTACTAATGGATGAGGTAAATGAAATTTACAAAACCAATGCTGAATTTTTTGATGTGTGGATGAATTTCAAAACAGCTATCCTATCCAAGAAATTCATAAATAAGACAATGCTTGATAAATTCATTCTCACATTAAAAAGAGATTATAGCTCAAGTGAAGATAGACATATTCAAATCACTCCAATGTAGGGAGTATCTTCTTGATTTTCTATATATTCAGAAATTGACTTCAGTCTGTGCAGAGTTGAGATCAAACTATGTTCCAACCAGTCCAACAACGTTTGATGAGATAGCAAAAATAAATCAGTTGGACATGGATTTGGTGAAATTGAAGATGAACGTGAAAGTCTGGGAAGACGATCACCACCTGTATGTACTATTAGACAAAACTACTGATGCCACCTCCTCGAAACCCTCCCAGGCTGATACTACTCAACATTATCCAGTCACTCCCAGCAATACGAACTCCCCAAATAGTCCAAATAATCATGCCAGTCCAAAGATTCCTACTACTCCAAAGGATCAACAAGAAGCATGAATCTTTGGACTTAGGGATCAATTCAACAGCAAAAAAAAATAGTGGATCAAATGGATGAAGATGTGGATCAAATGGATAAAGATATCCTAGTTGAAATTGAGAGCCTTGTAACTGAGACATCCTCTGTTCCACTAGTTTGCTTGTTTGGAATGTCAAGTACAGAAGAACATCTGATTGATTCTAAGATAATTTAAGAAATGTCGACCAAGTAGGAGAACTAGTTGCTCAAGAATATGTTGTTCAAGAAGCTATCATTATTCTAGAACCAGTATACAAGTACCAGTTGGACAAGAGTCTCGACAACCTCGTCAAATAATGATTGAAGGTAATCCAACTTCAAGATCTGGTCCAAGAGCGTCTCGGATTATGGTGACAACCATAGAGATCCCTCTGTTAGTCTCTTCTCTAGAATTAAAAATCTTTAATGATCATTCCTGGATAACATCACTGAAAACTTGACCTTTACTACTTCCAGCCTCACTAATCTATAGAGAAATCTACTAACTACGCAGTCAGAACTGAATCATTTCAAAGACGAAATGCTGAAAGAAGTATCCCAACTATCAAAAGATGTTAATATGACCTTTATAATTCTTGAAAAATTAGAAGTCCAAGTCTCGGCTACTCAGACCCTCTTTGGTCAGCTCTCAAATTCAAATCTTGATCTATCATTCAAGATTGAGATTATTTATAGTGAACTCTATTTTAAAATGTACACTGTTACTACCCAACTAACTTTAGTATTTGAGATTCTGAAGACCCTAGGTGTTGACAAAAAGGGATAGATGGACTGAGAAAGTAACAAAGCTAAAAACTAATCATCACAATAAATTAAATAACTTAAAATAAATTATGAAATTTTAAAAAAATAATATTGAATCATGGATATTTATTTTAGAATAAATGGGAAATGGATGCACAATAAAATAAAATACAAATTCTTTTAAAAATAAATTCACAGCAATTCCATAAACTTTTAACAGTGCAGAAACTAAAATAAATAATAAAACCGTCTTTCAGGAAAAAAATCAAGCACACTAAAAACTTTTAAAATAAACAACCAACAATAAATAAAAACTTCGTAAAAAACTTAAAAACTTTGTCTTCCAACCAAACATAAATATGATAAACTATTTTCTTCCAAAAACAAATGCGAAAACTCCTTATGGTCTTCGATAACGCCGCTCACTGCCACCACCCTCATCAGACTACACTGCCTCAGACCTCCTCATCTGCATCGATAAAGTCTAGTGACACTAATGGCTCAGCATGAAATATCCGGAAATAACAAATATATATAACTCTATCACTACTTGAAGTTCTTAAAGTTGAACAAAAGATTACATGAAACTTGAAGCTCAAGATAATGCCCAATAATAAAATATTATTTATAAAAATAAAATCTCAAATCAATGGTAAGGTAAAACTTTAATCCACTTTTCAACTTACTTTATTAACCTCATAACATTCATTAGACTACATCCTATATCCAAATTCTATACTAGTAAATCAAAAATCAATTTCAAAAATTTATCTCAAACTTTCTATATATTGTTTTTTTCTAAAACTATAAATAATTTTCCATTTATCAAACCAATTTTCATCTTGAATCAAAATCTTATGTTAATTTATAACTTACATAATCACTTCCCAACCTAAAAAATATTCAAGCTAGCCTTAATTCTATGAAGGTACCTATCCAAAGAATTCAAGAAGCAAATCAAAGATAAATATGACATTTCACTAATACTAAATAATTTTGCAAACTCTTTTTTTTTTTTTCAATCTTAAACAAAATTAGCAATCATTCAATATCGATAATAATATAAAAACTTATGTTCACTTATCTATTTCTCTCTTCCATTCCACAATACAGATAAAAAAATTTTGCTAGAAAGAATATTCTTAATCTTGTTCCCCCAGTTTTTGTAAAATAAATCACTATATAAATTAAAACTTGAACCTCGACATCTAAGATGATTATTCCTAGCTTGAATTTAATCTTATTACTGCTACATGCATCTTACACTAAATTCCAAACTATAAAGGATACCGAAAAAGTTATCATTCTAATTCTTATATAACGTCCGTAAGTTCGAAGAACAACATAACCCCAAAATTAGTTAGTATACAAAGTCCTACTTTCAATATCAAAATCATAAATCTCAAAATATATGCATCTATACGTTGAAAAATTAATAATCGGATCATCTTCAAACTTCTCTAGCAACATTAAATTTTGAAAATGTCTAGGCTTCTTACTAACTCAGTAACCCAAATCTCCATACATTAAATATAATAACTCATAATACCAAATACAACATCGAGATATCAATATTTTCAATAATCATGTATTTGGAAAGGAAAACTTGACTCAGTTAATCAACCTTATTATTATATCTTAAAATCAATATTTTTTTTTAAAAAAAAAAATCAACTTAAGGTCTATGAGTTGGGTTAAAAATTGCATGATACAATTCGAATATAATGTCTTTGCGAAACAAAAACTTTAAACAATTATTTATTCCAAAACATAGTAATCTTTAAATCATAATTTATTTCTTAATTCAACACTACTAATTACTTGTTGACTGCAAACGATTAAAATTTTCCTTATAAAATTTATAGACCTGAAATAAATTAAAATTTATAAGCCAGATTAACTTAAATCCATTATATCTGGTCAATACATCAATAATACCTTACTAAAGCAAAAAATATTATTAGCATGTGTTCATATCATCAACAAAATTTATGCAACCCATAGGATTATAATTTATTATAAAAAATCCTAATTTCTTCTATTTTTGTTGTAATCTCCAAATATACGTCCAATTTCACCAGATGACCGACACACATGAAAATCAAAATTTTTCTTTTCTTATTGCATATAATAAATTTCTAAAATTCTGAAAAATAACAATTAAACATTTATCTTAGCATTCAAGAACTCAAAATTTAAACTTTTAAACATAATCCTAGGAAATCCTCGCAATCATGAAAACAAATATTTTTCACTCATAAACATGTCTTTTCATTACTTTTAAACTTTTAAATAATTATAATAACCGCAAATAAATAATTTAACCTCAATGAAATTTAAATAATTTACAACATAAATATGTTATTTCTTTACCTCAATTTAAAAATATAATCAACTCAAAATAAATAAACATAACATGAAAACTTACAAACTATTCGGTGAATCTGAACGAGATATGCGTGGTGAAAGTAGCGTTATTCCCAAAACCTGATTCTGATATCAAGTTGTAACGTCCTCTTTTCTTAACTTAAAATAACTTAAAAATAAATAATGACATTTAAAAAAATATTATGGAATGCTGGATATTTTTATAATAAATTAAATTGGAAACGAATGCACACTAAATAAAATACAAATTCTTTTAAAAATAAAATAATAGCAATTTAAAAAACTTTTAATAGTGCAAAAACTAAAATAAATAATAAAACTGTCTTTCAGAAAAAAAAATCAAGAACACTAAAAACTTTTAAAATAAACAACCAAAAATAAAAAAAACTTCATAAAAACTTAAAAACTTTGTCTTCCAACCAAACATAAATATGATAAACTATTTTCTTCTAAAAACAAATGCGGAAACTCCTCATGGTCTAGGATAGCGCCGCTCGCTGCCACCACCCTCGCCAAACTGCACCCCCTCAGACCTCCTCATCTGCATCGATAAAGTCTATTGAGCTTAATGGCTCAGCAAGAAATATCCGAAAGTAACAAATATATATAACTCTATAACTTTTAAAACTGAACTTTAAACATAAACTTTCACTTTAAAACCTCGCACACGAGCTTACACACACAAGCACACAGTTTTTCTACCTTTCCTTAAAAATTCAGACTTCGCATCAAACTCATCACAAAGAAAGACACCTCACCGTTTAACTTTACACCTCGCATACACCTCAAAAATAAACATTTTCTTGCAACTTGTGGCTCGAAAACTTTCCTGATCTGCTTTTATTATGGTCGCTTGATCAAGCTTTTACAAGATATCTAGGTTTGACGGGCCATTACAACCTGAAGGTCTTATCCAACACATCGTCATCTTTAGTGGCGGGGCATTATGACCCGAAGCCCTTATCTAACTCGCCATCAACCTCATTTGGTGGGGAATTAAGACCCTAAGGCTTTATCCAACACGCTGTCAACCTCAATCGTAACTTCACCACAAGTCGTAAAAAAATTTCCTTTCCTCTTAACCTCAACATCAAATGTCCCGAAGGTCTTATCCAACACGCCGTCAACCTCAATCATAACTTCACCAAAGTAAACGGGATAACATGAGCCAACAAACGGTACGATATCAACTGAAACAATGCACGAGCTATAACACAGGGGAGCTACATCTTCATGTAACTAAACCTCCCTTCCAAGTATGCGAGGTATGCCATGCTGTGTGTAATCAAACACACACGACTCGGCCTCCATATAGCTGATATAGCTGATAAACGATACAACAGATAGGCACAATAATGAACAACATACGCTGTCAAGATTCCAAGTGCATATCACACAGAAAATGCATCAAAAAATAGACAATCATAATTTCGATCTCAGGGATTATAGGCATAAAAGCCGCCAGCTGATTTCCGAAATAACAATACGTGTGCTCAGAGTACAATACAACATGATAACGGGTAACAAGAAATGATAGGTCTCAACATGTGATGTAATGAATATCATGCCACAAAATATGTCAAATAAATTAACATGTAAACAACGAGGCATTTAAATTCACATAACTCAGATTGTTCACATAAAAACAACATAATCATGGATGAAACAATATTCATATCTTACCGTCTTATGTTACCAACTGTAACATACCTACCAACTCAACGATGATCCAAAACTCAACTTAAATTTCCTAGGTTTCGGCCTACAACACATTTAAATATTCCAAAAATTCAGAATATCCCAATGCTAACAATTTCTTAGTTCGAAATCCTTAGCTTAATCCTAACAACATTCAAACAACAAGAATATCTTTCAATTATCGAACTAAACAATCCAACATAATTTACGAGTCGACGAAAGTATACCTCAAACTCCTTCAAATCTCGAACCTACAACAATTATAAATCCATAATCTATCAATAACGGTGCGATATAACCAACGAAAATGAATTTAAATTGAATGATTAAAATCTCACTTCCGGGCAGCCTGCTCAAACCAAGAACTTATAAGCTGGAAAACAAGTCTAAAATGTCACAACTTGAGCTAAACTAGCTGGACCGGAGTAGCCTTCGAGCTCGCCGAAAAACACACCGGAAAATGGCTGGAAATAAACTGGACGAACAGAGGAAGGTTTCAATTAATCTTAACTTCGAAATACAACCTTTAGATGGTCTAAAACTCTCCGAAAATCGAAGCTTGCTTACTTGAATATTGCAGCAGAAAATAGCAGCCCGACCAGGTTACTTACAGGTCTTGATTCGGGCCTAAACCAGCATCAAATTCAGTGCTTCATGTCTTGAATCGAATCTACAGATGTAAGGAAGAAAAACCCTTAAACGGATCGAAGTTTGGACTCCGGACGAAGAAGATACGAGCAAAATACCGCAGCTGCTCCAAGGGTGCATGACGGGAAATGAGTTTGGAGTTGGAGCTTTCTTTTCTCTTTCTTTCTTGCTTGCTTTATGCGTACATGTATGTATGTACGTGGATGCGTGTATATCCTTTTTATTATAATTGTTGGACAACTTGACACGGTCCTGATATTACAACTCCCGTGTGTTATTTTAGCTCTAATATGTATCATATATCGTTTAAATTTCGATATTCAAAAATACATATTTTTAACACAGTAAAATATTTATTTGGCATAAATAATTATTTTAAATTATGCCAAATAATCAGATAATTAACTTCAGGGTCTTACAGTCGTCCTCTAAAATGTTAAATATCTCAAATATGTTAACCGTTAGAAATAAAAATAATTTTAAATATAACACGCAAGAATTTAAACTTTTAATCTCAACAAAGTCAATTAATATCATGCATGTGGTCATGTCGGCCACTTAATTTTTGGGACGTTACACAGACCCTCTTTGGTCAGCTCTCAAATTCAAATCCTGATCTATCATTCAAGTTTAAGATTATTCATAGTGAACTCTATTTTAAAATGTAAACTGTTACTACCTAACTGACTTTAGTATTTGAGATTTTGAAGACCCTTGGTGTTGATAAAAAGAGGAAGATGGTCAGAGAAAGTAACAAAGCTAAAAAAACTAATCATCACAATAAACCAACTGATTCAAGCAAACTGAGTAGCTCGATTTTCTAATTAAGTTATGTCTAATCATGTTTAATTAGTCAAATCATGGTAAATGGATCTTCAACTAAGATTATATAGTTAAAATCGGATTCAGAATGATAAGATGTGGCCCCAAGTGTCTGGGCAGTTCAGAAGATCCGAAGCAAGGCCATGCATGGACTGGTGGTTTTGAACCCTTCGGAATCAAGATTGCAGTTCGGATGCAAAGCGTGAGTTCAGAAGCTCCAAAAGCGTTTGGATGACATTGTTCAGTATCGTAAATACAAAGAAGTTTGGAAGTTTTGAAATACAGATCGGAAGATCCGATCGCCTTTGGATAAGAAAGTATGGGTTTTCTTATTACTGATTTGAATCGAGGGAGTTCGGAAGCTCTGAAATCTGCAAGCAATAGGGAGTTGTCCAATCACAAGACACAAATTTGGTGGTTAGAGTTTGGAAGCTCCGATTGGGAGAGCGGCAGTTCCGAAGTGCGTTCGGAACTCCGAAGGAAGGATTGGAAGTTTCGATTGTTGCTTATATATGGAGGGCCGAGGTTGCCATTTCATTTGCCAATTTCTAGTATTTCCTATCTAGTTTTAATGCATTCTAGGGCTTTCTATGTGTGGTTTGAGGGTCAGTCGATATCAAGGCGCTATCAGCATCGTAACGGTGTTGAGCCTAGACTTTGGAGCTATTTCCATAAAAGGGCTAACACGGATGCATATATAAAACTAGACTCTAATTGGCTTTTGTGAGTAGCTATTAATCTAGTTAAGGTTGTTAGTACATAAAGAGTGATATGGTAACTAGCTGTTTATAGTCTTGGACTTGAGTACCCGAGTTGCTTGAATAGAGATACAGACGTACTATCCCAGATATCATGGTTGAGTATGCATGTTATATATTTTCATGTTTATATGTATGTTTTATGTGCATATATTATCTCACGATTATTTTCTTTCATGCATTATTGTGTTGAGCTTGTACCATAATATAACCAATAGTGGGGTTCTCAGTCTTGAGTTCTTGAGTTGATGGTTGGAACAATTGGTTACCATATCAGGTCGTCTATATACACAGTCTTATTTATAGTGTATGAGCCACCTATTGATGTGACGGTCCAATGTGCTATATAACATTATGTCACTTGATTGAACAAGAATTTTATTGTGATAGGTTTCTGGTACTCATTCATTTGCATTGCCATTCATAAAAATTGTATACTCGCTCACGTCCTCGGTTTTTTTCTTGTACACCCCATTCTATGGAGCGAGGCTTAGGCTAGACAGACCAAGAAGTAGAAGTTTTTGAGTTGCAGCAATCCCAAGGATGGCATGTTTCCGGTATCAGGTTTTGGTTGAGGATATTTAATTTCAGTACTTTATTCGATGAGATTGAATAAATAATATTTCACTTTTGGTTTAAAGGCCGGTTGTATTCAACCGGTTTTTTGGTTACAATGATTATCCTGTTTTAAGTTTTAAATTTCATGCCTAAGTATGATTAGTAGGTGAGCCCGGAGCGGGTCGCTACACAAACACTCAAGTAGAGACACTCATCAAAAATAATGCAAGTTTATCAGATTACAGTTTTTCTTTTTAAAAAAAAATATATAATTTTATGTACATCAGTTTATCAGGTTATTTTACAAGGACATTTTATATTAATTATTTTTGTATTTCTCAGAGTTTCGAAATACCAAATAGGGGGAAATTATCGGACAATTATAAGTTTTGTTGTTTTAACAATCTAAGACAAAAACTGATCAAGTCATATAGATATCAAGTCAACTGAACTGAATGGAAAATGGACTACTAAATTGGACTAGACAACGAAACTGAATAATCTCGATTGAGAATTTTGTGAATATCAAATTTAAAGATCAGTATTTAGTCCAATTCGATACATTCTCTGAAGCATATCAGTTTATCTTATAACACTGCTAGAATCGGATAAAATTTTGCTTACAAAATTGACTTTGAAAAGTATGAGCACTACCAAGTGTAGTATTGTCAAAAAGGACAAGTGACGTGGACAAGATATGGTTAACGACTATTATATTTGAAATGGATATAATTAGACTCGTCAATTCGGGTTTGGCCCGTCGGGCCAACCCGCCCTACCATTAAAAAATGGCGGGTTGGGTCATGCTTTTTTCGGCCCGTCAAGAGGCGGACCGAAACGAACTGACCCGTTTGGGCCACGGGCCAGGGCGGGGCGGGCTGGCCCGCGGGTCGGCCCGTCAATTTTTTTTTTTTACATTTAAAAATTTATATTATAATTAATATTTTAAATTTTTATGTATGATTGATAAGTTTTAAACAATTTTTATTGTTTCAAATATTTTATAAATGATTATAAGATCTAAATAATTTATATGATTTTTGATAATGTATTTTTAATTGATTATTTTTAAAATTTTATTGTATTTATAATGATTTATTTATTGTTAATGAGCTTTTAAATATGTATATCATTTATAAATATTTATTTATGATTTTTAAATATTTTTTTAAAAAAAATTAATTTTTTTTCAAATTTATGGCGGGTTGGCTCGCCCAACCCGCAATCCATGACGGGTTGGGTTGGGCTGGGCTATTCCCAACCCGCCTTCAATTTGGGCCGGCCTGCCCCACCCCGCCCCGCCCGATGGCGGTCCAGGGCTGGGCAGGGTGGGCCGGCCCGAATTGAAAGGTCTATATATAATTCAAGTTATGTGACCATTATAACATATGTCTAGAAATAGAAAATGATGGATATATTAGTCAGGCTATGTGCGTGGCAAACTTCGCTTATTATCAAGTATTCAAGCTTTCAAGAGCTCACCTGATCAAAATTATAATAGCGCAGTTTCATCTTTTATAATCCCATTGTGGATCATTTTAGTGCTTGAGTTTCAAGTTGATTTATTTGTTTGCAAGTTGTTAAAGGTAATGTAATGAAGAGTAAACTAGGAGTTTTAGACTTTTAGTTAGGTAGTTTTAAGTCCTAACTGAATTGGATTGTTACAAGTGTTGTAATCATCGAAGTCTTCTAGTGCATATCTTTCTTACAAGGAAGAAGGGTGACATAGGAGTTATTCAAGTATCTAACATCCAGAAATATATTGTTACACTTTTTCTTATAGAAAATTTTTACTTATCCGGCTGAATATTTTGTTCAATCTATCATATAGGTTATTTTCCACACATAACTGATTTGTTACCCAAATGACATTGACAAATCGAGAATTGCAAATTTCAAGTTGTTAACCTAACCGAATTATTAGAAATTTAGTGTGATTGTTTATCCAACCCCTTTTTAATCAATCACCCGATCCTAACAAATTCATTTAAGTTTAATATATATATATATATATATACAAACATTTTGCCGTTTCCTTTTTCTCTATTTTTTAATTATATATAAAAAATAGTACAAGAACATAATGAGTAATGTGACCATATATATGAATTCGTAATTTTATTATATTTTACATATATATATATATAATATATATATATATATATATATATACACATTTTGCCGTTTCCTTTTTCTCTATTTTTTAATTATATATAAAAAATAGTACAAGAACATAATGCGTAATGTAGCCATATGAATTCGTAATTTTATTATATTTTACTTTTGTGTGGATAAAACTCCACGGACGGGGCAATATGGGAGGCTGGAAGATCCCTATCAATTCATTAAAAGACTAAAAAACAAAGGAGAGGAGGAAGTGATCACGACAGTTGGTGAGTAGTGAGTTAAATAGTTTTAACTATTTAGGTAATGGTTGAAAGAGTTTGTGAAGAAAAGTTTAAAAATACTTTTTAAGAGATCTCTCAACACTTTCTTAGTCTTCTTAAGCTTCGTCATAACATATGAAAAGAGTATATTATATATAATGAAATCCATATATAGTTGTCCATGTACTAAAAGTAATATTTGCAACTGTTTAAAAAGTGATTAAATAATTAAAAAACTTTAAAATATTTTTTTTAAACAGCTGCAAACACTACTTAAATCCACGTTACTAATTATATTTGTAGCGTTTGCCCACAAGGAAAAGGTCAGTTTTCTTGTGTGTTGTAAGTCCAGTAGACTCTTCCATGTCCACGTCTTCTTCCTTCATTCCATTGGGCAACTCCCACTCGAAGGAGTAGAGAAGATTGGCGAGTGCAAGTTCAAAAGTTGCGACACCAATATTCATTCCGGGGCATCCTCTTCTGCCCGATCCAAATGGGATCAGACCGTAATCATGTCCCTTGTAGTCGATAGTGCTATTCAAGAATCGCTCTGGCATAAATTCAGTAGGGTTTTCCCAATATTCGGGGTCTAAACCGATCGCATAAATATTCACATACATCATGGTTTTTGGTGGGATATCGTACCCATCTATGGTGCAATGTTGTGTACTTTCTCTTGGAACGGAGAGCGGAGTTGGAGGAAACATTCTCAGTGTTTCCTTCGTGACTGCTTTTAGATAAGGAAGATTTTTGATATCATCTTCATCTACGACACCTTTGTTTCCTATTACATTCCACACTTCTTCTTGTGCTTTCTTCATTTCTTGGGGTTTCTTGATTAGAGCCGTCATGCCCCACGCTATCAATGATGAAATTGTATCCGTTCCAGCGATCAATACGTTCTATAATAAATAAAAATTTGTCACACATAAAATTATTTTAAAGTCATATATTCGATATTTGGACATTGATAGGATGATTGAATATGCAATATGATTTTTTGGAAATGTTAATTTGATTTTTAGACTTAGTTTCGGTAAGGGAAAATTGCAAATTTAGTCCTGTATGTTTGTCACTTTGCGATTTTGGTCCTTTATGTTTTCACATTTCAGTTTTAGTCATGTATGTTTCGATTTTTGGCAATTTCGGTCCTTTTTCTTCGAAAATGCTGACGTGGCACTGTACACGTCAGCTCCACATCAGCATTGAATTTGTGCCACGTCAGCGCCACATCGGAAAAAGGACTAAAATTGCCAAAAAAATAAAGATAGCGGACTAAAACTGCAATTTGAAAATATAAAGGACCAAAATCGCAAAGTGACAAACATACAGGACCAAAAAAGCAATTTTCCCGTTTCGGTAATTCATAGATTTGGTGAAAATAAATAGGAATTAATATGATATAAATGGTTTTCCACAAGATTGTATTAATTGAGAAATACGTGAGATATTGTTCGTGGTAAATTAAGTGTTGGTTGAGGTAGGTATGAGCTGTTTTTATTACGACGCCTATAATGACATGTAATAATATTAAGTATTTTATAGTGAGTAACGTGCCTTATGTGCTTCTTGTGAATTGTATGATGCATTCACGCATTTTTTATTATTGTTAATATGCAGAGTTGAGAATAATCTCTATTTGTTTTATAAAATATTAATCAGGACATAGGCTCTTTCACTTTCTCTCTTTTCAAAAAGTTATAAGTAATCACAGAAGAATAAAAAAAATCTTAAAAAATGGTTAAGCGCCAACTTTACTCCCTCTACCTGATATATATTTATGTCGTTGCATGAGTAATATCGTTATCCTGGCGTAACTCACAGATGCTATAAAATAATTGGTCAAAGGGGAAGGTAAAAAAACATAGGGTACGTAGCTAGATGTGAAAGTCATACCATCAGAATTCCCTTGATATTATCCCAATCAATCTGAACAGCGGCGGTTTGGTCTTGTTTCAACTTGATCATCAGATCAAGAATGTCCCCATTCATTGATTCGGGCCGATTCGGATCAAGATGATCATCTATAAGTTGTTGATAAATATTATCCAATTCCCTGAAGTTCTTCTCGAGTCTTGAATGCATCCCAGTAAATTTATCAATCCAACCCAACAAAGGGAAATAATCACCCAAAAAAAAGGCCGTTCCGGTCACTTGAGCTTCTTCAAAGACCTCATCGAACCTCTTTTTACCCATTTCATCGTACTTCTTCCCGAATCCGGCTCGACATATGATCCTGTTTGTTAGAAGGAAAGCGGCCCGACTCACGTTTATGAGCCCGGACGAATCCGATGTTTTGGTCATTTCTTCGATCATGCGAGAAACTTCTTCTTTTCGAATGGGAAGAAACGAAACCACCTGTTTAACGCTAAAAAGATGACTGAGGCTCAGTTTCCTCATTTCCCTCCAGGTTTGGTCATAGCTTGAGAAAGTGATGTCCTTGCCATTATAAGAATATTTCTGGAAGCCAATTAGTGCTGGCCTTCCCGCCATTGCTAGGTCATTATGTTTCAAGGCTAACATGGCTAC
The DNA here is from genome assembly GCF_033568475.1 of Henckelia pumila. Classification (NCBI taxonomy): domain Eukaryota; kingdom Viridiplantae; phylum Streptophyta; class Magnoliopsida; order Lamiales; family Gesneriaceae; genus Henckelia; species Henckelia pumila. The sequence continues at coordinate 133,021,274 of NC_133120.1, forward strand.
TCTTGCAGAAGAAATCGCGATCGCGTGCCGAGAGCCGAATTTCATCCACATGAGAGGGCCATGCTTTTTAGCTAGTTGGTGGAGGTAGAGGTGGGGGTGTGTGGGATCGAATTGGTGCAGTATCCCGATTAGCGGGAGCCCTTTGGGACCTGGTGGAAGGCGACCACTTTTCTTGGAATTTTTTGGTTTAAAGATATTGAAAAGGATAATCATTGAGAAAGATAGTACCAGGAGAAGGAAAAGCATGGTGTTCATGGTACATGCACAAAACAACATTGTTGTTTTTTGGGTTTGTATTTCTACTGATGATTGAGATATCTCTTATTTATAAAGGCGTGGGTTTTTTTTTTATAATAATAATAGAAAAATGTTATATGTATAACGAGAGTTATAAATTGAGTTATAAAATGCATTTGAAATTACAAAATTATCCTTCCATTTTATTTGGAGAAACACTTTCAAAATTACATTTAGGATAATTTTGTAATTTAAAATTTATTTTATAATCTAACGTGTAATCTCATTTGTAATATATATATATATATATATATATATATATATATATATACACACGTACTTTTTCATATGCATTCTTGGTCTTCATTGTGTAATAAAATGATTTAATTAATTTGACAAGAGATACATGACATTAATATAATTTGCCGAAATTAATAGTCAGTTTGATATAAAGTATTAACTTAAAAAAATTGAAAAATTGCAATTTTAATCTGTTAATTTTGTCATTTTGTGATTTTGATCTTTTATGTTTTTAGATTTCATCGATTTTTAGTAATTTTTGACCTTTTTGTTGGAAATGCTGATGTATCACTCACTACACACGTCAGCTTCATATCAGCGTTGTATTGGTGTTAAATCAATGTCACGTCGAAAAACGGACTCAAATTGTCAAGAAAAAAAACAAATATAGTGGATCAAAACTAAAATCTGAAAATATAGATAATCAAAATCGTAAAAAGACAAAAGTACAAAACCAATTAACAAGGAATTTTTCCTGAAAAATAATTTTATCTTTTTAAAATGTTGTTATTGAATAAATAAAAATGATTTTGACGTTTCGATAAGTGTTATAAAATGGTTTTGTGTTTTTTTTTTTATGTTTTTGTATTAAGACTGCTTTTGTAACCTAACGTTACCATTTTTCAGAAAAACATTTTTTTTAATTTTAATAAGTTTTATTTTAATCTTTTGACTTCTTTGACGTGACTTTAATACTTTCAATATAGCGACCCTACCCAGATCCACTACCTAATCAGAGTAATTAGCGCATGCAGTAAATAATTAAAGCATAAAGAGCGGATAGTTTAAATACAATAAATCTAATCGGCAGAATACAACCGAAGACAATAAATAAGTGTATAATAATTTTATACAACCATATCAAAAAGTTTAGGGTATCAAATTCCCAAACAACTACCTCCACTCAGGTACCAGCCTCAACCTTGCTGCGAACCGTCGGGACCGTCCAGCCTCAAACCTGCCCCGCCACAAGATATCCCAAGAACACCAAACACAGGGGCGTGAGCGACAACGCTCAATACGAAAGAAATGATATATAAACAAATATGCAGCATACAAATGACTTTAAAATCCTGGGTAAAACAGTCTGCTCAGGGTCGCCATGAATACACAGTACCGTGCTAAGAGAGCGACTCTGCGGGGTACTCGTATATTCCCCTATCAACTATAGTGTCAACTCCTTTGTCGTGGTCGCTCCTAGTGATAGCAAAACCGGGGGCTGAGCCTCCCCTGACACGAATCCATAAGGAGTAACTCATCACCGATGAAAACTGTCTCGACTCGCATCATACTGGATGCAGTCTCATGTAAATCATACATGTGATAAAGTGATAAAACATGAATTACAAAGCACATACAAATGCAATATATAAGCATATATATCATGCCGAATATCTGGGTCAGTACTTACGTACCTCTAACACTGCAGGCCAAATCCTAGCACTCTGGCCTAGATCCCACGCCTACAAGCCCACACTACTATTACTACAATTCAAACACCCATGCTTCACTAATTAAGCTCTAAAAATATTAACTAAGCTATTCCATACTCCTAAATATTTTTAAAAATCCAAAGCTATACATGCGTCCGTCGTCAGCCCACTGATGACGATAGCCTCAAAACTTAGGCACAGCTCCGCTACTAGCCCCGTAGCATCTAGCCACTTGCACCACGTCAATAGGATGCCAAGAAAGCCTAAAACTATTTGTAAAAAGAAGAGAGAAGAAGGGAACTCGGTGCACTGAGAAATGAGCTCGGCACCCCTTTATATAGGCAAATATCGGAGCGTTAGATCTTGGGTTCGGAGCGTCCGATCAAGTTTGGACCGTCCGATCTCTCCTGGTCATACACGTGTTTAGCTTCCAGAGGACGCATGCCGACACACCTTCGAAGCCTCCGATCTCCCCTTCGGAGCGTCTGAAGTCTTCTCAGTGATGTCACCAATGACGTAATATCTCGGACAGCTGGCTGCCAGAGTTCGGAGCCTCCAAACTCCGATCGGTTTGTCTGAACTCCTTTAGAGCGTCCGTTCTCCGATGGTAGCTTCCGAACTATCCCTATTTTGGACCCTCTGATCCTCTACTTTGTACCATCCAAACATGGGAAAATCTTAATCACGGTTAAACCCAAATTAATTAATTATAATTAATTTCTTAATCATCTTACTTGGGTACGAGTTACTACATTCAGTAGTTTATTCCCTAAAAAAAGGGTTGATCCTGAAGGAGACCTCTTCGCATGAGTAAGAGATTCATTACCCCATTCAGAATTTAAATCGAGGGATGTACACGAGTAAGCAGGGATTCGAGGGAGAGGACAGCATGACCAAACCCCCAAAGCTTACCCCCACAATAATTTAATGGGAAATATTCCCCACATGAGGATCGACCCCGCAACGCTGAAATTGTTTTTCCCACTTCACCTCAAATCATACAAACTCGTCTATGAACCTGTGGGATTAGTAGGCCATTCCCATTTTGGCATTGATGGGTATCTCGGTTATTAACAAATCAAACATTAATACATGTATCCTATTGCCAAAAACTTTAATTGTGACTGAATGAAAATTTATGTTTGGTTCTAAGGATTTAAAGTAAATTTGTCCTTATTTTAATTGTGATTACCACACAATCCATGAATTTTATGGTTGTAGATTGCAATTAATTTTTAGATGGTCAATGAACGATTAAAGATGCTACTTACTATGTTTTAATTCTTTTTTTAGAGTATGAGTACAATCTTAATCCAGATTACAAAGATACAATATAACTTTTAGTTTGAAGCACAAATGACGGGATTTGAACATGAACTCGAGACAACTTGCTATTATCTCAAGAATAAAAATTAAAAAAAACTTCTAAATCTACCTAAATAAATTAAAAAAAACTACCCGCAATCATCAAAAATTGAATTAATTTGAGATCAACTAGGTCTTAGGACCTCAGCCTTAGCCATTGCGCTAAGGCCTCGTCGGCATTTATTGTGTTTTACTAGCACTACCTGCTTCTACAATTAATTATAATTAACGATCTTTTGTTTGATGTGTAATTAATTGTTTTCCCACTATTTTTGATGTGCAACATACATCATATGTAAATTAAAATAACTAATAAATAAATGTTATATTATTCTTTCCGGATTAACAGCTCAAGTCACCACTATTAACAATCAGTAACTTTAAAGCAAAGAACACCACTAGATCTATCAAGATGAATAAATGATAAAAAAAAAAAAAACAACAAGAAACCAGCACCGATCTACACAACAGCAAGTCAAGAACAAATGCAAGAAAGTAAAATACATCAGTTTACGTGGTTCGGCAATTAATCTGCTTACATCCACAGAAGTTTTTACTCTTATTATCTCATCCAACAATCCAGAATACAAGACAACACAATACTACCAATATTTAATTTTGTATTTATATATTTTGAATTGGATTATTGTTAAATATTGTAAATTATTATTGATTCAAATATGAGTCATTTTCACTTATCAAAATTATTGCAAAGAAAAATATGTATTTTTTTAAAAAATAGATAAAATTGATAAACTGAGTTATATAAAAAAGGATAAATTGGGAGGAAAACAAAGAAATTAAAGGAGGGTAAATTAGGATTTATGTGGATTTTTTTTCAACAAATATTATTCATGGATATGTTATACATAATTTAATTAAGAATGAAAAATCTCATTAAATTAGGATATAATGACGGGCCTTGAAATTTGAGAAAAAATGATTCTTTTAAGTAAACAAGGTATGAGATTTGATTAATATGGTCATCTTACGATTATAAAACCAAGAAACATTGTATTATCACGGCCCTCAACTTTTACAAATAGCACCTTATATATGTGTGTCTTGGCATGCATATATAGCGAAGATCAAATCTTTGGTCAAGTAATTTGTAGATTTCTATTTTTAGCCTAGTTAATAGTGAATTTGCAACTTTAGTGTTGTTATTTGTATGTTGAGAATTTAATTTTGGGGAGGGATATTTTTTACACTTCACTTTTTGTTAACCACACTCTATTTATTATATTTTTAGTACAAGTTGACTATAATACTCTTTAATCAATTTTTCGTAAATTCCTTAATAGTCTCATTAATTCCTAAAATAAGCTTCCTAAACTTTAACAACTCAATATATTATAGTTATATATATATATATATATATATATATATATATATATGTGTGTGTGTGTGTGTGTGTGTATATATGTATGTATATATTTCAGTATTGTTGGAATATTGTTGTTTTTGGGTTTGTATTTCTACTGATGATCGAGATATCTCTTATTTATACAGGCGTGGGGTTTGTTTCTAATAATAATAATTAATATTATGTATATAGATTTTCTTATGCATTCTTGGTCTTCGTTGTGTAATAAATATGAATTTGACAAGAGATACATGACATTAATATAATTTGCCAAAATTAATAGTCAGTTTGATATAAAGTATTAACTTAAAAAACTGAAAAATTGCAATTTTAATATGTTGATTTTGTCATTTTATGATTTTGGTCTTTTATGTTTTTAGATTTCATTTTTCTTCCTATATGTTTCGATTTTTAGTAATTTTTGACATTTTTTCCAAAAATATAATACTGATGTGACACTTCACACGTCAACTTCATATCAGCGTTGTATTGGTGTCAAATCAACGCCACGTTGGAAAAAAAACTCAAATTGTCAGAAAATAAAACCAAATAAAGTGAAATCTGAAAATTTAGATGATCGAAATCATAAAGAGAAAAAAGTACAGGACCAACAAGGAATTTTTCCTGAAAAATAATTTTATCTTTTTAAAATGATGTTAGTGACGAAATAAAAATGATTTTGACGTTTCGATAAATGTTATAAAATGCTTTTGTTTTTTTATGTTTTTGTTTTAAGACTTCTTTTGTAATCTAATTTTACCATTTTTTAGAATTTTTTTTTTGTTTTATTAAGTTTTTTTTAATCTTTTGACTTCTTTGACGTGACTTTAATACTTTCAGTAGGTTGTTTCCTAAAAAAAGGGTTGATCCCGGGGATCTCTCCACATGAGTCAGAGGTTCATTATCCCATGAAGAATTTAAATCGAGTGATGTACACGAGTAGGCAGGGACTCGAGGGAGAGGACATCATGACTCAACCCGGCCCCAAAGCTTACCACACAATATTTTAGTGGGAAATATTCCCTACACGAGGGTCGACCCTGCAATGCCGAAATTTTTTTTTTCACGTCACCTCAAATCTTACCAACTTTTCTATAAACCTGTGGGATCAGTAAGCCATTCCCATTCCTATTTCGACATTGAGGGGTATCCTGGTTATTAACAAATCAAACATTAAGACATGTATCCTATTGCCAAAAAACTTTAACTCTGACTGAATGCAAAGTTATGTTTGGTTCTAAGGATTTAAAGTAAATTTGTCCTTATTTTAATTGTGATTACCACACAGTCCTTGAATTTTATGGTTGTAGATTGCAATTAATTTTTAGATGGTCGATGAACGATTAGAGATGCTACTTATTGTGTTTTAATTCTTTTTTTTAGAGTATGAGAACAATCTTAATCCAGATTACAAAGATATAATATAACTATCAGCTGAAAGCCTAAATGACGGGATTTAAGCATAGACTCGAGACTTGCTAATTATCTCGAGAATAGAAATTACAAAAAAAAAATTCTAAATCTACCTAAATAAATTAAAGAAACTACATGTAATCAGCAAGAAACAAATTAACTTGAGATTAACTTGTCTTAAGACCTCAGCCTTAGCCATTGCAGTAAGGACACGTCGGCATTTACTGTGTTTTACTAGCACTAAATGCTTCTGCAATTAATTATAGTTAACGATCTTTTGTTTGATGTGTAATTAATTGTTTTCCCATGATTTTTTATGTGCAACATAAATCATATGTAAAAATAACTAATAAATAAATGTTATGATTATTTTCGGATTAACAGCTCAAGTCACTAACAATCAACATCTTTAAAGCAAAGAACACCACTAGATGAATAAACGATAAAAAACAGCAAGAAACCAACACTGATCTACGCAGCAACAAATCAAGAACAATTAATGCAAGAAAGTAAAAAACATCAGTTTACGTGGTTCGGTAATTAATCTGCCTACATCCACGTGAGGCTTTAATATTATTATCTCACCCAACAATCCAGAATACATGACAACATAATACCACCAATATTCAACAAGAAAGATTTACAATATAGATTATGAACACAAGAACAAGTTACAAAACTTCTATCCTCTTCTTTGATGCCTTGTTCTCTCTTCTCTAATTTGATTCCTTCTTGCTTCTACTGAGTAATCGTGTTTCTTAGAAATGAATCTCTATTTTGTTATGTATATAGTCAACTATCGCAATTCTTTCTATTGGCTCAAATCTCAGCTTCCAACGGATCTTAGTTGAGCTTCCACTAGACTCTCCCATATCCAATTTGTGTATTATATTGGGCCTAACTTAATTCTTGGCCAAGGAATTAAGTTTGGCCCAATTCCAACTCAGTGTATATGGCCTTCTCCAAGCCCAAAGCAAAACCAAGCTTTGATCCAATAAGGCAGACACCACCTTTCAATAAATATTTTAAATACGAAAATAATTAATTCTGACTTTAGATTACAGGGATCAGATTTGTGACAAACTTCAAAAGAGATTTCAATTTTCCAACATCTTCTATTTCTTGAATAGTATGTGCAACAATTGTTTATTTAATTAGTTGTATTACTCGTAAAACAAATGCTATGACATGTTCGTTATTTTTCGTGGATAAATTATCAGTCTCCAGTGATACTAAATAAAATTGAAAGATTTTATCCGAGGTTCAAATCTAACCCAAGCACAAATCTTTGAGTATGAAGTAAACTTGAAACTATTCAAAGAGTGTTGGAGAGGGCCATGAAGGTGTTCCGATGTAGTCCCTTAGATGCTTAAGTTAGAGACTGTGAATAAGTGAATAGAGCAGCTTGGGAATGAATGAAATTAGTTGCAAATGACATGAACAAACTCGGTATTTATAGGAGAGAATGTAGGGGGCCACGCCTTTTATGTAGGGGACCATGCCATTTCCATGGGAGACCACGTGTGTGTAGCTCACACGCTTCTTCATTCGGGACTCTCCTTCCTTGGGCGATCCAAAGCATGGTCTCACCCTCTAGGCGAGACTAAAACTATGGGATCTCACCTTTGAGGCAAGGCCTAAGCTATACTAGCCCAACCTTGAGACAACATCATCGTCCTCTTCTATTTTTTCATTTTCTCCTTCATTCCTATATTCACATATTCAACTATAAGCTCTCATTCTCACTTCATAATTCTATATTGTCATGAAGTCTTGACTCATAAAAGGTCCCTCGAAGATAGGGTCTAACTTGTTGAGATTGAACCCCATGATCGGGAAACCAGTGTACTTATTTTCCACCACTTGCCATATCTATCTCACTTCGCACGTCTACATCAATATTGCCCTTCATAACTCGCCCCTTAACTCTTGCAAGAACAATATTCACCCCACTATCCTCGTACGTGCTTGCCCAGCTATCCTAGCCCAACCTTACTTCCTCTCGCCAGCCGGCCCTCGTGCCTCGCCTCACTCTCTTCCAATTTCCTTCATCACCTTCACCAACTATTCGATAGGATCTTGAAATTTGGACCCAAAGGTAAACTTACTCCAAGATTTATTGGTCCGTTTAAAATATTAGACAACATTGGGAATGTAGTGAACAAAATCCGATCACCTACTAGACAGAACTTTAAGCACGCAATTAACTTAAGCAATAAACAACATCAAAGATAACTCCAAAAATTAAATAAATTGCTAACTCAATAGAATACAACCGGAAACTGAAGTAAACATTTGGTAAATAGACAACCTAATCGAATGTCGAAATAAACAACTTAAGAACTAATGGTAACCTCCGCAACTAGCTCTGGTCACCTACTATAACAAAGCAGTAAAACATGGATCAAAATACAAAAAAATGCAACATATATGCATGCATGCTCGCTTGCATCTCAGTCAGTACTTACGTTCCTCAACAACTGGCCTAGATGTACAAGCATTTATAGTCCATCATTGCATCCGTCATCAGCACGCTGATGTCGAAGGCCTTAACCTTGGGAAAGCTCTGCTAAAAGCTCCGTAGCACCTCTCTATCGCCCGACCCTCTAGTATAAGCCTAAAACACAAAGAATATATATTGATACACACTCAAACATGCACCAACCATGAGAAATATACGGACTATTTATAGATAGAATTCGGAAAGTCCGACGAGTTTGGAAGGTCCAAACTCGCATGCTTGCCACGTCTCCGATCTTCCCCGATCGAAAGCTATGATCTATACTTCGGAAGTTCCGAACTCGTACTTTGGAAGCACCGATCTGCATGCATTTCCACGCGTCTGTACCTTCATGACACGTAACAAGTGCGCATGGCCTAAATCACTTCAAAAGGTCCGATCTCACGTTCGGAAATTCCGATCCCATTCCTTGCATCTGAACCACGCCCGATCCATCCAATCAGTTTGGACCCTTTGAACTTTCGTAGCTCATGTTCGGTGCTTCCAAACTGCTCGAGCAACTTGTGTCCTGCAAACTATTTCCGGACATTCTGGAGTCGTTTCTCCACTTGGTTTTATTATATTAAAATCCTTTAATCTTTTTTTACTTATTCTAAACATTTTTACCCACTTAATCACATAAAACATATTTTGGGTTACTATAGGGAATGTGGCTTATATTTTGGTTTTGCCACCATATCTGTTTGGTATTGATGACATATTTCATGGATCCTTGTTGAGACTGTACGTGGCTGATGAGTATCACGTGTTGCAACCCGCAGAGATTTAGTTTAATTCTGATTTGTCTTATGTGGAAAAACTAGTTCATATCCTAGGCCGATCTGACATGATGTTGCAGGACAAGACTATACCCCTCGTTTTGGTTCAGTGGCAATGTCGAGGTACCGATTATGCGACTTGGGAGGTAGAGAGTGTTATGCACTTGGAGCATCCTGAGAGAGTTATTTGGATTTCTATTTCCTTTTATTGCAACAACATTACTTGTAAATCTCATATTGTAATAAAAGAAATTTTGATCAACTATTTCATGGCATATCCTAGTCCTGATTTCGAGGAAGAAATCTATTAAGAGGGGTAGAATGTAGTAACCATAGTGAAAGATTGGGTGCTCGGTTAGCCAACTTGTGGCTAAGGGCTTTTATGACTCTATGTAAAACAATCTTTTGTTTAATATAATTTATACTTTTATAATGGTATTGACTTTATCTTTCTTCATATTGTTATATGATGATATAATATTGTTGTTTTGATAAAGACCTTGAATATGCTATAGTGTATGTAAGATGTGGTAGCACATGGGGATGACTATCATGAAACACATCTTATAGTCACTGTATATTCTAAACTGTTCCTAGTCAATTGAGCCATCCGCAAATAAGGATAAGGATCGCTCGAGATTGAGACTAGCATTTGCGATGCCGAGTACCACGTTTCATTGGTATGGAACATAGAGATGTTCAAAGCATGCAAATGGATATTCATATGATGAATGATTGAACTACCCTATTCGGACTTTCCAAGTGGTTATCACTTATCGAGTGGATAAAGTCCACGGTTTTGGTTGTACACCATTAGTCCTTATTACTTGAAACATCATTGAGACTCTATATGCTAGTACTGTACTTTGACTCGTTTACCGACTCTATTGGGGTCATCAGGTATCGGGATTGGGTACAGTTACGACACATAAAGGAGTCGATGCTTTGTTGTCAAGGATTCACCACATACTTGCGAGTGTGGATATCTTATGCGATCTGAGGAGATATTAGTGTGACGAATCTCTGGCCAGAGTACATGATGTGTTTTAGGTTAATGGGTTTTCCTAGTAACACATGCGATGTCACTATTTGATCTCCAAGATGTTATGCATAGTTATCGAATCTCGAACGACTCTCGATATACCAATGGTTGTTGATTCGATCGGGATATATGGTTGAAGGGAACGTACTGTACGCTAACCAAAATCTACTGGTTCTTGCAGGCACTATCAGTAATACCTAGGGAATCATGGGGCGATGTTGCTAGGCGCTCTTACCATGATTTGATGGGTAAGTCATAAATTGTTGTTCCGAGTCACAAGGAGTTGTGAGTCCACGGCTAGTTGTATACCTGAACCATTGAGGGTTACACAAGTAATGGATTACTAAAACCCCGTAGAGATAGTTAAATTTAAAGAGTTAAATTTAATGAAAGAGAAGTTGGACTTCTTATCTAAAGGTAGTGGGATTTCCTAAAATGACATAGGGATGGGCATTTTTGGAAATCACTGAATTCGGATTCAGAAAAATTATCTTGACTTTAACTGATGCAGAAATGGTTTCTGTGCACATTGGTAAAATCAGTTTATCAATCAGAGTCACGATGAATTTTATATTAATTTTTTGAACAACGGGCTTGGCTTGTTGGGCTTAAGTTATGGATTGTGGGCTTTAAGGAGTTAGAGTCCTAACACAATTATAACTTAACCTAGTCTAGAAATTATCTATAAATACATGTAGTGGGTTCGAAAATTGGGTGTGATTCAGTCTTCAAATTTTCGAACACTGCATAATTATTTCAAGAGGATTTTCGAAAAATTCCTCTGTCCCTTTCGGAGAAAATTCGGCTTGTGATTTTTATGAAAAATTACAATCTGAATTAACAGATCATATCTGTTTATTCTCTACGCAAACTTCTGATTGATTTCTAGTGCAGTCAATCAGAGGGTTTCTGTTTTCTGTTCGTGGACCTTATTCCGGTGATTGATCGTGACGCCATCAGTTCCCGAGATTTACAAGAAGAGCAGATTAAATTCTGTTGGAGTCCATAATCTCGTTTCGAGATTTAAGGTAAAACATTAATTGTGATTATTTGTTTTACTTGTGTGAATTTAATCGTAAAAGTTTTGATACCCAGATATAGAATCGTTCCATATTAATAAAATAAATTTTAAACTTTCGCTGCACCGGGTATCAATTCTAATTGATCTGAACACAGTTTTCCAACAGTGGTATCAGAGCCAGGTTGCTCAGATCAAACGATTAAATTAATCGATTGTACAAAATTTTTAAGCCTCGTTTTTTAAACAAAACAAATTTTTTAAAAATCAAAATTTTGACGGGCAAAACACGATTGGATCGCTGCCCATTGGGCAGCGATGGGCTGCCCAGCCCGAGCCCCGGTCGGGGCACAGGCTGCTTGGGATTGTCCCGGGCAGCCCGGAAAAATTAAATTTTTATTTTTTTAAAAAAATTTTGAATTTTTTGAAATTCTAGTGTTTGATCCGATCGAAAATTGTTTTCGATTGGATCACGAGGCATCGGATCGAATTGTTCGAGTCCGAAATTTTTTAAAAATTGATTTTTGGATAAATTTGAATTTTTGGAAAATTTATAAATTTTATCCGTTAAATTGAATTTATAAAATTAATTATTTTGGTACAATTGATGATAAGATATGATCTTATGGATGGATAAGATAAAATATGATTTTATCTTTTAATTATGATGTCATTGCATGTTTATCCAATTATTTAATTATTGAATTAATTAATGGATAAAGGATGATCGATTGCCATGACCAATGTTTTAGGTGTATGTTAGGTGATTTACATTTGTCTTATTGTTGTTGGTGTTTATTAATGGGCTTGGTTTATAGCCCAATATGATTGTCATATGTAATAAAAGTGGGCCTGGTTTATGGCCCGTTCCCACCCCTAAAAATGTATCCCATATTTGTCATCGAAATTTATTGTAAATTTATTAGACTTAGTGGGAGACAAAGATTTGAAGAAATGGTGGGCCCAGCAGACAATGAAGACCGAAGAAATGTAAATTGGAAGCACAATATAATAGGATTGCATTGCATACTTGCATATCACCTAGGATTGGACTTAGACTCGTGATTGGCAACCACGGGTCGAATAGTTAATGGGATCGATCATCCTTTAATAATATATGATATTATTGATGTATGCATGTTTAGACATAAATTGTATGAATCCCGCAAGCATACATAATTTGCATGATGAGACAAATTTTCAAAATAAAATCCCTCATTTTAAATATGATTTAAAATTGATATCAAGATAAACAAAAGGGAATTTTAAATATTGTTTAAATATTCCTACCTTCCATCAACGATCAATGTATGTGATGCTACCCACGGATACGGTCCGGCTCATATTATTGGGGGGGGGGGGCCCGTTCGTCGGAAAGCTGTACATTGGATCGACACATGTTGTAAGTTGGGTGGAACTCCCATGGGATTGGCTCATATTATTGGGGATCCACATGGCGACCGTCCATCACAACTTAATATTGATGGGTCATCTTGACATGTCACAATAAACGGCGTCATATTATTGGGCCCTTATTGGACATGAGGTAAAAACATGGAGGTTGCTTTGGAAGCAATTGGGCTCTACCTTTTGAAAATTACGGTTGGCTGATATTATTCGGGACCATAGTTTGTCAATTGGACTCCATGTTCCCACTAAAGAAAATGTTTCTCGTTTTCACTAGAGGGTAGTGAAATCGTCAAAATAGTGGGAGTGTAATTCATAAAATGAAATTCACCATATTTTATATCTTAGTAAATTAATTAAACAAATCACTGATTATTGTCTGTTTCCTTTTTCAGTATTTCATTACTATGAATTCGCGTAATCCACTACTCTCAATTCTCGATCAAAACAAGTTGACTGGCGCTAACTATACGGAATGGTTCCGTAAGTTAAAAATCATTCTAAATTCGGAGAAGGCTTTCTACGTGTTAGAGAAGCGTCCTCCGAAGGAAGCCCCGGCTAACACTAGTCCAGAAGAGTTGAAAAAGCTTGACGATTGGTGGGACCATGATGTCAAGGCAAAGAGTTATATGCTAGCATCAATGTCTGATGAACTCCAGAGGCGATTTGAGGATGCGGTGAATGCTGCTGACATTCACAGCGCACTCAAGAAACTTTTTGGAGCTCAGTCCAGGGCCGAGAAATTTGCGACTGTCAAAGAGCTCATGACATGCCGCATGCGAGATGGGACTTCGGTCCGTGAGCATGAGGTACACATGATTGGGCTCATTGAAAAGTTGGTAAAACTCGAACTAACATTAGAGCATGAACTCAATGTGGACTTGTTGCTTCTTTCACTTCCTTCGTCGTTTGGCAGCTTTTTGATGAACTTCAATATGAACAAGATAGAGGCCACCCTTGAAGAGATGGTCAATATGCTTGTGACTTATGAAGCCACACTAAAGAAGGATAAACCGGTACTCTTGGTTGGCTCCTCTTCTAACTCTAAGAAAGGACCAAGTGGAAAGGGTAAGAAACGTTCTGCCCCGCCAAAGAAGATTGTACCAAATAAGAAGGGAAAGGCCAAGGCTTCAATTGAGATAAAAGATGAAAACGTTTGTCATTACTGCAAAAAACCCGGTCATTGGAAACGTAACTGCAAGGAATACCTCGAACAGTTGCGAACTGCAAAGGGTATGTTTTACATTGAAATAAATGTTTCGCTTAATACTTCTTCTTGGGTATTGGATACCGGATGTGGATCTCACATTTGCAATGATTTGCAGGTAATGACAAGAAGTCGTAAGCTAAGGATGGGTGAGACCCAGCTAAGGCTCGGGAATGGTTCTAGAGTCGAAGCCAAAGCTATAGGAGACATTTATTTTGTTTTGCAGAACAATTTTAAGTTATTTTTGAGAGATGTTTTATATGTTCCGGATTTGGTCAAAAACATTATATCTATTTCTATGCTTGATAGAGATGGTTTTTCTTGCAATTTTGTAAATGAGATTTGCAATATTTACAAGAATGAATGTTTGATTGGAAATGGACAACTTGAAAACGATCTATATAGCTTAAGATTAAAAGACGTTCCAATTAATTATGTTGATAAACCGGTAACAACAATTAAAAGGAAGGACGATAGTCAAAACCCGGTAAACCTTTGGCATGCTAGGCTAGGTCATATTTCCTCAAGGAGGATGAACAAGCTAGTGGGAGAGGGCATGTTTGATATGTCTGATATTAACTCTCTACCTACTTGTGAGTCCTGCCTAAAGGAAAAAATGACTAAATCTCCTTTCAAAGGGAAACCTGAGCATAGTCAAAATCTGTTGGATTTGATCCATACAGATGTTTGCGGTCCATTTAGGATTGGTACTAAATGTGGCAACACTTACTTCATTACCTTTACTGATGATCATTCTAGGTATGGGTATTTATATTTAATGAAATATAAGTCTGAAGCATTTGAAAGGTTCAAAGAATTCAAGGCTGAAGTAGAAAACAAACTAGGTAAAAGTATTAAGGCACTTCGATCGGATCGAGGTGGAGAATACTTAAGTACCGAGTTTTTGAAATATCTAAAAGAGAATGAGATTCTCTCTCAGTGGACTCCTCCTATGACACCTCAGCTTAATGGTGTTTCGGAGCGTCGCAATCGAACTTTGTTGGACATGGTTCGATCCATGATGAGCTTCACTGAGCTCCCACCTTTGTTTTGGGGCTACGCGCTTGAAATGGCGCTATTGTTGTTAAACAACGTCCATACTAAAGCAGTAAATAAAACACCATACGAGTTATGGAATGGCAAAGCTCCTAAGTATTCGTACTTGAGGATTTGGGGATGTCCTGCTTACGTGAAGCAGACAGTGGGAGATAAGTTGGATAATCGATCCTCCTTATGTTATTTTGTGGGGTATCCGAAGAATTCAATCGGATATTATTTCTATCATCCTAATGAAACAAAAGTGTTTGTTTCAAGAAATGCCACCTTCTTGGAGAAGGAGTTCTTATTGGATAAGAAAGGCAAGATGATGGAACTCGAAGAAATTCGAGAAGAACCCGAGATACAAAATAGCGATCCTACACCTCAAGAATCATCACAAGACACGCCTACTACTAGGAGATCCGAGAGGAATTCTAGGCCTCCTATTAGATATGGTCTTCTTCTTGAAGGGGATCAAAGTGAACCCGACATTGGATGTGATCCAAGAAACTTCAAGGAAGCAATTTCTGATGCGGATTCAAATTTATGGCTTGAAGCTATGCAATCGGAAATAGATTCGATGCATTGTAACCAAGTTTGGTCTTTAGTAAATCCTCCCGATGGAATTGTTCCAATTGGGTGCAAATGGATCTACAAGAGAAAGCTTGGGCCTGATGGAAAGGTATTGACCTACAAGGCACGATTGGTGGCAAAAGGTTATACTCAAAGACAAGGAGTTGACTATGATGAAACCTTTTCACCAGTCGCAATGTTCAAGTCCATAAGAATCCTTATTGCCATAGCAGCATGGTATGACTATGAGATATGGAAAATGGATGTAAAGACTGCATTTCTTAATGGAAACATTAAGGAAGAGATCTATATGACGCAGCCTGAGGGATACACATCCATGGGAAGCGAGCATAAGGTATGCAAGCTTCAGAGATCAATCTATGGTCTCAAACAAGCATCAAAAAGTTGGAACCAGAAATTTGATGAAACAATAAAGGATTTTGGTTTCATCAAAAATCCGGAGGAACCATGCGTGTACAAGAAAGTAGTTAAGGATGCGGTAACATTCTTAGTACTTTATGTTGATGACATTCTACTCATGGGGAATGACGCAGGGATGTTGCAGTCAACAAAGATATGGTTATCAGGTAGATTCTCGATGAAGGATTTGGGTGAGGCCTCCTATATTCTTGGGATACAGATCTATAGAGATAGATCTAAGAGAATGATAGGACTTACTCAATCAACCTACATCGAAACCATATTGAAAAGGTTTTCAATGGATAGGTCCAAGAGAGGACATCTACCTATGTGTCATGGAGTTTCTTTATCCAAGTCTATGTGTCCCAAGACTGACGAAGAGATAGAGAAGATGACACACATAGCATATGCGTCAGCCATTGGTAGTATCATGTATGGGATGATATCTACCAGACCGGATATGGCCTATGCTCTGAGCGTCACGAGCAGATATCAAGCCAATCCCGGTCAAATGCATTGGAAAGTCATGAAGGATATTCTTAAGTACTTGCGAAGGACTAAGAATGTGTTCATGGTTTATGGAGGAAGAGAATTCAAGTTGGAAGGCTACACTGACTCTAGCTTCCAATGTGACATGGATGACTCGAAATCAACCTCTGGATTTGTATTCGTGCTCAATGGCTGCTGTCTCTTGGAAGAGTTCCAAGCAAGACACCACAGCGGATTCCACCACTGAGGCAAAATACATTGCAGCATCAGCTGCTGCTAAAGAGGCGGTTTGGGTAAGGAAATTCATCCAAGAGTTGGGTGTAATTCCTGAAGCTGTTGGTCCAGTCCCGGTGTACTGTGACAACACGGGTGCCGTTGCTCAGGCAAAGGAGCCAAGGTCTCATCAGAAGTCCAAACACGTACTGAGGAAATACCACATCATCCGGGAGATTGTGGAAAGAGGAGACATCAGTGTCGAGAGAGTGGCCTCTATAGACAATATCGCTGATCCGCTTACTAAGCCCTTGCCAGGACCATTGTTTGACAAACATCGCGAAGCAATGGGATTACGTAGTATGACTAGTTGGCTTTAGGGCCAGTGGGAGATTGAAAGAGTGGGTGCCCGGTTAGCCAACTTGTGGCTAAGGGCTTTTATGACTCTATGTAAAACAATTTTTTGTTTAATATAATTTACACTTTTATAATGGTATTGACTTTATCTTACTTCATATTGTTAAGATGTGGTAGCACATGGGGATGGCTATCATGAAACACATCTTATAGTCACTGTATATTCTAAACTGTTCCTAGTCAATTGAGTCATCCGCAAATAAGGATAAGGATCGCTCGAGATTGAGACTAGCATTTGCGATGCCGAGTACCACGTTTCATTGGTATGGAACATAGAGATGTTCAAAGCATGCAAATGGATATTCATATGATGAATGATCGAACTACTCTATTCGGACTTTCCAAGTGGTTATCACTTATCGAGTGGATAAAGTACGCGGTTTTGGTTGTACACCATTAGTCCTTATTACTTGAAACATCATTGAGACTCTATATGTTAGTACTGTACTTTGACTCGTTTACCGACTCTATTGGGGTCATCAGGTGTCGGGATTGGGTACAGTTACGACACATATAGGAGTCTATGCTTTGTTGTCAAGGATTCACAACATAATTGCGAGTGTCGATATCCTATGCGATCTGAGTAGATATTAGTGTGACGAATCTCTGGCCAGAGTACATGATGTGTTTTAGGTTAATGGGTTTTTCTAGTAACACATGCGATGTCACTATTTGATCTCCAAGATGTTATGCATAGTTATCGAATCTCGAACGACTCTCGATATACCAATGGTTGTTGATTCGATCGGGATATATGGTTGAAGGGACCGTACTGTACGCTAACCAAAATCTACTGGTTCTTGCAGGCACTATCAGTAATACCAAGGGAATCATGGGGCGATGTTGCTAGGCGCTCTTACCATGATTTGATGAGTAAGTCGGAAATTGTTGTTTCGAGTCACAAGGAGTTGTGAGTCCACGGCTAGCTGTATTCCTGAACCATTGAGGGTTACACAAGTAATGGATTACTAAAACCCCGTAGAGATAGTTAAATTTAAAGAGTTAAATTTAATGAAAGAGAAGTTGGACTTCTTAACTAAAGGGAGTGAGATTTTCTAAAATAACATAGGGATGGGCATTTTTGGAAATCACTGAATTCGGATTCAGAAAAATTATCTTGACTTTAACTGATGCAGAAATGGTTTCTGTGCACATTGGTAAAATCAGTTTATCAATCGGAGTCACGATGAATTTTATATTAATTTTTTGAACAACGGGCTTGGATTGTTGGGCTTAAGTTATGGATTGTGGGCTTTAAGGAGTTAGAGTCCTAACACAATTATAACTTAACCTAGTCTAGAAATTATCTATAAATACATGTAGTGGGTTCGAAAATTGGGTGTGATTCAGTCTTCAAATTTTCGAACACTGCATAATTATTTCAAGAGGATTTTCGAAAAATTCCTCTGTCCCTTTCGGAGAAAATTCGGCTTGTGATTTTTATGAAAAATTACAATCTGAATTAACAGATCATATCTGTTTATTCTCTACGCAAACTTCTGATTGATTTCTAGTGCAGTCAATTAGAGGGTTTCTGTTTTCTGTTCGTGGACCTTATTCCGGTGATTGATCGTGACGCCATCAGTTCCCGGGATTTACAAGAAGATCAGATTAAATTCTGTTGGAGTCCATAATCTCGTTTCGAGATTTAAGGTAAAACATTAATTGTGATTATTTGTTTTACTTGTGTGAATTTAATCGTAAAAGTTTTGATACCCAGATATGGAATCGTTCCATATTAATAAAATAAATTTTAAACTTCCGCTGCACCGGGTATCAATTCTAATTGATCTGAACACAGTTTTCCAACACATAGTTCCTTTTTACGATATTAAATGGTAAAGGATGATTAAGAGATCATTTTTTTAGCCAATCAAGTAATTGTTGAGTTTGTAACAAAAAATTCAGCTTCGGACCCTCAGAAGGGTTCGGACCATCCGAAAAGGGTTTGGAGCATTCAAACCCCAGGAACCATGCAGACCAATGAGTTTTAAAAAAAGAGGTTGAAAAGTGGCAATATCGGACTATCTCAACTAGGATCGGAACTTCCGATCAGAGTTAGACCATGCAAATGATGAGGTGTCAAGAAGAATATATGGACACGTGAGAGATCGGAACGTCCGAAGGGCATGATCAGATCATGCGAAGATGATTGGAGCTTTCAAATTCCAGATCGAAGCTTCCAAACACAGGTGTAAGAGACACGTAAATACATGCATATCGGACGGTGAGACAAACCAAGATTCAGATTTCCTTCATATTTTCCACTTCTCTCTCTTGTTTACAGTGTATTTTGAATTGTTTTTAGCTTATTCACGAGGGTCGGGAGCTAGAAAATAACTTTCAGGGTTGTAGTGAAGCTTTTCCTATGATTTAGGGCTTTCGACATCAACGAACTGATGATAGACGTAGGTATAGTCCGAGAACCATAATAATTATTAGGATTTTCTATTATCTTAGTTAAGACTTTTATATCAGTGTTAGTGATATGGTAATCATTTGACTGTAGGCTTGGACCCAAGACACTAATTGTACTTGACCTGACTAGTAGAGGTACATAAATACTAACTGAGATATACAACGAGTATTCATGATTATATGTTTCATTTTATGTTCCATGATAAATTTTTTACTATTTTTTTCAAAATCTGTATGTGCATATCACGTTGAGCCGTATCTCATTCGAGATAGTGTTTTGAGTAGGGCGCACAACCCTACAATATTGATATGAGATCTTATGGCGAGAGACACCGTGATGACGGGGACTTATGCTACGGTAATCTAGACGAGTGGGTTAGCCAGGTGGAGTTGACCATAGAAGGTATTACGCACTCATGGCCCTTAGTCAGAGCATGATGATCTTGTTACCTTGTATACCTAGTCACATAATTTTCATGCTCATACAAGTTTTTATACTTATACTTTATGTGTTTGATATTAGTTTCTCACGTCCTTGGTTTTATCTTGGAAAACCAATTCGACTGTGCAGGTCTCAGGTTGAATGAGGCAAGCATTTTGAGGCAAGGTTAGGAGCAATTCCGTGACAACGCTAGAGGTTTTTCTGTTTGTTTTGTTGTCTTTGGTTTTGGATCAAATACATTCAATTCGATTTTTTTGTATAATTTTTTACATTTGTTTTAGTTATCGGTTGTATTCTTCCAGAGTTTCCTGAGTTATTCTATCTCATTACTTTTGCAAGTTTAATGTCTGTGATTTGTAAATTTCATGCTTAAGTAATAAGTTACTAGATGAACCACGTCGGGTCATTACATTTATGGTATCAAAGCATGCATGGACTTTCGAGACTTAGCTGATGCGTTTTGGGATTTGATATGCGTTACACTTTTCAAATGGCTGGACGCAATGATGAGAGCCATAATAGTGTTGGTCGTTGGGGAGATGAGGATGTCCATAAACATGCCCAAGAAGAACACCATCATCATGAGGCTGGTCTTCGATGGTTTGAGATGCATCGGTTCTTTCATATGGGATAGAAGCCCTTAGTTGAAGGCAAGAATCTTGAGTCCACGGAGGACCGGCTTGAGAGGATATAGGGTTGTTTACAAGATTTCAGCGTTTTGAGGAGCAATAGATGGAGGATACATTATTTTTGTTAGAGTGAGGATCCTATATGTGGTGGAAAACCACATCTTCCCAGTTTATCCAAGTGTAGGGTCAGGTATTTTGGGGTTTTCCGCACAGCTTCTCATAACATGCATTTTCCCCAAGATCTTCATCAGGAAAAATCTATTAAGTTGGTGAGTCTATAGCAGAAATCCATGACTATCGATGAGTGCCAATAGAAATTCATCAATTTGTTGTCGTTCTATCCGCACTCTAATGCTAGTTCAGAGGCCAAGTATAATCACTTTTTGTAGGGCCTGAAACAAGAGATTCTTTATTGGATCACAGTCTATCATGATCTGACTTCTTATGATGGTCTGGTGAACTGTTGCCACCAGGCATACATCTGTGTGGACTGTGTGAAGTTACTGCAATCTTCTTGTCATGTTAGTTCCCTTGGCATGTAAGCGCATTCTTTCAAGAAACATGGTTCTTCTTCTTCTTCTTCTTCTTCTTCTTCTTCTTCTTGTAGATTGTTCAGTTTTGGAAAGAAGAATAGGGAGAGTAGTTCTGATCTTTATGAGAAGAAGCATCTTACTGAGGAGCATAATAGATCATCTGGTGCCTATTTTATATGTGGTAAGACGAGACACATGAAGAGGTACTGTCCTACTCGGGTAGGATCAGGTATTGGTTCTCATGATTCTATTCATCAACGCTAGCCATTCGCACCGCAAGGTCTTTCTATTTTATATCCAAGAGCTCAAGGACACATGTTTGCGCTTAACAAAGACCAGTCCAATGCTGAAAATGAGTGTATGATCATAGGTGCTTTTATGTTGTGTGGCATATCAACATTTGTTTTGATTGATATTGGAACTTCGCATTCTTTTATTTCTGCCCATTTTGTCAAGAGATATAAATTGTCCAATCTTTCTTTAGAAATTGTTCTAGATGTGTCAACTCCGATGAGTCATGAGGTTTTTAGCTAATCTTCAAGTGATTGGTTGTTCTTTTGAGTTTGAGAGTCATGCGTTGACCGCGAATCTGATGATTCTAGCTATGGAGGGTTTTGATTGTACTATGGGGATGGATATGTTGACCATGTATTGTGATACTGTGGGCTGCTATCAAAATCTGGTTCAGTTCCATTTGGTTGAGGGTGATATTTTGTTCTTTTATAATGAGGGATCGCAACCTCCGATGAAATTGGTATCTACTATAAAAATCTGTCGTGCTTTAGAATCAAGCGGAGAATGCTACCTCATTTATTCCATTGACACGTCCATGGGTAGTATGGGTATTGAAGATCTCCCAGTGGTTAATGATTTTTCGATGTTTTTTCAGATGAGATTCCTGATTTTCCTCTAGTTCATAAAGTAAGTTTGACATTGAGTTAGTTCCAGGGATGGCACCAATCTCACGAGCACCATATTGTCTGGCTCTATAAGAGATGTGAGAATTGAAGCAATTATATTCATCCGAGTGTTTTCCCTTGGCGAGCCCCTAACTACAAAAAAAGCTAATAGACAAGGGTAGAAAACCGTTGTTAAAAGGGTGTCTGAAACCGATGTTAAAGGACATGTGGTTAAAAGTGCGGCCGAAGACAACGATTTTTCACCGTTATCTTTTGAGTGAAAAACCTTAATCGTTTTCTAAAAAGATAATGGTGAAAAATTATATTCTTTGACCGCACTTTTAATAGGACTTTAACATCAGTTTAAGCATCCAATAGACAACGTTTTCCAATATTTATCTTTTTTCAAGTAGACAAAAAATAATAATATACAACTTTTTAGTATTATAAATTACTCAAAATTCAAAATTCAAATCCTAATATTATATGCCCTAGATAATAGAACATTGTTAATATCTTGATAAACTTTAAACCCTCCCTTCAGCATAAATTAGCACTGGCTCGAGCTAGTACTAATTTCACAACTACACTTTCTTGACTAGAGATATTTCATAAAAGTCGCATCGATCTTTTTTCCTTTAATCATGTCTATCCAAACTGTAAATTATTCAAACGAAAACAAAAACCATGAACACAATTCAAGTGATGAATCAAAACAATTATAGATATTTTAAGGACAAATTTAAGTAACAAGGTTCCACCAACCCCTAAAGGAAAAAAATGTAAGTAACAAGATTTTTAAGGATAGATTAATCCACACAAATTTTAAATTAAATTATTAAATCAGTTAATAAACTTTTTAAGTCATGAATCATATACTGGATCTCCAAACAAATTTTTTTCGTTGCTAGAATTCAGTAACAAGTTCCTCAACAATAGTTTTGATATATATTGATCATAATAGATTTTTTTCTCAACTAAAACAGGCGCAACCAACCACAAAAGCTAGAAAATACTCTATGTTATAGATCATATTCAACACCACAAGGAAAATCTGATTAAATGTAATTTATTCTAGCAATTGTTTGAAACAGAAGTACTATGCTTATGCTAAAATCGAACATATATGCAACAAAGTTCAAGTTCTGTATTTCAACACCTATTTTCGATCAATTACCTAACATTACTATTCTTGAACAACTTAGATATCGAAGATGGAATGTGGAAAATCGTTCAAAACTTCTATATGCAACTCTTAATCAAAACTAGACCATATCAAGTTTTGCATGCAACACAAACCTAAACACACACACACACACACACACACACACACACACACATATATATATATATATATATATATATATAGAGAGAGAGAGAGAGAGAGAGATTGAACACCACTAAGAGTTAGTATTCATCTATCCAATTTTGCTATATGCACAAAAGAATTTAATTAAGTGTGTGCATGTGGGGAAAGAAGAGATGTGGAAAACCTGTAACCTAATCCATTTACATATGTCAAAGTTATCCTTGATAAAGTCCTTTAACTTATCCCAGTTTTTGGTCCTATGAAAAATCCTGGGAATCAGTTAGATCAATACTTTGTCATGCTAATATTGTTTTGTTTCAACAATTATATATATACACCAATAACGCATTATACCTCCTCCTAGCGGCTGTTCAAAAATACGTCTGCAGAAACTGGAATTTAAAAAACAAAAACTAGAAACACCAAAACCATGTACTACTCTATTAAGGACAAGAAAGAAACGACATTTAAAAAGTACAGTGAGACCTTAACAAATTTTAAAAGTACAGTGAGACCTTACCTAATGAAATAAATTTTAAGGAGAATATCTCCTTAGCCACAACCACATGAAATAACAAGAGCGGAGAAAATATCAATAGTATTCTTCCAACACCCAAAACAAAAAATAAATGAATAATCCTTATTCTCATCGACATAAAATCACTTCACACACATACACACACACACAAAATATATATATATATATATATATATATATATATATTTCATTCAATCCAACATGTATAAGCACTAACTAAGAAACCTAAATTTTTTTTTAAAAAAAACTAACAAACAAACATATCCGCCATTGCCTACACTCAAACTCCTCTCGCTTCTTGTTTGTTTGTTTATGCTTTCTTATGTTTTCTTTTGTGTCCGTTACAAACTGTATTATCTTTTACTGAGTAAAAAGGTTAATAGGATCAGTTTTGGGGGTCTTCCTCGATTTATTGTACTGTAGCAGATGACCCTCGAAATACTTGATTGAGTTCAGTTGAGGTTGGAAAACTGAACTATTTCCTTCTCATATGTTGATATTAATTGGTAAATCATTATTATGTGTGAAATGATGCCAACTAACAGATTAGAACAATAATCAAATGACTAGACTGATTTTTTGAGTGAATGAGTGTGCTTGACTGATATGTGAATGAACTGAAAAGTAAAATATGCAAGTGTTTGTTTATGGATGTTTGGAGCTAAATCTTCTACGACACCCCTTCTTCCACCTCAGAAAGATTCATTCTAGAAGAATTTGACTATTAAAACCATGTGAAACAGCTCACTCCAAGACTATAACTTACGCTCAACTTCTTATCTCAGAACTCCTAGACTCAAGAACTCAGCCCTCAACTGATTCTTGTTACAATGAGGTTTGCAACACCTCAACTGATATGTTAATACAACAGTTGTATTACAACTCAACACTTTGCACAACATGATCCAAAATGATCTGATATACTTTAAACGTGTGCTTATGCTCTTTGGCTCCTGATATAACCTTTGATGTAATCTTGAACTCCTATCGTGAGTGTCTATGAGTAGACTGATAATGATCAGTTTGCCTCTTGATAAATTGAATGTGTTTTGTGAGTTCTTGGAGTCGGTTGCTTCTTCAAAATGCCTTTGATTGCTATTTATAAGCGGATTATAATGGCTCTTTCAATTAAAATTGTGGCCATTAATTTGTCTTATCTGCTATCTCGTACTTATTTTTTTACATGAAGGTACACTGTTGCGCTTGGTTGCTTTGCGGAGTTAGTTATGTAGGAAAAACTCTATCTAAATAGAAGTAGACTGATATCTGGAGTTTAGTCTTGGTCATGCAGTCTCAGATGGTTCAGTATTTCAACTGTCCGGTCTTGATAATTTAGTTAGCCTTGCTGGAACAGTTTGTCTTGATGGAAGACTGATTCAGTTTAGCTCCCTAAACTGAATGCAATTTACTTAGATGAACTCAGTTGGGTTGTTTTTCCCTATTGGTGACTTCAGTTTTGTTCTAGTAAAATTCAACTTAGTTTCAGTCTGGCTTATGAATTTTTTCAGTTTACGTCTTTGGTTTAGCATGTAGACAAATTTATTTTACTTCAATATATTGCTTGTATAGTTTTTTCAACACCAAAACTATGCATGTTCCAACAATTTCACCCTATTTGGTGTTTATAAAAATCTGGAACGTAACTTCATCTTCTGATAAACTTTGATCTTGAAATCCATCGAATTTGAATCAATTGAAGCTTGATTGATCTTCATTTGATATCTGGCTTTTTCCTTTTGGCTGCTATTAATTTCTTTTATTTTTGAGAATGTAACGTTCCCCCTGAATAGATGACAAATTACTGATCTTCTATAAACTGATTTGCTATACCTCGACTGATCTTTCTTGTTGGAGTTGAATCTTCTCAGTTTGTCTTCAGTTTCATTCAAGAATTCCAGAACTGACTTTATCATTTGACTCGACTATACGTCTATTTCCCCCCTTAATCGATGATTCCACTTGTTAGAGTTGTATTTGGGATTGTGTTATCTCTTCGTATTCTCAAGAGTACCTGAAAATTTTTATAGAAAACAGAGAGCATGTGTGTGACTCTTTGTATGCTTAGAATATATCTATAAAAGAGATACATGTTCCCTGAATTTGAACATATTATCAGTAATGGAAAATACACGATCAGCTCAAGTCATAGATTCAGAGATCAGTTCAGAAGCATAGAAGAATAAATACGAGAACATCGTATTTATGAAGACGAAATCCATCAAGAATAATGTGAAGAGGTTGCAGTCGCTCATGGCTGCTCTTCTTTCTCAAGTTGAAGACTCTAGGCTTAAAAAATATCAAAAAAATACTTGGTACTTCCATGTCTGAAGACATATTCAGTTCTGAGTTGTTTTCCTTTTGACGCTCATTAAAGAACTTCTGACTCTGAACAAGATCTCTTCTGCTAGCGAATTTTTGGAGGCATCTGCAGGTAAACTGGGCACCTGGATGAACTACTGGATGATGGCAGTAGATTGAGAAATAGGTATTGTAAAATATCAATTATGAATAAAGTCTATTTATATTTTTCTATATTGTTTTCTTTATTTCAGTCCATGCAAAGTATTACAGGCAAATAATCAAAACTAACACTGCATAAATTTATCAACAGTTACAAAGAAAACTGAAATAAAACTAATTAGTGCTTAAATTTAAAATAGGGATAAGAAAGCTTAGTGATGAATCAATATGCTTTATCCAGTTGTTGTCTTCGAGATTTGAAGAATCATTCGGTGTGATCAGCAATCATTAATTTGTGAAACTGATGTTCTCCCTCACTTCATTTTCCCTCTAAACTGATTTCCTATCAGTTCTTAATTTTTGTAAGATATCAGTTTGGCTTCATATTTGATCATTTTTGCACATGCCGAACTGATTTATTGACTTCTTTAATTCCTGTCACCTTCAAACATAAAAATATGCTATGGTACCTAAATTTATGTGGATTCAGGATGGATTAATTCCTTAGGAATTCAAACTTTGATTAACTGAACCGGTCTATCATTGAATGTGTCCTATAAAATTTGTGCCTTGTGCCTTGTGTCTTGTGTGCTCGTGTGGTAAATAATATGCACTGAACTATGCGTGATGTGTATAATATGCATTGTGTTGTGGGTGCTGTTTTTGTGAATATGCCAGTGATGCATATCCAAGAGCTCTGTGACACATATCCAATTCCAAACTAAATTTACATGTCCGATTTTGGTTGAGTACTTGTCTCAGTTGGTCAGTAGTCTTGTGACTAAACCCTAGACCAGTTTTGTCTCCAATTGGCTTTTGTGACTCTTGCAATTCTATCAACAAAGCTGAGGATTTATTCCAAGTTTGAATCAATTCAGTTAATTTCAAATTTCTTGATTTTAACTGATGACTCTCAACTTTTATCTTATCATTCTCTCTCTTGTGCTTTGCAATCTCTGTCTTTAGACTGATCTTCTCAATTGACATTTCTCAATTGGGTTCAGTTGAGCTTCCTGGCAGTTCAATTTGCTTTTATTTGACTTTCTCAAATGTTAAGCACATTATTTTGTACTCATTAGTCATGTCATGAAGTGCTTCAGCTAACTCCTCCCATGTAAAATTATTGGGATTAAAGTCGAATACCTGTCCACTTGTGGAAAGTTGTTCTGAAGCTGTCTTACTAATGGATTGATCATCATGAGCCATAAAGCAGCTCTCTTCATCTCCATTTGTGGTTCTATCTGAGAAGCAAGGTTCTTCAATAAGTTCGAGTAATGAACTCCTGCTCTCTTCAGTATTTATTTCCTCATCACCTAGCTTGATCAATTGCTTCCAAAAGATTCTTAGTCGTAGAGCATGTCTCAACAGTCTTGGCAGTGCAGTTGTCCATAGTGGTGTACCAGAAGCTCTTGGCGATCTCACTCAAATTATCCATTTGTAATAAGTTCAGAGACAAGAAGGGACCTCGCTCTGATACTGTTTGATAGGATCGGTTTTTGGGTTCTTCCTCGACTGATTATACTGTAGCAGTTGACACTCAAAACAATTTATTGATTTCAATTGAGGTTTGTCAACTGAGCTGCTTCCTTCTCATATGTCGATATTAATTGGCAAACAATTATTATATGCGGAATGATGCAAACTAACAGATTAGAACAATAATCAATTGACTAGACTTATTTTATGAGTGAGTGAGTGTGCTCGACTGATATGTGAATGAAACTGGAAAGTAAAATACGCAAGTGTTTGTTTATTGATGTTCGAAACTAAATCTCCTACGTCACCCCTTCTTTTACCTCGAAAGAATTCACTCTAGCATAATTTGACTATTACAATATTTTGCAATTGTCCTGTAAGGACCCGATGCTAATTACCCAGTTATTTGGCAAGATTTATAGATAATTATTTTAAAGTATGAAATTAGAATAGTTAAGCCAAATAATTGAATTGTGTGTTAAAAATATATTAGGAAATATCGGTTTATAGACGATATTAAAATACATATTTACACTACAAAAAAATTAACATTTAGAACCGATATTTTGCAGCGGTTTCAAAACCGATTTTACAGTATCCACCAACATCTGCGGTATTTATAACCATTACAAAACCGCCTGTGTTGTGTATGTTTTAGCAGCGGTTATATAACCGCCTCTGTTTAATACATTTAGAATCGGTTGTCAACCGCCTGTATTATGTTCCTATTAAATTGTTTATGGCAACAATACCAGCGGTTATAAACTGTTTTGAAAAGTGTCGGTATCATTAAAAACTCAATCCCCACATATTTTATTATTTAGCTAATTCCAAATATTTTACACAGAACCATTGCGACGATGCCCTAAAATCGTCCAACCACATCTTTCCTTTGAAATCAAATTGTTTTTGGTTTTGAAGGTACTTAACATCCTTATTTCTTACGGGTTAAGTATTTATTTTAGATGTTATTGATTTTTTAGCTAATTCTATTTTTTGTTGGGCTGATGGATATATTACCGTCGATTCTCAAAAAAATCTATTTGAATTACATTGAAATTTGAGAAGGGATTTGTTCTTTATATATACAATATGTTTTTGAGTATAAATTTGAGAGATGAGACTAATGGAAAGTGTGGGAACTCTATTGATACGTTAGACTTAAGATTTATGTAAACTTGTGTGTGTATTCTTTTTTCCTTTCTTTATGAGTACCATGTAGTAAAACAATTTGAGAATTATCTTGCCACCTATCTTCATATTTATTTAAAATGAGAATCTTTTCTTACTATTATATTTGGTGGATTACAATCCTCTTTGGTGATATTAAGTTTCATAATTTTCAAGTAATTTGTTTTTCTCTAAATTAAATAGTGTCAATGTGTAGGTTGTAAGGACAGTTAGTTGTGATCAATGTTATCTTTTATGCAAGTTCATAAGTTTATCATTTTTTTTGTTTAACAAGTGTATTTAATTTGATTAAAAAAAACTTCCTGCTCATATGATAAGTGAAAAATTATGCTTTTTTTTTCAAAAACACTAAAAATTTATTTTCCAATATTTATTTAATTTTTATGAATATTAATTTCTTATTACACTTTTAGATCGAAACATGAAGGAGTGTATGGCTTCCCCACGTGGCATTCTTGAGTATCGAGTGGGAATTCAATATATTTTTTACGTCATGCATTTGGTGAAGCGACTCAAGAAGTCACGAGACCATGCCCTTGTTGCAAATTCATAAACTCATTGAATCATAACCGAGAGACAGTCTATGAACATCTGATGATAAATGGTATCTTACAAGATTATCGCATTTGGACTTTTCATGGCGAAAAACCATTTGCGCGAGATGATGATAACTTTAACAGTGAACTTTCGGATTCAATTCAACAAGTTTCTGAAGTAGCTAGTCATACACCTGTGGTTGAAGAAATGTTGTGTGATGAATTTGGAATGCACGGAGGATCTAATAGTAATGAAAACTATAATGGTGCGTCAGCGAGTCATACATCAATGAAGTCTAGCGTGAAATAATTTTATCGCTTGCTAGAGGAATGGAATCAACAACTATACGCCGGTTGCACTGAGTTTTCTAAACTGACTTTTCTTGTTGAATTATTTCAATTGAAAGTGGGTGGAAAATGGAGTGATAAGTCATTCACAGCATTTTTGGACTTCTTTCGTCGAGTACTTCCATCTGATGCTCAAGTGTCTTCATCTTTTTATGAAGCAAAGAAATTAATTTCTAATTTAGGGCTTTGATATGAAAAAATACATGCTTGTCCAAATGACTGCATGATTTATTGGGGAGAAGATGAGAATGAACAAGCTTGCAAAGTTTGTCACCTTTCAAGATGGAAGAATCTGCATAAACCATCTAAGCAGTCATGTCAAGGTAGAAAAAAAACGTCTTTTGGTTAAAATTCTAGCAAAAGTCTTTTGGTATTTTCCGTTGAAACCAAGACTACAACGATTATTCATGTCATCCAAGACAAGTGAAAGTATGCAGTGGCATTTTAAGAAACGAGTTTCTGATGGAACTCTAAGGCACCAGCTGATTCTCAAGCATGGAAGGCATTTGATGAAAGACATTGCGAATTTGCATCCGATCCTAGAAACATACGCTTAGGACTGGCCACCGATGGGTTTAATCCATTTAAAAATCAAAGTACTTCCCATAGTACTTGGTCGATTGTCCTTATGCCTTACAATTTGCCACCTTGGGAATGCATGAAGCCTCATTCTATTATTTTATCCACACTGATTCCAGGTCCAAAAGCACCGGGAAATGATATCGACATCTATTTACGCCCCTTATTGACTGAATTGAAAGATTTGTGGGAAGTGGGATTACTACATATGATGCCTATGAAAAAGAGATGTTTCAAATATGGGCTGCGTTACTTTGGACAATAAGTGACTTTCCTGGTCTGGGATGTTTATCTGGATGGAATACATATGCAAAGAATGCATGTCCAACTTGTCCTGATAAGACTGATGCATTGTACTTGAAACACGATATAAAATGGTCATTTAGAGGGTATCGTCATTTTCTACCAGTAGATGCAAAAATCCGAACAATGTCAAATTATGGAAAACCAGAGCATTGTGAGTCAGATTTGGCGCCAATATCTGGATCTGACATTCTAAGAATGAATTTGAACAAGAATGTGGTGTTTGGTAAGGGTAACACGTCAAAACCAACTGTGAAAGCAAAAACAGGGTCAATTGAAAAAATGTGGAGAAAAAAAAAAGCATATTTTTTAGCCTACCATACTGGGAATTCAGTTTGATACGACATAATTTGGATCCTATGCAAATTGAAAAAAATGTCTGTGATAACATTATTGGAACACTCTTAGATGATTCCACCAAGAGTAAAGATAATTATGATGCACGTAAAGATTTGAAAATTTTGGGTATTATGAAACGGTTATGGCCACGGGCACAACCAGATGGAACATAATATTTGCCACTTGCATGTTTTTGTATGAGCAAAGCTGAAAAAAAAATATTTTGTTCTGTATTAAAATATATTCGTGTTCCTGATGGTATGTCATCTGAAATTTCAAAGTGTGTGGATGTTGGATGTTGCAGGGTTATGGGTCTAAAAAGCCATGATTGTCACATCATGATAGAAAAATTCCTCCCAATTGCTCTTCGTCGTGTGTTGACAAAAAAAGTGACTGCACCATTTATTGTTTTGTGTGAGTATTTCAAAGCTATCTGTGCAAAGTCTTTGCTAGAAAATGAATTACAAATGGCTGAAGAGGGGGGGCTTTATGTCAATTAGAGAGAATTTTTCCAACATCTTTTTTCACAGTAATGGTTCATTTGTGGTGCATTTAGATTATAAAGCAAGAATTGTTGGGCCTGTACATTATCGGTGGATGTATCTAATAGAAACATATCTGGGGAAGCTAAAGCATTTTGTTAGAAATAAAGCAAGACCAAAGGCCAACATTGCAGAGGCATATTTAGCAAATGAATGTGTTGTGTTTTGTTATCATTATGTAGATGGTAACAACACATTACAGAATCACGGAACACGACACAAAGAGGCACCAAATGCTGAATTTCCCACACTCCCAATGTTTCCACAAGTAAGGGGACCGAAAAAAGGACGTCAAATAGTTACCTTGGATGAAAAAACTCGTACCCAGGCTCATAGATATATTCTTTAAAATAGTGCGGTGTTGCAACCATATCGAGAGTAAGTCATATTTGTTGAGTGCAAAAGTTTTTTTAGTGTTTTGTATACAATAAAGTTTCATAACTTTTAGCACACATGAGTTGAAATAAAATAGATCGGGTCAATTTTTTAGCCAAAATGCATAAAAAAACATATATTTATAAATATATCGATTTCTCTCTCCTATCCTTCATCTCCTTCTTGTCACCATCTCCTACCTTTTCTTTCATTTCTTTTCTCCACCATTTTAGTTCCTTCAAATGGTCGTAACTCCATCGTCGATGATCAAAATTCAGATCCGAAAGTAGTTTCGGAATCCTTTCGATGAGAGCTAGCTAGTGATACCCATTTCATACAGCTTTCATGCAACTTGCTCGAACCCATTTCCGGCAACCACCGTCTTTCCGCCGCCTTGTCATCGTCGATCGTTGCCTAGGCTAGGAGAAAGGTTGTTTAAGTTGTTTGGAGCTATATTTCAAAGCTTTGAGGTAGATTTCGAAATCTGGGGTTTTGAATTCTGGGTATTTTGGTTCATTTGAATTCATATTATTGATATATGTCAAATTGTTGGTTGTAGGTGCAATATTTTAGCCGATTGGAGGTATTGGTTATTTTTTAGAATTTATTTAAGCATTAATTTGAAATTTTAGATTTATCAATTGGGAATTTTCGAGTCTTAGTGCTTAATAATTGATGTTTGGATGTTTAGATAAGTTAGAAAGTCTAAATACGAAATTGTGGAATTTTGTAGAATTTTCAGAAAATTAAAATGACGTTAATTGGGTTTTCGAACTTCTAAGGCTGTATAAAATCGCATGTTCAAAAGTATTATGTCTCAGAATTTATATATAATAGTTTTGAAATTTATGGGCATTTTTCCGAAAATGTCAAATTATCTATATATGGGATTTTTGAATTATTGTGTTGAATTATAGGATATTTGGGTCTTGGAATGTCTTAGAATTAGTATATAATAATTATGGAAATTATTTGTATATTTTTAAAATTTCAGAATTAATATTTGGGCATTTTCGACCCTAGGATTGAATATTTGAATCGCTGGGAAGTTGTTTATATATTAGAATTTGAATAAATGATAATTGCCACAGGTTTGGAATAACCCAGAAACCCACCGAGTTTTGTAAGAATTATTGTGGTAATTATTTGACAATTAAGATACGGATTGATTAGCCTTCTTACAGCTTTTATGAGGATATGTAAAATGCCTAATTTCTATTTTAGGTGTTGTCTTTCTTATATGTTTTAAATGTTGTCTATGCTTGTTGATGCATTGCATTCATATTGAGTCATTATCCTTTTATTTCTTTGACTATTATCCGCTCGTTGATAAGTTGTTTAGACATCAGATCCGAGGGTGTTTTTAGCGTCATACCTCTGATGACTAGCGTAAGGGCCGCTCAGTTCTGCAGACTGCTTCCCCTTGACGCATACTGCTGCAGGGCCGCGCAGTGCTTGATACTGCTTCCCCTAGCACAGGTGACCATGGTTATAGCTATTGTTATTTGGATCCAGATTTGATATCCGATGTTCCTTGGTACCTCACACTTGCATTTCATTAGTTGTTTTACATATCGTTTTTCTCTGTAATTTATTTGATCTTCGTACTGGGTTTGACCCCTGTCCCTTGGGACTGCCGTGGTTTTGTCGTTATTGCCATGTCAGGTTATAAAAGTAGTTCAGATGCGATTGGTGGTGCTTCTACCAGTGGATCCCATGAAGGGTATTGAGTCGTTATCGAGTTTCCAGATATTACGATATTATTGGAGTATTTTATTTTTCGTGGGATGCCCCGTGTATTTATATCGATATTTTTACGATATTTGAGATTTGCTTGTTGATGTGTTTCAGCCTTGCCTGCTTGCATGTGTTTAGTCATGGCCAGTGCGGCTGTAGGTGTGTGATTGTTGAATTGAATTCTATTTTCGAGTATTTACAGGTTGTGTTGTTGGATTTTTCAGGATGTCCTATTTACGGGGAGGTCATGGCGAAATTTCTGTAGGCCCAATAAGGAAATTTTTTAACTTGTTTTCGCTGTTTACATTATTAATCCCGATTTCATGCTAATTAAAGATAAATCAAGAACGGACCCTCACATTTGGTATCAGAGCATAAACTGGGATAAACTCGAATTAGAGTTTAGGACACTTGAGTCTAGGCATAAATGAATATGATTGCGTATGTGTTTGACTCCATGCTCTTACCTGTTATGTGTTATTTGAATGGTTTGATTTAGAGTTAGTGGTTAACTAGTCTTTGACTTTTAGTTAAGCTCGTATGCCTAGAATTACATTATCATCTTGTGCTATCTTTTTGCCTAAAGATTTGACCAAGTTGTGGTTCAATTTGAGAAATTTTCTATGAGGTAAGTAGAATTTTCTGGGGATAACATATTCGAAATATTAGCAAGTGATGGAATTATGGGTATATATATTTCATTGCTTGAATGAGTTTCTAGATAATAGGAGAAATTGATTTAGTTTCTTTGTAGTAGGAAATTGACTTATAATACACCTATCGTCAGAAGATGTCAGTATTGATTATTTGATTTAGTTATCTAGAATAATTTAAACTGACGTGATATTTTATCGTATAGTATGCACCAAAAAGAATTACTTGAGTGCTTGGAATTCAGTTGATAGTACGATGGCGTGTCCTAAAGAAGGATACAGTTACCATTGATGGAACTCAATTAAATTGCATTAGTATAGTGTTATTATAGTGACTGAATCATAGAATCGTTAATACGGATTTTGCATGAGGATGAATTAAATCTGCATGTTGGCCAAGTCTTACTATATGAAAAGTCATGTTTGAGAACTTTGAAATATTTTTAGTTGGTCGATGTGATATAAGGTTTTAATTGAGAAATGTAAGATGTTGACACCAGTTGAAATATAGCATATGTTTTAACAGAATTTCGAAATGAGATTGATAGGAAATTTTGAATTGGTCAATAATCTCTGAATTACGGGACAACTGAGTAGAGGCTTTCAGAAAACGGAATTGTTAGCATTATGATTTTTTTAGATGCGTTAAATAGGCAACTCTGAGGATGAATATTAAGTAAACTAAGTATTATTTTTGGGTTATATCATTGTTGCTTCTAAGTGATATTTGGAAAACTTGTGAGCACGTGGTATTACTAGCGACTGCAGAATACTCTCATGTACTATATTATGAATAGCCTGAGTTTTAGTCTTATGGGACAAATTTGAATTTTGGATAATAGTGAATCGGTTAAGAATGAGCCTTTCAGTTATATAAGAACTATTATTCCGATCATTATTTCCTTTTTTCCTCTTTTGTTCTCTTATCCATTGCAACATATACTTATGGATATTCAAAATCTCTTTGCACGTCCTTTGTGCATTTGTGGATTCGTATAACATCGATCATTATTGTATCCTATTACTTGGTCATTGGTTGAGCTTCTTAATATGATATTGTTCGTATTTCTCATTTCTTTAAAATTTGCTCCGGTTCTAGAGCCATATGTTGATGTTGGTGAGTTTCGTTGTTGTATTTTAATGGTGATCTACGTATGATGTTTGGTTGACATCTGATATGACTTGGGACTGTTGTTCTATGATTATTGACTTGTGTGGATTTCTCGCAAATGAAGTCACACTGATTGCCCTTGAGTTTGGGCTATGTCTTGATTGTTTGGGCATGATGTCATTACCCACGTATGAGTGATCACCAGATTTGTTATCTTGTTGGCTCGTATTCATTGTTCTTGTAGCCTTCATTATTATTCACTCACCCCTTGCATTTAATTATGAATCAGTTTTTTTCACTCATCTAGATTTTATATCCAGCTCGTTTATTTGTAATTCTTTCATTATTTCATTTCGTATTGAGTAACATTACTTGTATATTTGTTTCCTTTCATGATCCATCATGATGATGATTTGGCCTGATTTATGGTTTGAATTATTATTTCGACTTCTTGTATTGAGAATTGGCTCGTAACCGCATTGTAAGTATTTATACCATTGGGATTTTAGTATTAATACTAAATATAATCATAAAGTATAGTTGTGTTCCGAAGAATGATGATTATCAATTATATCAAGTTCTAGCGAGAAAATTTCTAGTTCGTAAATTAGTTGAATCTGTTGTTTCATTACGATCGGGATCTTTAAGAGTAAATAGTCGACTTTTGCAAGCTGAATTGTCATGTTAATGATCTGATTGGATTTGGAAAATATACAGGAGTGAATATTCCCTGTTTAGAATCGATATTTGGGTAATTAGTTGCGAGTTAGGGAAATTGATGGGCATGTTTGTGTTGCATATTTTAATATCATTGTGTTGTTATTTTGCATGCGTTTATGTGTTTTAATTAAGCATTGTGTTCATATTTCATACATCGTGTCTACATTACATTCTTTCATGTTTATTGTATAGGACGTAGCGTTTTGTCGAGGAAAAGATGGAAAAGCTATTGCGCGAGAATGAATTACGGAGCAGCAATAATCATAAAATCATATTTAATTTTATATAAATCCAAATCTGATCTTCACCGTCCAGAATAAAGTTCAAGATGTTTTAAAGCAGCTGTCCAAATTTCAGCTCAATCCGACAGCTAGATCTCTGGATATGAATTTTACAAAATCACTGCTCGCTGGGAGAAAAGTTGCTCGCTCGATCCGCAACATCTTGCGGATCGAGCGGCCAAAAAAATTTGAATACAGTAGGTTCGGAAAAGTTGCTCGCTCGATCTGCAACATCTTGCCGATCGAGCGAGACGTGCTGTTCGGGAAAAAATCTGTAATTTAGGAATTTTTATTATTAAGACTCTAGCCTTAATTAAAAGATATATCTCGAATTTTAGAGTCATATATTGATTGGGAAGAGAGAGGAGACGCAGAGGAGGCTCAAGAACCATCTTGGCGGCTAGGTTTTATCTTTCTTGTTCTTAGATTTTAATTCTTTTTGTTTTTATTCTTGGTTGAGGAAGACGAACCCTTGAATTTATTTATCTTGTGAGATTCAGATTTTCATTGTTTAATTCAATTTGAGTATCAAGAGTTGTTCTGATTTATTTCATGCTTGTATGTGAGATTATAGGCCTGTGATTTTGCTATACAATCTACTGCTAAATTAGAATTCAAATCCGTAATTGTTTGAACCATCTAATTTGTGAAGCAACTACGTTTGATATTTTCTGCTGTTGAATTTATTAATTCGTAGGAATAACAATTGACTAGGCTAAATTCATTCGCTTGTGTATGGGTTGTCTAGCTTTATCAGTTTTACTAGTTTGAATGCTACCGTGGATTTAAATCTGATCGCTGGTATTGGGTTAGTTTATGGGGTAAGGGTTAACTTAGACTGCTGTTGTCTAGTTAACTAAAATTAAGGTGAAACGGGAATTAAATTTCTAATGATGAATATTCGATGTGAATTAATTATTTTTAGGGAATCAATGATCGAGTGAATGATTTTAAGGGTGTAGTCGACCGATACCAAATCTCGTTAATTTATTGATCTTTCTTATTTTAATTCTTGCATAGTAATTAGTGAAATCCAAAAAATCCTCTTTTATTTATTTCCAGTATTTTTAAGAACACAAATAAATTCCACTTTCCTCGTGGGAACGATCCCTACTCTCGCTACTACATGTTTATTTAGTTAATCTGAGTTGGGTTAATTTGGGCGCGATACGACTAAGCGCTACCAAATTTTGGCGCCGTTGCCGGGGAAAGGCGTTTAATTTATTTGTGTTTTTGTTTTTGTTTCTTTTTTTTTTTATTATTATTCCTCCTAGTGCTACTCTGGTTTGTTTGTGCGTGCAGGTGAATCTTCGGAATTAGAAGAATTTCCATACGATCCAGAGATAGAAAGAATTTTGCGTAGGCGAAGGAGGATTTTTATGGTGTAATACTTTGAGATGTCAAATCTACAAGTATTCACAAGTTTTACCCAGCAACACGGAGAGCCTTTTTACGCAGCATGGAAGAGATTCAATGATTTAGCAACCCTCTTTCGGTATCATGATTTTTCTAAATATTCTCTCCTTACATATTTTTTTGATGGTTTGGATGCAGTGACAAGAAGATGGGTAATTGATGGAGCTTTCACGGCCCATATTTCAATATTTTGCCGAGATGATGATACCATGAGACACCTGTTGGATAATATGGCCGAGTTTGACTATTACTGGTATTCACACTCTCAATACCCGAATTTTAAGACCAACCATTTGAGCTTCAAAAGGAGGAGGGAAATTGTTCGCAGTTGATCTTACATCCGCTAGAGGATATCATGAGCAAGCTTGTGGCATCGACTGTGGAAACTATAGAAGATCTGAAAATTTCTAAATGTCACCTTGCGGAGCAAATAGAGAATATGAACAGATCATTCCTCCATGAACACCAAGAACAAGAGTTGAAGAAAGATACTCAAGAAGTGACCAACCCAATTTGGCTCGATGATGATGATTCAGAGAAATAGGATTGGGAGTGCGAATCAATTCCTGCTGAAGATTTAGAGGTGCTTGAGTCTTCTCTTCTAATTGAACCTCAGCCAAAAGATGTACTGGAAGAAACAGCATATGATGGAATACCAGTTTCGAAATATTTTTGTTTCCAAGAGCCTACAGAGATATTCTCTTCCCATGTTTACCAGTTATGGAGTGTTGCTGCGGTGACGAGCTTAAACTATTTATATCTTGCCAAGCTTGAGGGCACATGGAACAAAGGGAAGCTAGATTCTCATTGCATTGGTCCGTATGTGATTGTTGAGAAGATTAGTATTTTTGCTTATCATTTGAACTTGCCGCAAAGTTTGTTTTCAATACATGATGTGTTTAATGTGTCTATATTACGAAAGTATGAGCCAGACCCATCTCATATCTTGAGAGCCAAAGAGATAGAGTTGGATAGTTCCATTAGCTATGCCAAGTGTCCAGTGCAAATACTCAATCGTGGATAGAAGCAACTCTCGAACAAAACCATTCTATTTTTTATGGTTTAGTGGAGTAGGAATGGGAAATCGAGGCAAAGATGGTCAAGAATCGCCTCACTTGTTTGAGAATGCAATGATTATTCCATGTACTGTGATTTTCCTATGTATTATCAGTGGTAGATTCTTAAAACACTTTGTATATTTGTCATATGTGTGTTTGATTTCGAGGACGAAATCTTTTTTTTAGAGGGGGAGAATTGTAAGGACCCGATACTAATTACCCAGTTATTTGGCAAGATTTATGGTTAATTATTTTAAAGTGCCAAATTAGAATAGTTAAGCCAAATAATTGAATTGTGTGTTAAAAATATGTATTAGAAAATATCAGTTTATAGACGGTATTAAAATACATATTTAGTTATATGACACACATGAGTTTAAATAAAATAGATCG
This sequence comes from Henckelia pumila, assembly GCF_033568475.1. Classification (NCBI taxonomy): domain Eukaryota; kingdom Viridiplantae; phylum Streptophyta; class Magnoliopsida; order Lamiales; family Gesneriaceae; genus Henckelia; species Henckelia pumila. The sequence continues at coordinate 133,060,777 of NC_133120.1, forward strand.
GCCAAAATGCATAAAAAGACACACATATATAAATATATCGATTTCTCTCTCCTATCCTTCATCTCCTTCTCGTCACCATCTCCTACCTTTTCTTTCTTTTCTTTTCTCCACCATTTTAGTTCCTTAAAATGGTCGTAACTCCATCGTCGATGATCGAAATTTAGATTCGAAAGTAGTATTGGAATCCTCTCTACGAGCGCTAGCTAGTGATACCCATTTCATACAGCTTTCACGCAACCTGCTCGAACCCATTTCTGGAAGACACCGTCGTTCTGCCGCCTTGTCGCCGCCGATCATCGCCTAGTCTAGGAGAAAGGTTGTTTAAGTTGTTTGGAGCAATATTTCAAAGCTTTGAGGTATATTTCAAAATCTAGGGTTTTGAATTTTGGGTATTTCGTTTAATTGAATTCATATTATTGATATATGTAAAATTGTTGGTTGTAGGTGTAATATTTGAGTCGATTGGAGGTATTGGTTATTTTTAGGAATTTATTCAAGCATTAATTCGAAATTTCAAATTTATCAATTGGGAATTTTCGAGTGTTATTTCTTAATAATTGATGTTTGGATGTTTAGATACGTTAGAAAGTCTAAATACGAAATTGTGGAATTTTGTAGAATTTTCAAAAAATTCAAAATGACGTTAATTGGGTTTTTGAACTTCTAAGGGTGTAGAAAATTGCATGTTCAAAAGTATTATGTCTCAAAATTTATATGTAATAGTTTTGGAATTTATGGAAATTTTTCCGGAAATTTCAGATTATCTATATATGGGATTTTTGAATTATTTTGTTGAATTATATGATATTTGGGTCTTGGAATGTCTTAGAATTAGTATATAATAATTCTGGAAATTATTTGTATATTTCAAAAAATTCAGAATTAACATTTTGCCATTTTCGACCCTAGGATTGAATATTTGAATCGTTGGGACGTTGTTTATATATTATAATTTAATGATAAATGATAATTATCAAAGGTTTGGAATAACCCAGAAACCCATCGAGTTTTGTAGAATTATTGTGGTAATTATTTGAAAATTAAGATATGGATTGATCAGATTTCTTATAGCTTTTATGAGGATATGGAAAATGCTTAATTGCTATTTGAGGTGCTGGCTTGCTTATATGTTTTAAATGTTGTCTATGCTTGTTGATGCATTGCATTCATATTGAGCCATTATCATCTTATTTTTGAGACTATTATCCGCTCGTTGATGAGTTGTTTAGATATCAGATCCGAGGGCGTTTTTAGTGTCATACCTCTGATTACTATCTTAAGGGCCGCGCAGTTCTGCAGACTGCTTCCCCTTGATGCATACTACTGCAGGGCTACGCAGTGATTGATACTGCTTCCCCTAGCACAGGTGGCCATGGTTATAACTATTGTTATTTGGGTCCATATTTGATATCCGATGTTCCTTGGTACCTCACACTTGCATTGCATTAGTTGTTTTACATATCATTTGTTTTTTATGTAATTTATTTGATCTTTGTAATAAGGTTTGACCATTGTCCCTCGAGACTGCTGTGGTTTTGTCGTTATTGCCATGGCAGGTTATACAGGTAGTTCAGATGCAACTGGTGGTGCTTCTGCCAGTGGACCCCAGGAAGGGTATTGAGTCATTATCGAGTTCCCAGATATTATGATATTATTGGAGTCTTTTATTTGTCGGGGGATGCCCCATGTATCTGTATCAATATTTTTACGATATTTGAGATTTGCTTGTTGATGTGTTTCATCCTTGCCGACTTGCATGTGTTTAGTCTTGGCCAGTGCGGCTGTAGGTATGTCATTGTTGAATTGTATTATATTTTCGAGTATTTACAGGTTGTTGTGTTGTTGGATTTTTTGGGATGTCCTATTTATGGGGATGTCATGCCGAAATTTTTGTAGGCCCAATAAGGTAAATTTTTAACTCGTTTTCGATGTTTACATTAATTAATCCTGATTGCATGCTAATTAAAGATAAATCAGGAACGGTCCCTCACAAGTCCACTCCAAGACAAGGACTTACAATCAACTGTCTATCTCAGAACTTCTAGACTCAAGAACTCAGCCCTCGACTGATTTTTGTTACAAAGAGGTTTGCAGCATCTCAACTGATGAGATAATACAACACTTGTATTACAACTCAACACTTTGCAAAATATGATCCCAACTGATCTGATATACTTGAAACGTGTGCTTATGTTCTCCGGCTCTTGATATAACCTTTGATGTAATCTTGAACTCCTCTCGTGAGTGTCCATGAGTAGACTCAAAATGATCAGTTTGCCTCTTGATAACTTGAACGTATTTTGTGAGTTCTTCTTGGAGCCGGAAGCTTCTTTAAACTACCTTTGATCTCTAGTTATAAGCAGATTGTAACGGCTCTTTCAATTCAAATTGTGACCGTTAACTTGTATTATCTGTTATCACGTACTTTTTCTGACATAAAGGTACACTATTGCACTTGGTGGCTGACCGGCTAAATCGGTATGATTAAAAATCAACTGGCAAGCGCACCAGGTCAAATTATAGATAGTGAAATAAATTTGAGTGTCGAACCCACAGGGACTGTATAAAAATGAATACCAAAATATATTTATTCCTACTTAATCTAGACCAATGAATAAAAGTGATTCAGATTTTAAAATAAAAATAAAAATTGCAATTAAAATTTAAATAACTAAAACTCAGCAGAAAACTTTGGATTAATTCAAATATGGGAAAAGTTCGATCAAGGACTCATGTAGGTACCAGACAATTCATGTAACAAGCAGTCGATCTAAGACATCAGACATAATCTTAATTCAAGGGAATTTTCCTAATTTGTTCGAAGGACTATTTCTGGAACAATCAAACCTATTCAAATTTTGATGAACTAATCTTTCGTAATTCTAACCAAATTTGAATGCATGAATAACTGTGAAAATTCGGTTTACACCCAAACTGCATAATAAAACCGAATTCTATTTCTAGTCAGTTTTACACTATGTTGAATATCAAAGTGATCAAAATCGAAACCTCCTCTGTCGACTTAGAGTCGATTAACATGCAATCAAATAACTGTCCAAGAAATTTTCAAGACAAATATAAATTCGATAATCAATAAAATCAAATCAAGTCTAAAAATCTCAAATAAACAAACGAGTTTTATACATAAATTATCTGGCCCAATCACGTGGCCTTGATCGAAAAAGAAAACTACTCGATAAATAAATTCATGATCAAACAAGGTTTTTAATCATGAAAAGTAAAAATAAAATAAAGGAAAAGAAGAAGAAATCTTCTAAGAAGTAGCAGTAGCCGCCTCTGTGTTGTGTTCACTCTGCTGCGATCCGGAACCCTTTCTCACGTCTATTCTCCTCTATTTATATGTCTTAGAAAGCCCATGAAAAATAACCCGTAAAATAAGACTTTTTAATTTCCAAAATTTCTGATTTTTTTTTCTGATTTCGGACGTCGCGCTCGAGCGAGCACAACCTCTCGCTCGAGCGAGAGACTTTCTGTTCCGAAGATTTTTGCTCCCGTATTTCTCGCTCGAGCGAGCATGTTTCTGCCAAAGAAAAACTCACGCACAGACTTCCTTGCGCGGTTCCCATCTTCTCTTGCGCGTTAGCGCTTCCACCTAGCGCTAATCTCTTCTCCTCCATGCGCGTTTGCGCTTCATTCCTCCTTGTTTGCACTACATCTAGTGCAAACAATTTCGTTTGCACAAACTCTAGCGCTAACGTGCTTAAGTCCCTCCCGTTTGCACAACATGTTGTGCAAACAATTTTGTTTGCACAAGATGTTGTGCAAACGCGCTTCAATCTTCTTCTTTTTTCTTTTTCTTTTCTTCTCTTTTCTCTTTTCCTCTCTTCTCTTCTCCTCTCTTCAAAACTCTTTTAAATTTCATTTTTTCTACAAATAGAAATCGGAGAATGAAATTCACACAAATGCAATAAAACACAAAATAACACACAAAATAATATGAATGCACACAAAATAAACATAAAAATATCACGAACTAATGCATACAAAATGCACTTATCAACACCTCCATACTTAACTCTTGCTCGCCCTCGAGCAAGACATGCAAAACAAAATGCACACAAAAACATAAGTAAGGATGATTCATAAATGTGCACAGCCTCCAAGAAGTTCAATCACAAAACCAAAAACACAGACATGCTCTCAACTTTTCATAATACACTTTTGGTTTAACGTGAACGTGCGTGTGTGAAATGTCATTCCAGTTTCATACAACTTAGACCGAATTCGTCTCTAATCTGCTTAGCTACCTATGACAAATTAGTGCAAGTATCACAATCTAGTGCCCATTCATTCCAACGACCTCTAGACTAAACCCACCTCCCTTGAGATAATGAATTACACACCTCCGGATTTTGCACCCGGTATTGCTTTAGCCCCAATAATTACCCGCTGACTTAGCTATAACTGGCTAGAATACGAAAAATCATTCTATTTTTTTTTTCTAATCCCCTCGTCTATAACCTGGATGGAGCATCAATCTCATTTAATCTGCATACTTAGCCTTAAATTTAATCTTTTATAGGATTTTAATCCTTTCAAGGCCCGGATGAATTGTATATAAATTTTTTTTTAGGTGCGCCCAAGATCATAAGTGTAAACTAAAGCCTCATCAAAATTCATAGAATACAATCAAGATCCACAAACCACCTATTGTCGTGCAATGGTCAAACAGACAGAAACTTCATCAAATCTTTTGCTACAATTCACTGGTCTAACACAAGTGCTTATAAATATTCACGGTTCAACCTACAGTTTCTCATGTCCAGTCAAGAGCAAATTTTTTCAAAAATCCAATTTTTTCTTCAAAAAAAATTCATCATCATAGGCTACCATGACTCATCCTACTCATGCAAGACAACACAAACAACAACAAAATGATATGCATGATTACGAACCAAACACAAAAACTAAACCAAATGAATGCAAACAGAATGAATACAAAAGATAATAACCAATGCAATGAACTAGTTTACCCCCCATACTTATCCAAAGCATTGCCCTCAATGCTTCAGAACAATGAATAGAATGCAAACAAACAAAAACACCATGAAAACAAAAATAATACTCCCCTGGTTTTCGATTCATTCTCTTCCTTCTTGACTGTATCCTTGGTGATGGTAGCCTCAGTCTCGATAAATCAATAGACACGGCAAACTGGCATAGGAAAGAAAACAAAAATAAAACCAAACAAACAAAAACATAAAAACCGAAAATAAAAATAAAAAAACATAAGCAAAAACACTGGGTTGCCTCCCAGTCAGCGCTAAATTTATAGTCTATAGCCCGACTATACTCCTCTCTTGAGTGGCGACATTCAAGGTGGTTTATCCACCGTCTGTAAAAAACTCAGGTTAGTCCTGCACTTGCATGCTACACCATTAAAGACATTGTGCATTGGACCAATTCCTGCAGACAACTGCACCTGCTGACATGCATCACCAACAACATCAATCACATCAATCAAACGAATAGCAGAACAAGATTTTAAAATTAGTCTCTCAATAGCCGACTTAAGCATGGTAAAAACTACTTGTTCATCATTCAGCCTCAGTACCAACTCTCCTCTCTCAACATCAATTAACGCCCTACTAGCAGCAAGAAACATGACTAGGACATTCTCTACGATCCCTCTCGGATATTTAATAGAACCATCAGCAAATTTGAGAGAGATAGCAGCAGGTTCAATATTTTCTATGCCTAATTTTCGAGCAATAGAATATGGCATTAAATTTATGCTCGACCCAAGATCACACAATACATTTTCAAAAGATAGACTTCCAATTTTACAGGGTATAGAAAACTCCCTGAATCCTGAAATTTTGGTGGAAGCTTCTTTTTCAGCACCGCCGAACACTCCTCATTCAGTGTGACTTGTGTTACGTCATTTAATTTCTTCTTGTTTTTCAGCAAGTCCTTCAGAAATCTTGCATAATTCGGCATCTCAGCTAAAGCATCTGCAAAAGGTATGTTAATATGCAGTTTCTTGAAGATTTCAAGAAACTTTTTAAATTGAGAATCAAATAACAATTGCTTAGCTCTATGGGGAAAAGGTAAGGTAGAAATATCAACATTATCATTAACTTCAAATTTTGAAGTCTTACCTTTCTTACCTGCCTTGGAGGATTTTTCAGTCCGCGCATCCTCCTTGAACTCTCCAATTTTCGGCCCCTCCATCCTATTCTTTTCGCCCATCTACTACTCCTCAGACTGTGCTTGAGTCACGACCATGATAGCGTTCACGCCTCTGGGATTCGGTTCAGTGTTACTTGGTAAAGCTCCAGCAGGCCGGGTTGATAATTGGGTTGAGATCTGACTCATCTGAATTTCCAGCTTCTGTAGCATGCTCTCCTGATTCTAAAAGCGAGCCTCAGTACCCGCCACATACTTCATCATGATCTCCTCAAAACTCGGCTTTTTCTCCCCTTGCTTGGCTTGCCAATTCTGACTGTAGTTGTTGTTTGAGTTGTATGTCTGCCTTCCTTGATTGCCCATAAAATTCACAGCCTCAACTTCAAACAAATGCTGGTCTTGTTGCATATTCCCTTGTGCTTGATTGACCGGCGCTGTTTTCATGAGTGCCACTTGGTGTGTCAGCGCGTCAATCTTCGCATTCAAGGCCATTAAAGCATCGACCTCTAAAACTCCAGCCTTTTTCTCTCTTTTTACATCCGGCCACCCAATGTTACTCTATGTCATGTTGCCAATGATCTCCCAGGCTTCAGCTGGCGTTTTCTTGAATAAACATCCATTAGCCCAGCATCTAGCATAGATCGAACCGACTGATCGGCTCCATTGTAGAACGTCTGAGTCTGCTGGCTTTGAGATAAGTTATTCTGAGGACACATCCTCAACATCTTCTTGAATCTGGTCCATGCCGCATGTAAAGATTCACCCTCTTTTTGCTTGAATGAGATAATATCTGAAAATAACTTTGCCATCTTCGTAGGAGGAAAATACTTGTTCAAAAAAGTCTGAACAAGTTGGTTCCATTTAGTGATGGAACCCGCAGGCAAATCATCTAGCCACTCAACAGCTTCGCCTTGAAGAGAGAATGGGAATAACCGCAGTCGCACTGCATCAGATGTTACCACATTAACCTTGAACGTGTCGCAGATCGATAGAAAACGCTCAAGATGAGCTTAGGGATCTTCCACATATATGCCCCCAAATATTGCTTGCAGTTGGATCAACTGAATAGTAGAGGGCTTCAGCTCATAATTGTTCGCCTCAACAGTGGGGCGAACGATGCTAGATTCATAGCCTTTAGTTGGTGGACGGATTAAATCAAGAACAGTACGGTTGTCCGCCATCTATTCTAGCACCTGAAAGTTACAAAGAAAAGAGAGGAATTTAGAATTTAATAAAAAAATTAAAATATAGTCTAATCTCAAGAGAAACAAAAATTTTGATATCATAACAGTCCCCGGCAACGGCGCCAAAAACTTGACTGGCTAAATCGGTATGATTAAAAATCAACTTGCAAGCGCACCAGGTCAAATTATAGATAGTGAATAAAATTCGAGTGTCGAACCCACAGGGACTGTATAAAAATGAATAGCAAAATATATTTATTTCTAATTCATCTATACCAATAAATAAAAGTGATTCAGATTTTAAAATAAAAATTAAAATTGAAATTAAAATTTAAATAACTAAAACACAGCAGAAAACTTTGGATTAATTCAAATATGGGAAAAGTTCGATCAAGGACTCACGTAGGTACCAGACAATTCATGTAACAAGCAGTCGATCTAAGACATCAGACCTAATCTTAATTCACTGGAATTTTCCTAATTTGTTCGAAGGACTATTTCTAGAACAATCAAAACTATTCAAATATTGATGAACTAATCTTTCGTAATTCTAACCAAATTTGAATGCATGAATAACTGTGAAAATTCAGTTTACACCCAAACCACATAATGAAACCGAATTCTATTTCTAGTCAGTTTTACACTATGCTGAATATCAAAGTGATCAAAATCGAAACCTCCTCTGTCGACTTGGAGTCGATTAACATGCAAGAAAATAACTGGCCAAGAAATTTGCAAGACAAATATAAATTCGATAATCAATAAAATCAAATCAAGTCTAAAAATCTCAAATAAACAAACGAGTTTTATACATAAATTGTCTGGCCCAATCACGTGGCCTTGATCGAAAAAAAAAACTACTCCATAAATAAATTCATGATCAAACAAGGTTTTTATTCATGAAAAGTAAAAATAAAATAAAAGAAAAGAAGAAGAAATCTTCTAAGAAGTGGCGGCAGCCGCCTCTGTGTTGTGTTCACTCTGCTATGATCCGGAACCCTTTCTCACGTCTATTATCGTCTATTTATATGTCTTAAAAAGCCCATGAAAAATAACCCGTAAAATAAGACTTTTTAATTTCCGAAATTTCTGATTTTTTTTCTGATTCCGGACGTCGCGCTCGAGCAAGCACAACCTCTCGCTCGAGCGAGAGACTCTCTGTTCCGAGAATTTTTGCTCCCGTATTTCTCGCTCGAGCGAGCACAAGCTCTCGCTCGAGCGAGCATGTTTCTGCCAAAAAAAAACTCACGCACAGACTTCCTTGCGCGGTTCCCATCTTTTCTTGCGCGTTAGCGCTTCCACCTAGCGCTAATCTCTTCTCCTCCATGCGCGTTTGCGCTTCATTCCTCCTTGTTTGCACTACATCAAGTGCAAACAATTTCGTTTGCATAAACTCTAGCGCTAACGCGCTTAAGTCCCTCCCGTTTGCACAACATGTTGTTGTTGGAAAACTGTGTTCAGATCAACTAAGAATTGATACCCAGTGCAGCGGAAGTTTAAAAATTTATTTTAATAATATGGAACGATTCCATATCTGAGTATCAAAACTTTACGATTAAATTTGTGTAAGTAAAACAAATAATCACTATTAAATATTTTACCTTAAAATCTCGAAGCGAGATTATGGACACCAACAAAATTTAATCTGCTCTTGTTGTATATCCCAGGAACTGATGAACGAACGTTTCTTCAATCAGGTCCACGAATAGAAAACAAAAACCCTCTGATTGACTGCACTAGAAATCAATCAGAAGTTTGCGTAGAGAATAAACAGATATGATCTGTTAATTCAGATTGTAATTTTTCACAAAAACACAACCCGAATTTTCTCCAAAAGGGACAGAGGATTTCGAAAAATCCTCTTGAATAATCTAGACTGATTTTCGAAAATTCAAGACTGAATGCTATATGATTTTCGAACACTGCAGTCCTATTTATAGATAATTTCTAGACTGGATTAAGTTATAATTATATTTAGACTCTAACTCCTTAGGGCCCATAATCCATAACTTAAGCCCAACAAGCCAAGCCCGTTGTTCTAAAAATTAATATAAAATTCATCGTGACTCCGATTGATAAACTGATTTTACCAATGTGCACAGAAACCATTTCTGCATCTTTTAAAGTCAAGATAATTTTTCTGAATCCGAATTCAGTGATTTCCAAAAATGCCCATCCCTATGTCATTTTAGGAAATCTCACTCCCTTTAGTTAAGAAGTCCAACTTCTCTTTCATTAAATTTAACTCTTTAAATTTAACTATCTCTACGGGGTTTTAGTAATCCATTACTTGTGTAACCCTCAATGGTTCAGGAATACAGCTAGCCGTGGGCTCACAACTCCTTGTGACTCGAAACAACAATTTCCGACTTACCCATCGAATCATGGTAAGAGCGCCTAGCAACATCGCCCCATGATTCCCTAGGTATTACTGATAGTGCCTGCAAAAACCAGTAGATTTTGGTTAACGTACAGTACGGTCCCTTCAACCAAATATCCCGATCGAATCAACAACCATTGGTGCATCGAGAGTCATTCGAGATTCGATAACTATGCATAACATCTTGAAGATCAAATAGTGACATCGCATGTGTTACTAGGAAAACCCATTAACCTAAAACACATCATGTACTCTGGCAGAGATTCGTCACACTAATATCTCCTCAGATAGCATAGGATATCCACACTCGCAAGTATGTGGTGAATCCTTGACAACAAATCATCGACTCCTATATGTGTTGTAACTGTACCCAATCCCGACACCTGATGACCCCAATAGAGTCGGTAAACGAGTCAAAGTACAGTAATAGCATATAGAGTCTCAATGATGTTTCAAGTAATAAGGACTAATGGTGTACAACCAAAACCGCGGACTTTATCCACTCGATAAGTGATAACCACTTGGAAAGTTCGAATAGGGTAGTTCGATCATTCATCATATGAATATCCATTTGCATGCTTTGAACATCTCTATGTTCCATACCAATGAAACGTGGTACTCGGCATCGCAAATGCTAGTCTGAATCTCGAGCGATCCTTATCCTTATTTGCGGACGGCTCAATTGACTAGGAACAATTTAGAATATACAGTGACTATAAGATGTGTTTCATGATAGCCATCACCATGTGCTACCACATCTTACATACACTATAGTATATTCAAGGTCTTCATCTAAACAACAATAGTATATCACAATATAACAATATGAAGGAAGATAAAGTCAATGCCATGATAAAAGTGTAAATTATATTTAAACAAAAGATTGTTTACATAAAGAGTCATCAAAGCCCTTAGCCACAAGTTGGCTATCCGGGCACCCATTCTTTCAATCTCCCACTTGCCCTAAAGCCAACTAGTCATACTACGTAATCCCATTGCTTCGCGATGTTTGTCAAACAATGGTCCTGGCAAGGGCTTAGTAAGCGGATCAGCGATATTGTCTGTAGAGGCCACTCTCTCGACAGTGATGTCTCCTCTTTCCACAATCTCCCGGATGATGTGGTATTTCCTCAGTACGTGTTTGGACTTCTAATGAGACCTTGGTTCCTTTGCCTGAGCAACGGCACCCGTGTTGTCACAGTACATCGGGACTGGACCAACAGCTTCAGGAATTACACCCAACTCTTGGATGAATTTCCTTATCCAAACCGCCTCTTTATCAGCAGCTGATGCTGCAATGTATTTTGCCTCAGTGGTGGAATCCGCTGTCACATTGGAAGCTAGAGTCGGTGTAGCCTTCCAACTTCAATTCTCTTCCTCCATCAACCATGAACACATTCTTAGTCCTTCGCAAGTACTTAAGAATATCCTTCACGGCTTTCCAATGCATTTGATCGGGATTGGCTTGATATCTGCTCGTGACGCTCAGAGCATAGGCCACATCCGGTCTGGTAGATATCATCCCATACATGATACTACCAATAGCTGACGCATATGGTATGTGTGTCATCTTCTCTATCTCTTCATCAGTCTTAGGACACATAGACTTGGATACAGAAATTCCATGACACATAGGTAGATGTCCTCTCTTGGACCCATCCATTGAAAACCATTTCAATATGGTGTCGATGTAGGTTGATTGAGTAAGTCCTATCATTCTCTTAGATCTATCTCTATAGATCTGTATCCCTAGAATATAGGAGGCCTCACCCAAATCCTTCATCGAGAATCTACCTGATAACCATATCTTTGTTGACTGCAACTTCCCTACATCATTCCCCATGAGTAGGATGTCATCAACATAAAGTACTAAGAATGTTACCGCATCCTTAACTACTTTCTTGTACACGCATGGTTCCTCCGGGTTCTTGATGAAACCAAAGTCCTTTATTGTTTCATCAAATTTCTGGTTCCAACTTCTTGATGCTTGTTTGAGACCATAAATTGATCTCTGAAGCTTGCATACCTTATGCTCGCTTCCCATGGATGTGTATCCCTCAGGCTGCATCATATAGATCTCTTCCTTAATGTTTCCATTAAGAAAAGCAGTCTTTACATCCATTTGTCATATCTCATAGTCATACCATTCTGCTATGGCAATAAGGATTCTTATGGACTTGAACATTGCGACTGGTAAAAAGGTTTCATCATAGTCAACTCCTTGTCTTTGAGTATAACCTTTTGCCACCAATCATGCCTTGTAGGTCAATACCTTTCCGTCAGGCCCAAGCTTTCTCTTGTAGATCCATTTGCACCCTATTGGAACAATTCCATCGGGAGGATCTACTAAAGACCAAACTTGGTTAGTATGCATCGAGTCTATTTCAGATTGCATAGCTTCAAGCCATAAATTTGAATCCGCATCAGAAATTGCTTCCTTGAAGTTTCTTGGATCACATCCAATGTCGGGTTCACTTTGATCCCCTTCAAGAAGAAGACCATATCTAATAGGAGGCCTAGAAGTCCTCTCGGATCTTCTAGTAATCGGCGTGTCTTGTGATGATTCTTGACGTGTAGGATCGCTATTTTGTATCTCGGGTTCTTCTCGAATTTCTTCGAGTTCCATCATCTTGCCTTTCTTATCCAATAAGAACTCCTTCTCCAAGAAGGTAGCATTCCTTGAAACAAACACTTTTGTTTCATTAGGATGATAGAAATAATATCCGATTGAATTTTTCGGATACCCTACAAAATAACATAAGGTAGATCGACTATCCAACTTATCTCCCACTGTCTGCTTCACATAAGCAGGGCATCCCCAAATCCTCAAGTACGAATACTTAGGAGCTTTGCCATTCCATAACTCGTATGGTGTCTTATCTACTGCTTTAGTGTGGACGTTGTTCAACAACAATACCGCCGTTTCAAGCGCGTAGCCCCAAAACAAAGGTGAAAGCTCAGTGAAGCTCATCATGGATCGAACCATGTCCAACAAAGTTCGATTGCGACGCTTCGAAACACCATTCAGCTGAGGTGTCATAGGAGGAGTCCACTGAGAGAGAATCTCATTCTCTTTTAGATAGTCCTAAAACTCGGTACTTAAGTATTCTCCACCTCGATCCGATCGAAGTGCTTTAATACTTTTACCTTGCATGTTTTCTACTTCAGCCTTGAATTCTTTGAACCTTTCAAATTCTTCATACTTATATTTCATTAAATATAAATACCCATACCTTGTATAATCATCAGTAAAGGTAATGAAGTAGGTGTTGCCACATTTAGTACCAATCCTAAATGGACCGCAAACATCCGTATGGATCAAATCCAACGGATTTTGGCTACGCTCAGGTTTCCCTTTGAAAGTAGATTTAGTCATTTTTCCCTTTAGGCAGGACTCACAAGTAGGTAGAGAGTTAATATCAGACATATCAAACATGCCCTCTCCCACTAGCTTGTTCATTCTCCTTGAGGAAATATGACCTAGCCTAGCATGCCAAAGGTTTGCCGGGTTTTGACTATCGTTTTTCCTTTTATTTGTTGTTACCGGTTTATCAACATAATTAATTGGAACGTCTTTTAATTTTAAGCTATATAGATCGTTTTCAAGTTGTCCATTTCCAATCAAACATTCATTCTTGTAAATATTGCAAATCCCATTCACAAATTTGCAAGAAAAACCATCTCTATCAAGCATAGAAATAGAAATAATGTTTTTGACCAAATCTGGAACATATAAAACATCTCTCAAAAATAACTTAAAATTGTTCTGCAAAACTAAATAAATGTCTCCTATAGCTTTGGCTTCGACTCTAGAACCATTCCCGAGCCTTAGCTGGGTCTCACCCATCCTTAGCTTACGACTTCTTGTCATCACCTGCAAATCATTGCAAATGTGAGATCTTCATCCGGTATCCAATACCCAAGAAGAAGTATTAAGCGAAACATTTATTTCAATGTAAAACATACCCTTTGCAGTTCGCAACTGTTCGAGGTATTCCTTGCAGTTACGTTTCCAATGACCGGGTTTCTTGCAGTAATGGCAAACGTTTTCATCTTTTATTCCAATTGAAGCATTAGCCTTTCCTTTCTTCTTTGGTACAATCTTCTTGGGCAGGGCAGAATGTTTCTTACCCTTTACACTTGGTCCTTTCTTAGAGTTAGAAGAGGAGCCAACCAAGAGTACCGGTTTATCCTTCTTTAGTGTGGCTTTATAAGTCACAAGCATATTGACCATCTCTTCAAGGGTGGCCTCTATCTTGTTCATGTTGAAATTCACCACAAAGCCGTCATACGACGAAGGATGTGAAAGAAGCAACAAGTCCGTTTTGAGTTCATGCTCTAATGTCAGTTCGAGTTTTACCAACTTTTCAATGAGCCCAATCATGTGTACCCCATGCTCACGGACCGAAGTCCCATCTCGCATGCGGCATGTCATGAGCTCTTTGACAGTCGCAAATTTCTCAGACCTCGACTGAGCTCCAAAAAGTTCCTTGAGTGCGCTGTGAATGTCAGCAGCATTCGCCGCATCCTCAAATCGCCTATGGAGTTCATCAGACATTGATGCTAGCATATAACTCTTTGCCTTGACATCATGGTCCCACCAATCGTCAAGATTTTTCAACTCTTCCGGACTAGTGTTAGCCGGGGCTTCCTTCGGAGGACGCTTCTCTAACACGTAGAAAGCCTTCTCCGAATTTAGAATGATTTTTAACTTACGGAACCATTCCGTATAGTTAGCGCCAGTCAACTTGTTTTGATCGAGAATTGAGAATAGTGGATTACGCGAATTCATAGTAATGAAATACTGAAAAGTAAACAGACAATAATCAGTGATTTGTTTAATTAATTTACTAAGACATAAAATATGGCGAATTTCATTTTATGAATTACACTCCCACTATTTTGACGATTTCACTACCCTCTAGTGAAAACGAGAAACATTTTCTTTAGTGGGAACATGGAGTCCAATTGACAAACTATGGTCCCGAATAATATCAGCCAACCTTAATTTTCAAAAGGTAGAGCCCAATTGCTTCCAAAGCAACCTCCATGTTTTTACCTCATGTCCAATAAGGGCCCAATAATATGACGCCGTTTATTGTGACATGTCAAGATAACCCATCAATATTAAGTTGTGATGGACGGTCGCCATGTGGATCCCCCAATAATATGAGCCAATCCCATGGGAGTTCCACCCAACTTACAACATGTGTCGATCCAATGTACAGCTTTTCGACGAACGGGCCCCCTCAATAATATGAGTCGGACCGTATCCGCGGGTAGCATCTCATACATTGATCGTTGATGGAAGGTAGGAATATTTAAACAATATTTAAATTCCCTTTTTATTAATCTTGATATCAATTTTAAATCATATTTAAAATGAGGGATTTTTAATTTTGAAAATTTGTCTCATCATGCAATTTATGTATGCTTGCGGGATTCATACAATTTTGTCTAAGCATGCATACATCAATAATATCATATATTATTTAAGGATGATCGATCCCATTAACTAATCGACCCGTGGTTGCCAATCACGAGTCAAAGTCCAATCCTAGGTGATATGTAAGTATGCAATGTAATCCTATTACATTGTGCTTCCAATTTACATTTCTTCGGTCTTCATTGTCTGCTGGGCCCATCATTTCTTCAAATCTTTGTCTCTCACTAAGTCTAATAAATTTACAATAAATTTCGATGACAAATATGGGATACATTTTAGGGGTGGGAACGGGCCATAAATCAGGCCCACTTTTATTATATATGACAATCATATTGGGCTATAAACCAAGCCCATTAATAAACACCAACAACAATAAGACAAATGTAAATCAGCTAACATACACCTAAAACATTGGTCATGGCAATCGATCATCCTTTATCCATTAATTAATTCAATAATTAAATAATTGGATAAACATGCAAAGGCATCATAATTTAAAAGATAAAATCATATTTTATCTTATCCATCCATAAGATCTTATCTTATCATCAATTGTACCAAAATAATTAATTTTATAAAATCTAATTTAACGGATAAAATTTATAAATTTTTCAAAAATTCAAATTTATCCAAAAATCAATTTTAAAAATTTCGGACTCGAACAATTCGATCCGATGCCTCGTGATCTAATCAAAAATAATTTTCGATCGGATCAAATACTAGAATTTCAAAAATTCAAAATTTTTTAAAAAAATAAAATTTTAATTTTCCGGGCTGCCCGGGACAATCCCGGGCAGCCCGTGCCCCGACCGGGGCTCGGGCTGGGCAGCGACGATCGCTGCCCGTGTTTTGCCCATTAAAATTTTGATTTTAAAAAAATTTGTTTTGTTTCAAAAACCGAGGCTTAAAAATTTTGTACAATCGATTAATTTAATCGTTTGATTTTAGGAATCTGGCTCTGATACCACTGTTGGAAAACTGTGTTCAGATCAATTAAGAATTGATACCCGGTGCAGCGGAAGTTTAAAAATTTATTTTAATAATATGGAACGATTCCATATCTGAGTATCAAAACTTTACGATTAAATTTGTGTAAGTAAAACAAATAATCACTATTAAATATTTTACCTTAAAATCTCGAAGGGAGATTATGGACACCAACAGAATTTAATCTACTCTTGTTGTATATCCCAAGAACTGATGAACAAACGTTTCTTCAATCAGGTCCACGAATAGAAAACAAAAACCCTCTGATTGACTGCACTAGAAATCAATTAGAAGTTTGCGTAGATAATAAACAGATATGATCTGTTAATTCAGATTGTAATTTTTCACAAAAACACAACCCGAATTTTCTCCAAAAGGGACAGAGGATTTCGAAAAATCCTCTTGAATAATCTAGACTGATTTTCGAAAATTCAAGACTGAATGCTATATGATTTTCGAACACTGCAGTCCTATTTATAGATAATTTCTAGACTGGATTAAGTTATAATTATATTTGGACTCTAACTCCTTAGGGCCCATAATCTCTAACTTAAGCCCAACAAGCCAAGCCCGTTGTTCTAAAAATTAATATAAAATTCATCGTGACTCCGATTGATAAACTGATTTTACCAATGTGCACAGAAACCATTTCTGCATCTTTTAAAGTCAAGATAATTTTTCTGAATCCGAATTCAGTGATTTCCAAAAATGCCCATCCCTATGTCATTTTAGGAAATCCCACTCCCTTTAGTTAAGAAGTCCAACTTCTCTTTCATTAAATTTAACTCTTTAAATTTAACTATCTCTACGGGGTTTTAGTAATCCATTACTTGTGTAACCCTCAATGGTTCAGGAATACAGCTAGCCGTGGGCTCACAACTCCTTGTGACTCGGAACAACAATTTCCGACTTACCCATCGAATCATGGTAAGAGCGCCTAGCAACATCGCCCCATGATTCCCTAGGTATTACTGATAGTGCCTGCAAGAACAAGTAGATTTTGGTTAACGTACAGTACGGTCCCTTCAACCAAATATCCCGATCGAATCAACAACCATTGGTGCATCGAGAGTCATTCGAGATTCGATAACTATGCATAACATCTTGAAGATCAAATAGTGGCATCGCATGTGTTACTAGAAAAACCCAATAACCTAAAACACATCATGTACTCTGGCAGAAATTCGTCACACTAATATCTCCTCAGATAGCATAGGATATCCACACTCGCAAGTATGTGGTGAATCCTTGACAACAAAGCATCGACTCCTATATGTGTTGTAACTGTACCCAATCCCGACACCTGATGACCCCAATAGAGTCGGTAAACGAGTCAAAGTACAGTACTAGCATATAGAGTTTCAATGATGTTTCAAGTAATAAGGACTAATGGTGTACAACCAAAACCGCGGACTTTATCCACTCGATAAGTGATAACCACTTGGAAAGTCCGAATAGGGTAGTTCGATCATTCATCATATGAATATCCATTTGCATGCTTTGAACATCTCTATGTTCCATACCAATGAAACGTGGTATTCGGCATCGCAAATGCTAGTCTCAATCTCGAGCAATTCTTATCCTTATTTGCGGACGGCTCAATTGACTAGGAACAATTTAGAATATACAGTGACTATAAGATGTGTTTCATGATAGTCATCACCATGTGCTACCACATCTTACATATACTATAATATATTCAAGGTCTTCATCTAAACAACAATAGTATATCACAATATAACAATATGAAGGAAGATAAAGTCAATGCCATGATAAAAGTGTAAATTATATTTAAACAAAAGATTGTTTACATAAAGACTCATCAAAGCCCTTAGCCACAAGTTGGCTATCCGGGCACCCACTCTTTCAGTTGTGCAAACAATTTCGTTTGCACAAGATGTTGCAAATTGTTTGCACAACATGTTGTGCAAACACGCTTCAATCTTCTTATTTTTTTTCCTTTTTCTTTTCTTCTCTTTTCTCTTTTCCTCTCTTCTCTTCTCCTCTCTTCAAAACTCTTTTAAATTTCATTTTTCCTACAAATAGAATCCGGAGAATGAAATTCACACAAATGCAATAAAATACAAAATAACACACAAAATAATATGAATGCATACAAAATAAACATAAAAATATCACGAACTAATGTATACAAAATGCACTTATCAGTGGCTTTGTGTCGTCAGTTACGTACAAAAAACTCTATCCAAATAGAAGTAGTTTGATATCTGGAGTTTATTTTTGGTCATGAAGTTTCGGATGGTTCAGTGTTTCAAATGTCCAGTCTTGATAATTCAGTTAGGCTTGCTGGAAGACTGATTCAGTTTAGCTCTCTAAACTGAATGCGGTTTACTTATATAAACTCTATTGGGTTGTTTTGACCGATTGGTGACTTCAGGTTAGCTCTGGTTAAAGTCAACTCAGATTCAGTCTGGCTTGTGAATTTGTCCAGTTTACGTCTTTGGTTTAGCTTGTAGACAAATTCGGTTTACTTCGATATTTTTCTTGTATAGTTTTGTCAATATCAAAACTAAGCATGTTCTAACAAATGTCATAAACCCCAATCTACGAATTAAAACTATATAATATAAATAAACCAGACTTTCAAAAAATACCAAGATCGAAGTTGAAGTACCATTTGATGCAATCAACGCAAGGTTTGTACCTACAACATTAACCTAATAAATAATCAATAACGAGATAAAATAAAGCTGAATTAAATCAAAATGGACTCTTATAAATCAAAAATGGTACACAAGAAATATACATAAACCTTCTATCATATTCACATGGAGCTAACAAAATCTGACCAGAAAAATGATGGAAAACAAGCTGGAAAACAGGGGATGATCGATTTATTATCTTAGTTTGAAAAAAAAAAAAACTTTAAAAAATAGAAACACTTAATAATTGGAAGAAATAGCAGCAATAAAACCTGCACAACTTTGAGTTGTAACAGAGGCTTTTAGGCCCGATTTTGATCTTGATTCTTTGAGATTCTAGTGCTTATATTGCAACTTTAGATATATTGTTTATACCAAACCTCTCAAGCTGCAAATTCAAAAAACATGAGCCCTTCACATTAAAGTACAATCCCTTGAACAAGAAATCTTATGTGCAATCATGAATCTGACATAAATACTAAAAATTTTAAACCAGAAAAATAATCTTATCTTTTCTCCATTCTAATTCAAAATCACTCTCTTTTTGTTTTCATCAGTGTATTATAATTTCAAAGCATTTATGATTTGCAAAGAAAAGGATTAAATTATCAAAAAAGGATACCGAGAAATTGTCATGTTCTGAAATCTTACTTTATGGAATGTGTTTCTCCATTCTAAAGCACAATCACTCATTCGTTTGGTTAGGCTAAATCACATCACAACAAACCCGAATGCAGCAAGGTCACAACATAATTCCAAATTTGTCATCTGTTAGTATAAAAGTCGTGTTAAATTCAAATAAGATCTAAAACCAGGTTATATAAATTGAAAATGCAAACTAGCACATTTCCCTACATTTCATATTCTCAAATATGTGCCCAATAAAATCATTTAACAAAACTAAATCTATCTACAAGAGCACACATGACAATCACATAATCAGTTTACTACAGATTGGAGTAGTTCTGTAAAAAAAAATCATATAAAATTCATTTCACAACCAAATGGCTTGTGAATGATGGCAATTCGAATAGAACGGAATCATATACAATTTTCATTGTAACTTCAACTTCAAACTATCTCTCAATCATACCAGATTTGAAAAGAACATTAGGCCATTGCACAAACTTGAACTAAGATTCTAACACAGACCAATTTCAAAAAAATGGGCACATCTCTTTCATATTTTTATCAAATGACCTGATCCTAGTGTCTCAAAGCTAATACATAGTATTAAAACTTTTGTTAAAATTGTAAATTAAAAATCTTAAACCATATAGATCAAGAAACACGTTTTTCATATCACATTTCTGCATCAAGAAAAATGGTCGCATCTCTTCCAAATATTCTGCATTTTCGTTTTGACAGAGTAAGATCATTCGATTATTTTACAAGCTACTATATTCTTTTACACCTCCATTTCACTCCATATATCATTACAAATCCATCCATTATAAATCTTAAACCGAGAAATCTTAATGAGATGCTAAAAAATAATTTAAGTAGCTAGGCACAAACATTTCGATTTGACAAACCTGATTCCTTTGCTTTATTCTTGAATAGGTATCTGTATAACCACCACACCTTTTCTGCACAGATAGATACATACGGAAGTACAAGAAGTGCAATTTTTCCAGCAGAAAAAAATTTCCTCAGCATTAATATTTCAGCAACAAAAATTTTACCAGCACTGAACCAAAGAAAAGCATTTGAGGGACAAGTGAAGACCACAACATCTAAAAATTTCACCAAGAAAAAAAAAAGCCAAACGTTACAAAAAAGTGTCAAACTCATTACAATTGATACATATGTATAAACCATTGGAACAAGTATGCAACTAATCTTCAAGGAGCAACTTAATTGAGATTGGAAAATGCTTGAGAATACAGCAAAATCGGGCTAGAAAAAGAGCAGGAAGTTGTACTCTCCAAAAAATCCAAATCACAAACAAAAATCTCTACAAAAAGGTGCTGGTTAGTTTCGAAATTCTCCTAAGCTAGAACACTATCTACCCACAACCAAAATCTAAAAAAACAATATCAATTGGCTGGAAATCTAAAGAAAACGACGAGACATCTGCAATTTAATGGAAAAAGTCCCCAGTGAGCAGAATATTGTACCAAATTATTAACATTTACATCACTAAAAGTTTTATTATGGGGAACGTCAATTGTGCGCGTGGCCTAAATGACTTCGGACTTTTCTATCTTGAGTTCGGACCTTTCGACCTCATCATGTGCATCTGAAGTCAACCCTTGCCATCCCAATTGCTCATTTACACCTCAATTTCACTCCATATATCATTACGAATCCATCCATTATAAATCTTAAATCGAGAAATCTTAATGAGATGCTAAAAAATAAGTTAAGCAGCTAGGCATAAACATTTCGATTCGACGTACCTGAGTCCTTTGCTCTATTCTTGCATAGATATCTGTATAGCCACCTCACCTTTCTGCACAGATAGATATATACGGAATTACAAAAAGTGCAATTTTTCCAGCATAAAAAACTTTCCTTAGCATTCGTATTTTAGCAACAAAACTTTTACCAGCACTGAGAAAACCAAATAAAAGCATTTGAGTGGCAAGTGAAGACCACAATATCTAAAAATTTTGCCAATAAAAAAAAAAGCAGCCAAACGTAAAAAAGAAAGTTTCAAACTCATTACAATCAATACATCTGTGTAAACTATCGGAAAAAAATATGCTGTTAATCTTCAAGGATCAACTGAATTGAGATTGGAAAGCCAAAAACTGAGCCTTCAGACTCTAGGAATCGTGTTAAAAAATGATCAAGAGTACAGCAAAATCGTGCTAGAAACAGAGCAAAAAGTTGCTCTCGGGAAAATCCAAATCGATGGCTGAAATCACTGCAAAAAGGGGCTGGTTAGTTTCGAAATTATCCTGAGCTAGAACATTATCTAGCCACAACGAAATCTGAAAAAACGACATCAATTGGTTGGAATCCAAATAAAACGACGACAATCATCAGCAATTTAATGGAAAAAGTCCCCACTAAGCCGAATATTGTGCAAAATGTTTTACATTTACATCACTAAAAGTTTAATTATGGGGCACGCCAATTCTGCGCATGGCCTAAACGACTTAGGAGGTTCCGATCTTGAGTTTGGACTTGACGAGCTCATCATGTGCATCCGAAATCAAACCTTGTTATCCGAACTGTTCGGATCTTCCGAACTCCCTTGGCTCATGTTTGGTGCTTCCAACTTGCTCGAACCATTTTTGCCCTATGGACCATTTCTGGACAGCCTGGAGTTGATTTTCCATTGGTTTTATCATATTAAAACACATTAATCATGTTTTACCATTTTAAACATGTTTAGGTAATTAAATCACATAAATTAGATATCAGGTCACTACACTCAACTTCTCAACCGTTCACCTTAAACTGTTGAAGAATTGTTCTCCAGTTTGAATCTTAGGATTCATTTATCTATCACATTTGTGTTTGTGCATTGGTTTTAAGACTACTTGTCTTAATTTGTGGGGTACTAGAAGTTCCAGTTTAGGAAATGGATAAGTCCATAATTTGTATAAACCAAAGTCTTCTAGTGTATTCCTTCCTAAGTATAAGAAGGAGAGACGTAGAAGTTGTTTACATTCGAACTTCTATAACTCATGTGTTATTCATTTTCCTGCTCACATTACTTGTTATTTGTGCATTCCTTAGTCACAAAAACTTTTGGACGGCTTATCCGCACCATCTTTGTGGTCCAAGACCCTTTTTGAGGTTGAGTAAACAATCTTGGTTAGATAATCCTAACAAGACCAGTTTTGTTTTTTTAGAAAAATCCTTTTAAATGTTTTAAGAGTGTGTATTCAATATCCTCCACCCTCCCCTCTTCCCTCCTACACACACAACTGATCCCAACAGATGATGTATAGCCTCAACATCAGCTAACATTTGTTGTTTTCAGGAATCCTAAGGCTGCTGAGTTTGCTTTTCAACCGCCTACTGAAGAATCGAAAGAAACTTTCCAATTGAATGATATCTCGGCATGGTTAAGAACCTTAGTTTGGAATGTGAAGAAAATAATTCTTTCATAAGAGAATGTATCTGGAGATTTTTAGCAGTTCAAAGATAGGATCATCAAGTAACTTGTGTATCTGTCTAAAGCCATTAATTTAATTTTATTCAAGTTAAGCAGCTTGTTCATGATCTCAGGAAAAATCTTATTTTTCTCTTGCTGATCTAATCAACCAAAACAAATCTAGGATGAAAGCTAAGATAGACAAGATGAGTGATCATATCAATGATGTTATGACTATCCTATCTTACAAAACCAAGTCATTTTCAAACAATAAATTCTAGGTTGTGTTTGGTGCCATGGATAAACCTGGGATTACCCAACAATCTAGTGTTTGTCTTGTTTTTTAACACCTTGCCAGATAACCACCGGCCCTTGATTAAAAACCTATTTTCGGGAGAAAATGGTTGATTACAATCCTTGTGGGAACCATGGTATTCGTATCCAATTTTTTTACAGTACCTTGGATTGTGAGGGTGATTGACCTTTCTACCCTTCGCCCTAACATATCCACTCTCCCCATTTTTTTTGTAAACCCTCATCGAGACTCCATGGTATTCGTTCCCTTTCCCTTCCAAGGCATGGACACTACAAGGTATTTGTTATCATAGGTACAAAATCCAACGACTATCTCAGTTTCCGACTATATCTCTTTGTTATGTTCTCCTTCATTACCTAGCCATGCCAAGTTTTATTCTTATTTTCCATCATCTGTAAAATTTTATAGATTGAATGGAGATTTCTGGATCTCTACAGGTGTAGTAGGGTTGGTTCGTTGGAGCTTTGAACCGTTTTTGAATTTTATTGCATGCTTATTCTTCTCTTTTGGCCTACCAAAGGTTTTTCATCATACACTATTGTTTCAAATAAGTCCTCGGTTTGCGATAAATAATTGAAAACATAGTAGGGAAATTATTTTGTTTAATGTCTTCAATCTGCGTTTTGTTTCAGTCAAAATAAGTATTTTAGGCAGAAAGTTGTGTGAGATTTTGAATCTTTATAATATGCTTCAGAAATTTGTCAGTATCATATAGTGAGTTTGAGTAATATTGTTTCTAAAATGAATGCAAATATTATCCTCAACTATAATCTTCTACAAAACTCATCGATTTAATCTTGGGTTACACTGATAGGAGTTCCCAACTCGGCGTTAGCCTGGACGACCATAAATAATTTGTCAAACTCCATAATCTTCAATTTTATTTCATTTGGTAACTTCCAATGTCTCGCTTCCTATTATTCTATATTCCATAATGCATTTTCTAGTATTCTAGTTTATGAAGTAAATTAGATCATTTTACTTGTTTATGAACATCAGTTTGTTTTGAACGAATTTTCCATTCATTTGTAGCAATTTTTTTAAGTTTGAATTCTTTTTGGATTGTTGAGAGTTAGCTTAGAAACCTTCTACTCATTATATTGGTAAACCAATTGTTGTGTCGAAATATTTTGATGCCAACCCTATTAATTCGACAACGTTCGAGAATGTTGAGAAATGAACGTCAATTTAGTCATTTAAGTATGATTATAGACGCTAGAGATATTCAATATATTCTGAACTTCAGAATGAATCGGAATTCATTTGGGTTGTGTTACATGCTCACTAATGTAGGGGGTGTCGTAGATTTGAGATACGTGTCAGTTGAGGAAAAGTAGAGATGTTTTTGTCCATCTTGGCGCATAAAAAAACCATGTGGCTGGTCACGATTATATCCATAGTGGTCAGACGATAATTGCCCTTTTTTTTTGAAGTTATATCATATTATTCTCGTGAATCCTAGTGCAGTAGATGAGAATTTTACAAACGACAAGTGGAAATGGTTCAAGGTAATACAAAATTTTTGGTTAAAAATGATTGTGTAAATGGAAAAAATTTATTGGGATGTTCATGTTTATTTACTGTCTTGTCATGTAGTCTTACTGTAAGGTCCGAGATTATTTAATTTTAATTCAAGAATATTTAATTTGGGAATATTTAGAGTTTAGAATTAAATTCTAATATTCTTAAATGAATAAGGATTGAAATTGAATTAAATCGTTTTTCCACGGACTGAATTGCAAATAGCCAAAAGTTCAGGGACTAAACTGCAAATATGCAATATATATCTAAAATTATACTTATTATTCAGCATCTTGACGTGTAAGGGCCAGAAGCAAAAGTGAGAAAGCTGAAAACAAAAGAAAAAGCCATTTTTGGTCCTGTGAAAGCTTCGATATCTTGTGATCCGGCCGTCAGAAATTCAAGATAAATATATATCTGCGATCACCGCTCTGAGAGCTTCGTTTTGATACAACTTTTATTGAGCTTTCTCATGATTGATTTTTATGTTGAAGATGGGTTGTTCTTATTTCTGATTATATATGTGATTGAGCTAGTAACGGTTACGTATTTGCAGACGGTTCGGAAAAAGACTGTTGTTTCAGATTTTATATGAATTTCTGAAGCTATTTCGAAAATCTCCAATTTTTTATTTGTATTGGACGTGTGATTACATGTTGATATCTTGAAGATTATGAGTTGTATTGATTGTTGGATTGCTTTTGATATGGTTTCGGTTATCGGTTTTTAGCCGTTATGCCGTCGATTCAAGAATTATCAAGATTTTGATATACGTTCAAGCCTATTAAATTAGCTATGCTTTAGTTTGAATGATTAGTTGATCTTTGAGTTGATGCTACTTTATTTCAGATTTGTTTTGAAGTGTTCGAACTCGGGAATTCAACATTCGAATCGGAATAGAAAAGCTTGAGGTTTGAAGTAGTTTGATTGATTGAATTGCAACAATTTGGAGCAGATTTTGATATATGTTCATCATGTTATGTTTTCAGATTTGAAGTATTTTTAGACTCGACATTGAAATGTATAAATGACAGTTAATCCAGATGGGATAGAACACTCGAAATAGCTACTGTTTTGAGTATTCCCTTGTCAATCACATACTTGTTCGATTATGTGCTTTATGTGATTAGATGCTTTTTGTTGCTTTTCTTGTTTATTTGATTAAGTGGTTAAGGTGTTTTATAGTATTTAATGCATACAGATTATGTTGCATGCATCTTGAACTCGAGCCTAAAAATCATAGAGGGCTGAAAGGCCTAGAGTGCATATGACGTTTGGAAAGCTGTAGTTGAGTGACACGGAATGTAGAGTTACTTCCAGAGCCAGAAGACTCACTATAGTTATACCAAAGTCAGAGGAAATAAAATACTTGACTTCACATCGAATGGGTAAGTTGGTGTTGGTTTGAGATTTTATTTCCTCGGGATCCCAAGAACCGATATTTGTTTGATATCAGATTTGATAGCCTGCCATTGAAACATGCATTGCATTCATGTTTAATTATAGTGCATGTGTTGTTATTTATACTGGGATTTATTCTCACCGGAGTTTTTGGCTATTGCTTTGTTTTGTATGTATGCATGGCAATAGGTGGGGCAGGAGCTGGTCAGAAGCGACATGAATAGCTCGAGAGAGAGTAATAGCATGTGGTGATTCGGGTTTTAGCAGTTGATGTACTAGATCTTATATCGAACATGTTAGAATACTAGATTTTGGTATATATGTTTGATATTCATCACTTTTGAGATTGGTACATATTGTGTATTCTAGAATATATTGTTAATGCATATTTATTTTTATGTCTAGATATATGACTCCTAGAATTTAGTTATGGACAGCAACAGAGAAAGTTTGTTTATGTTAGAAAATGCATTTCTGCCTGAGCAATGTATGCACAAAAATCGCTGGTTCATTACTCTGCGCGCGGGCGAGAGCTCGTCTCGCGCGAGCGCAGACAAACCAGTATTGTTGTTGGAACATTGCCTCATGCGCGGGCGAGGTGCTATTGCGCGCGCGCGCGAGACAATGGTTAGCCTCGGGAAGATTTGCTCGCACGTGGGCGAGATGCCCCTCAAGCGCGCGCGAGTCATGAAATAAAAAAAATCTGGTTTTAATTACTTGAACTAGATTGTGTTATATGATGTTTATGTATAATTGCCCCAAGATAAGATTAGCAACCCAGGTCCCCACACTTACATTATTCATATTTGTATTAATTCATGGCAGGAGTGTCTTGGTGCATTAGATGGAACCCATATGTAGTACATGTCCCTTCACGAGAGAAAGAAAATTACAGGACTAGAAAGGGCACTATTGCGGTGAATGTTCTTGGTGTATGTGGTCGCAATATTAACTTCCTTTACGCCTACACAGGGTCTGAGGGATCCGCGGTAGATGCTCGAGTTCTGAGAGATGCATTGATGGGGATCAGTCATTCAAAGTTCCCAGAGATATAATAATATTGTGTTCTATCTCCGAATTTAATACACAATGAATTCCTGTATTTATCACTTACACGTTTTAATTTAATATTTAGCGATATTGCAGGTTGTTACTACCTTTGCGATAATGGATATGAAAATGTGGATGGATTCTTGACTCATTACAAGAGAGTACGATATCATTGGAATGCTTGGGGTCACCGCGCATCTGGACCTGAAAATTACAAGGAGTTGTTTAATTGGCGACATTCTCAACCAAGGAACGTAATTGAAAGAGCATTTGATCTGCTGAAGAAGAGATGGGCCATGTCTCTCTTTCTACCCCTTGGCAGTTCAAAACCGGATAATTCTAGCCTGTATTTTATTACATAATTTATCTGTTTCAAGATCTGTGACGACCCATTAGATGAATTTTAAGAAGATGTAGGTATCCCTGATCGTGATACTCAACCTGGTTTTATTACTACATTAGAGTCTTCGAACTTGTGGGACTATTGCAGAGACCATTTTGCAAAGGAAGTGTGGAACATGTCGGAAAATTAAGTCTTTGTACTAGTCTGATTTATTGTTTTTATGATTCATTTCGTTCTAACTTGTTTTTACAGTGTACTCTTGCTAAACACTTTGTCGTAATTTCATTTCTTGAACCATTTTTGCGTGATTGTGCAATTAAATTAGGGTGTTTAATGCGCCATTATTATTTCATTGGATTTGTTGGAATACTAACTCATACATTTCCTAAAATATATTATCCATTAATTTCCTCATGTATTTAGTTCATATTGTTATTCTAGATCCATGGATAGTGGAGCGAGTTAAGTGAGTGGCATTTGTAGGATGAAGACCGCTGACAAGACACGACTAAGTTGGTCTCAATATGAAAAAGAATGTTTGATACAATCCTTGAAAGAAGAAGTATTGAAAGGGTGGAAAATTGAGAATGTATTCAAAGAAAGCTACATAACCTTTCTTGAGAATTCAATGCAGAAGGCACTTCGTAGTTGAGTGCTACGTGGAAATCCACATATCAATTCCAAGATTCATGTTTGGAAGAAGACCTATGGATCGTTGATGATTATACTAACCAGAAGTGGTGTTGGTTGAAATGACAGTAAGCACACTATTGATGCTAACAACGAAACATGGGACGAAATCATCAAGGTATGTTTCCGATATACAAAGCTCTCACAAGGATTCTTGTGTGGTTATGTACTTCCCTTCTTTATCACATTCAAATCCATCCCGAAAGACATTGAGACACAAGCAGTGGACAATATACGACAACTGGTGTGAAAATTTTTGGAAACGAAAGAGAAACAGATGACTTTGGGAAGGGATTTTGACATGTCGTGCAAGAGGTCTTGCAATTGGACAACAAAGTGGTTAATGACTTATCGACTCCTGATGTTCCAAACATTAACCTAAATACAGGTTTTGAAGAATCAGTGTCATAAATTAACACTCCCTCTTATAAACCCGTAGCAGGTGCAACATAGAAAAGTAAGAAACAAAAGAATCCAATGTTGTTGACGACTCCATAGTCGCTGCTATAAACAACCTGGCTCATAACACAAAAGATACGATGGGAGAAAATAATCAAGGAATTTTCTGTCAAAGAGAATATTTCAGTAACACAAGATAAGGTTTTTGAAGCTCTAGAGGGGTTACAAGGATTCACGAAGGACAAAAAGGTTCGTGCTGCGAATCTATTGTTCAACAATAACAATGATCTGGAAATTTTCCAGCGTCTTGGTGAGAAAGGAAAAATCTCATTACTCAACACTCTATTGAATGGTGCTTAAGTTATTTCTCCATTGAAATTTGTTGAGGTTTAAATATTAATCAGGTTTTATGGTACCACGATTAAGAAATGTGTCATTTTGGATGTATGCATGTTGAAGTACACTGTTCATCATAGTGTTTTTGTTGTTTTTGTCCAATTACTTGGTCACATTTAAATGGTGGGGATTTTCAAAGAAGACATGGTGGCGTATGTTTGATTGAAATGAAATGGAGATATGTATGCCTGTAAAAAAAATTTCTTCAAGGTATATCTCTTTAATAGATTTTTTTTGTATTTATAGTTTTCCTCGTTCGTTTTGAACTTTAAAATTTTGAAGTAGGTACATTACATAGGAACTCGCGTGCTCGTGTTAGTTGAGGCATGAATTGAATGAGAAATATTTCAAACATCAGAATTCATTTGGTAAGAGGAAAAAAAGCATGTTGTCGCGTCTCAAAAATTACTTGCGCGAGGTACATGCAATCATAATATTTTAAGACTGACGAAGAGAGATACATCCGCGTATAGTTGTGAGATCTCAAACTACTGGGAAGAATGACGTAAACAAACAAGTAACCTACAAATACGTATTGATAATGAAGTAGTGAAGCTACGATCATCATGACACTCTCTATCATAGCAATGCACCCAAAAACTTTTAGGCAAAAGAAGACATAATGAGAGAACTAGATCCAGTAGTAACCGTTGGATTTCGATTTTTGCAAAGGAAACGGTTACAAAATTCATATGGGGTGATTTTTGGATTCATAATAAAAGTAACTTTACAAAATTTTGGTGATTATCAATAGTTTAATTCTGCGATATGAAATTTAATAAGATTGCATTAACATGTAATATAAACATTACATAGTTGGGTGTACAATAAGCCAAAAATGTGTCTTAAATATTTCCCACAAAACAAAACCATGTAGATAATATCAAAAAATACCAATTCCAAAAAGTGATAACAACTAGAAACCAAAAAATGAGAAGCTTCGGGCAAGAAAAGACAAAGCATGAACAAGAGTTAGCCACTTGAGTCATCCGAAATTTTGATCACCACAACAGAATTTGAAGGATTGTTTGATAAGAAGGTGTTGTTTTCCTTCTTACTCAGTCCCCCATCTACAGCCTCAATAACAGCAACAGGAGTTGGTGTTGCATACTTCATTCTTTTTGTAGGTAATTCCGACTGATGTTTCTTCCGCGTATTGCAAATGTTTTCTTTTTAGGTCTTCTTTACCAGTGCCACCATTGAGATTTTACCTTCATCAAAAACAAGATCGATGAAAGTTATGTTATACTTGCTTGTCACGGTCTACTTAGAAAAATTTGGTAAACAAATGGACATGATGTTGAAAGTAACACGAAAAATAAAGAGAAAATCTTAAAGAAAACTGCTGACAAAAACACACTACAACATGATAGGAGTCATTTTCCCGTGTTTTATTGTTCCTTTTCTTGGTGTTTTGCATTCGATCCATGTTGTTTTGTTCGTATTTATCCAATTTTGTTTGCATTTAGTGTATTTTTGTGTGTTTTGTTTACTCCTATTGATTTATGGTTAAATTGGCAGGAAAATGAGAAAATTCCGATTTTAGCAGACCGAGCGCGGGCATTATCAGGAGAGGCAGAAAGCTTGAAGGAACTTGAGCGCTCGGTCGGTAGGATTTATCAGACCGAGCGCGTGCTGAAAAAATAGAGCAGAAAGTTGGTGGAATTCCCAGTGCTCGGTCGGTAGAAAACAGAAGACTGAGCGCCCGCGCGTAAAATTGAAAATTTTTACTCCGAGAGTTTTATTTGGAAAGGACTCTGAGGGGCACTATATATATAATATTTTCAGATGTTTCAAGGGTTCGAAACACAGATAATTGAGGCGGAGGCGGCGGCTGAAGATTGAAGACTTCTTCTTCTCGTTGCGAGTCTTTCTTATTTCGAAATTTCTGGATTTTTTATGTTGAAAACATTGTTGTATTAAATTTTATTGTGCGTTGTAGTAGCTAAAATTTCTTTTGTTGGAATTTAGGGGGATCCTAACCGCGAAACATGTTTTTGTGATTAAATCGTTGGACGAATTGATTTAGTTTTATACAAGTATTTGATTTTATCATGGTTTATTATTCTATGTTGAGAAGTAGCTAACTTTAGCATAGATTCGTAAGTTGTGAATTTCTGTCAAGAGATAGATTCATGATTAGGACGAATGATAAAATCCATGGACTTAAAATATGCATAGAGATATGATATTTGGTACATGTTGATAACCATAGACCACCAGGTTCAAAGTTGTAGGAATTCAATGAACGCAAAGCAATCAGTAATGATAAATAATTAAAGAGATTTGATTGTTTCATTAAATTGAATTAGATTGGCATAAACTCGAGAGAGAGTGTCGATATTTCAGGAATTCTTGTCAAATTTATGAGTGTAAAAGTAAATTTCAATCGTCCAAATTCAATTAGGGGGAAGGTGAACCGAGATGCCAACAAAATTTCCTCATATTATATTTTTCTGTGCTAAGCATTGCTGTGGTTAACATTATTTTTCATTCAAGTATTTTAAGTTGAATTCTTTACTTTATAATTTTAGAATAATCAATTATCAAATCTTCGTTACTTTGGGTAGAGAAATAAAATAATTGAGTTATTGTGACGTAGTCCCTGATGACGATACTCGTACTCCGTACACTTTTATATAACTTGAGTTGTGCACTTGCGATAATACTGAGCATAAAAGAGAGATAATTATATTGAATTTAAGTGTTAGTATTTGCTCGATCAAGTTTTTGGCGCCGTTGCCGGGGATTATTGATTACTTTGATTTTTCTTATTTAATTTTCTTTACACCAATTTTAATCAATATTTTTATCTGTGAACTGCAGGATTCTCTTGCAGTGCATGCAAATTTCACCCGAAGCAGAACTCTTGCCTTTGGATCCAAAAATTGAAAGAACTTTTCGCAGAAGAAGAAGGCAACAAAAAGAAGCAATGACAGAACAAGAACGACTACGTGGAGATGGAGAAGCTGAGAATAATGCACCACCTATCTACAGGTCAATGCTGAATAGTGCTATGCCAACTTTCGAAAATGCCAGACCAAGCATCATCAGGCCAACCGTAGCAGCAAATCATTTTGAAATAAAGCCTGCTATCATTCAAATGGTGCAAAACACAGTCCAGTTTGGTGGGATGACAATCTATGACTCATATGCTCACCTGAAAAATTTTCTAGAAATTTGTGACACTTTCAAGATGCAGGGAGTTTTTGATGACGCTATTCGTTTGCGTTTATTCCCTTTTTAGTTACGAGATAAGGCTAAAGCATGGTTAACAAATCTACCTGCAGGTTCCATCACCACTTGGGATGATCTCTCCAAAGTTTTCCTCACCAAATACTTCCCACCATCTAAATTAAATCGATGAAGCTAAGAGCTGACATCACAACCTTTGCTCAAGGAGAACAGGAAACATTATATGAAGCATGGGAGCGCTACAAAGATCTATTGAGGAGATGCCCACACCACCAACTACCAGACGATCTTGTGGTACAAACTTTTTATTATGGTCTTCCTTGCTCAAATCGCACCATGTTAGATGCAGTTGCAGGTGGTAATTTGTTACAAAAATCTCCGGAAGATGGATATGAGTTAATTGAGGAGATGTCATCCAGTAGCTATCACCCTCAATCAGACAGGAATGCATCCATGAGACCCACAGGAATGCATCAAGTTGATGCATTCACCTCAGTAGCAGCTCAGCTTGAAGTCATGAATAAGAGAATTGAAGAGCTAACTCTAGGACAGTCTGCGATGCGTTTTCAAGAAGTGTGGTGTGAGAAATATGGTTCTGAACACTTCACGAAAGATTGTCAGAAAGGCAATCCATCATATCAGCCAGAGGTAGGAATGGTAAACCATGTAGGGAATCAAAACCGCCCTAAGAATGATCCATTCTCAAATACATACAATCCAGGGTGGAAACAGCATCCAAACTTTTCATAGGGAGGACAGAACAATAGGCCATATGGGAATCAGAACTATGGAAAACATCATCAGGAGGAGAAGTCAAGCATGGAAAAGATGATGCAGAAGTTCATATCATCCACTGAGACCAGAATGTAGAATCAGGATGCATCGATTAAGAATCTAAAAAATCAAATAGGGCAGTTAGCTAAAGCGATGTCCAGCAGAGAGCTGGGTACTTTGCCAAGTGACACGGAAAAGAATCCAAAGGAGCAGGTCAAGGCTATTGAATTAAGAAGTGGGAAGATAATCGAAGGTGAGAGATGAGGCGAGAAAGAGTCAGAACCAGCTATACCAAGGAAAACTGCAGGTAAGTCCTCTAATTCTACACAACCACCCACATCACAGTCGAATATTGTTATTCCACTACCTTTTCCTGCACCTCTCAAGAAGGCCAAGCTAGATTCTCAATTTGTTAAATTCCTAGAAGTATTCAAGAAATTGAATATAAATATTCCCTTTGCTGATGCATTTATGCAAATGCCCAGTTACGCTAAATTCTTGAAGGAAATTCTCTCCAACAATAGAAAATTGGAGGAGCATGCAATGATCAGTCTAACAGAAAATTGCTCTGCACTAGTTCAGAACAAGATCCCACCAAAGTAAAAAGATCCAGGGACTTTTTCTATTCCTTGTGTTATTAATGATGTGCAATTTCATAAAGCTTTGTGTGATTTGGGAGCTAGCATAAACTTAATGCCATATTCTGTTTTCAGGAAACTGGGCTTGGGAGAGCCGAAATCCACCAGGATGTCATTACAATTGGCGGATAGGTCTATCAAATATCCCAGAGGGATAATAGAGGATGTGCTAGTGAAAGTCGACAAGTTCATCTTTCCGGTGGATTTTGTGGTACTTGATATGGAGGAGGACTTGGACATGCCACTTATTTTAGGAAGACCTTTCCTGGAAACAGAAAAAGCACTAATCGATGTCCAAAAAAGAGAGCTACATCTGAGAGTGGAAGAGGAGAAAATTTCTTTTGATGTGTTTAATGCACTTAAATTTTCACAAAGTAATGAAGAGTGTTTTCAAATTGACGTTGTGGACTCACTTTTATATGATTATATGCAGGATACATTTCAGGAACCATTAGAAGCTGCACTCATATCTCCTCCTCATGATGACTTTATCAATGTAGAGATAGAAGAGATGACGGCTTACTTGAATGATAACCAGTCATGGCAAAAAGGTGGCAAGCTCAGACTCGAAGATCTTGGTGAGCGAAAGGATTTAGTCCTACAGAAACCAAGTCTTGAAGAACCACCAACTGTGGAATTGAAACTATTACCTACACATCTCAAATATGTATTTTTAGGTGAGAATGAAAATTTACCTTTCATAATTTCTTCTTCTTTGACAGGTGAGATGGAGACCAGACTGCTGGATGTTCTCAAAAGTTATAAGAGTGTATTTGCCTGGAAGGTCGCAGATATCAAAGGCATTAATCCATCCATCTGCATGTACAAGATATTAATGGAAGAGAACATCAACCCCTTGGTCCAACCACAGAGGAGATTGAATCCCAAGATGCAAGAAGTAGTGAAGGCTGAAACGATAAAACTTCTGGATGCAGGTATCATTTATCCCATTTCTGATAGTGCATGGGTGAGTCCAGTTCAATGTGTACCGAAAAAGGGGGATAACTGTCATTAAGAATGAGCAAAATGAGCTGATACCTACTAAGACAGTTACAGGTTGGCATGTGTGTATACACTATAGGAAATTGAATGACGCATATGGTACGTTTGCCTATAGACGTAAAGACCATTTTCCCCTCACCTTCATTGACCAAATGCTAGAAAGGCTTTCTGGGTATGAATTTTATTGCTTTTTAGATGGGTATTCAGGATACAATCAAATTGCAATTGCACCTGAAGATCAGGATAAAACAATTTTCACTTGCCCATATGGTACGTTTGCCTATAGACGTATTCCTTTTGATCTTTGTAATGCTCTTGCGACTTTTCAGAGATGCATGACTGTTATATTTCATGATATGGTTGAAAATTTTCTAGAGATGTTTATGGATGATTTTTCCATTTTTGGTCAGTCTTTTGATGCATGTCTGAATAATCTTCATAATGTTTTGATGAGATGTGAGGAAACGAATTTGGTACTCAACTGGGAAAAGTGTCACTTCATGGTGACCGAAGGTATTGTATTAGGGAACCGAATATCTGAGCAGAGAATCGAGGTGGACAGGGCCAAGGTGCAAGTCATTCAAAATTTTCCTCCACCGATGACGATCAAGGGAGTCAAAAGTTTTTTAGGTCATGCCGGTTTTTATCGGCGCTTCATTAAAGATTTTTCAAAAATTTCAAAACCTCTGTCTTCGTTATTGATGAAAGATGCACCTTTTAATTTTGATTCCACTTGTTTACATGCATTTGAATTTTTGAGAGGAAGATTGGTGACTGCACCAGTGCTGACCTCACCGGATTGGGATCTTTTATTTGAGGTGATGTGTGACGCCAGCGACACAGCTATTGGAGCTGTACTTGGCCAGAGGATAGACAAGGTATTCCGTACGATTTACTATGCTAGCAAAACCTTGAATGAGGCTCAATTGAATTATGCTACCACTGAAAAGGAGTTGCTAGTTGTAGTTTTTGCACTGGAAAAGTTTAATTCATACCTTGCACTTTCGAAAATCACTATATACACTGATCATTCTGCAATAAGACACCTTTTGGCTAAGAAATAAACCTAGGTTGATTAGGTGGATCCTACTCTTACAAGAATTTTACTTAGAGAGAAAGGATAAAAAAAAGAGTAGAAAATGTTGTAGCTGATCACTTGTCTAGACTAGAATGCATTCTTGATTGTGCACAGAATGATATTGAGGACATAGATGATTGGTTCCCTGATTAAAAGTTGTTTGTCATAGAAAACTCCCCTTGGTATGCTAATTTTGCAAATTACTTGGTCACGGGCACACTCCCACATAACTTGTCTTTTCATCAAAAGAAAAAGTTTATGTCAAATGTAAAGCATTATTTTTGGGAAGAACCTTTCTTGTTTAAAATTTGTGCTGAATCTATGATTCGAAGATGTGTGGCGGAGGGAGAGA
The DNA here is from genome assembly GCF_033568475.1 of Henckelia pumila. Taxonomy (NCBI): domain Eukaryota; kingdom Viridiplantae; phylum Streptophyta; class Magnoliopsida; order Lamiales; family Gesneriaceae; genus Henckelia; species Henckelia pumila. The sequence goes on from NC_133120.1 coordinate 133,096,796, forward strand.
TGAAGAGTATCCTCAGTCATTGTCATGACAGTGAGGTAGGTGGCCATGTTGGGCCAGTAAAGACGGCAGCTAAGGTACTTGAATGTGGGTTTTATTGGCCCAATCTTTTTAAAGATGTGCGGTCTTTTGTCATTGAGTGTGATCGATGTCAGCGGACAGGTAATATCTCAAATCGTCATGAAATGTCATTGAATAATATTATTGAATGTGAGATATTTGATGTGTGGGAAATCGACTTCATGGGACCATTTCCAAACTCTTTTACAAAAAAAATACATTTTGGTTGTCGTCGATTATGTTTCTAAATGGGTAGAAGCCGAAGCTTGTGTAACTAATGATGCACTGGTGGTCACAAATTTTTTAAAGAAAAACATTTTTAATCGATTTGGTACACCCCGTGCAATTATTAGTGATGGTGGCACCCACTTTTGCAACAAACTCTTCGAAAAACTTTTGAAGATATATGGTGTCAAACACAAAGTTTCTACAGCTTATCATCCCCAAACGAGTGGCCAAGTAGAAGTGTCCAATCAAGAAATTAAGCAAATTTTATAAAAAAAGTATGAGTACAAATAGAAAGGATTGGGAACTTCGACTTGATGATGCATTATGGGCCTACAGAACTGCTTTTAAAACTCCTATAGGCACCTCCTCATATAGACTGTTGTTTGGTAAGGCATGTCATTTGCCAGTTGAGTTAGAGCATAGAGCATATTGGGCTATCAAAGCATTAAATTTTGAATTTTCTGCTGCAGGTGAGAAGATATTGCTTGAGCTAATCCAATTAGAGGAATTTCGAGATCAAGCATATGATATGGCGGTGTCATACAAAGAAAGGACCAAGAGAATACATGATAGACGCATTTTCCAAAGAGAATTTAAGGAAGGAGAAGCAGTTCTTTTGTTTAACTCCAGGCTGAGGCTCTTTCCTGGGAATTTGAAGTCTAGGTGGTCCGGTCCTTACAAAATCACTAAAGTGTATCCATCGGGGGCCATTGAAATAAAAGATGCAAGAAATGAGTCTTTCACGGTCAATGCTCAGAGGCTGAAACACTATGTGGGGGGGGGGGGGGTGATGTTGACTCAATGCCAGTCATCACCACACTGTCTGACCAAGACTAGTTTGGGGAGGCGAACAGTCGAGCTCTAGACTATAAATGGAGAACTACTCTCTTAGCTATTTTTATTTTAATTTATTTTGCTTTAAACTTTTTAATCTTCAGTTCTTTTAAGTTTTAGCAATTTCAATTTTCGTTTACTTTTTTAAAAAAAAAAGTTTCAAAATGGGGGTGCGCTTGGTCTGCGAAATTCTGCAGACCGAGCGCACAAAAATACCCCAACTCTCTGTTTTACTAAATCGGGAGTGCGCTCGGTCTACTAAATCCAGCAGACCGAGCGCATCGCGCAGATACAGCAATTAAAAGACCCGATCCCCTTTCCCCTTTTATTTTTTCTCGTTCTTTCTCTCACTCTAAACCCTACGCCGCCTTCTCTAATCCCTATTTCTCAATTTTTCCCATCAAATTCGCAGGTACCTCCCTCTGATTTCCCTGATTTCGTTCAAGATGGGTCCTAAGAAAGCAAATATTTCCACCTCTCGTGCCTCTTATTCATCCTCCACCATTATCGATGGCAAGTTTATCTCCGTGGAGGCGAAAGCACGATATGAAGCCGCCAAGATCAACCGGACTCCGATTCCTGAGAGAGGCATATATCTATCCGAGAACCTCACTTATGCCCTCGGCATCACTGAGCGTGGATGGACCGAGTTCTACTGCCAACCTCAAGCGGCCATCGTATCGTTGGTACGGGAATTCTATGCTAACGCCTTTGAACGAACAGATAACAAAGCTTTTGTGCGGGGTAAGTTCGTCTCTTTCGACCCTGACACTATTAATGCTTTATTTCAAACACCGGAGGTCGACGATAGACAATTCCAAGCATTTAAGGTTAACCCGGATTAAAATCTCGTCTCTGCTGAACTGTGTTTTGATGGGAATGTTTGGAGGACTCGGTCAAATTTGTGTCGTTTAAAGAAAAATTTTTGAAAATGGAACCGGCATTGTGGTATGCGTTTCTAACTCACAGGATGATGCCGGTAACCCACACGCACGTCGTGGTGATGAGCAGGGCATTGTTGTTGTTTGCCCTACACAAACACTGGCCAATCAATGTCGGCAAACTCATCAACAAGAAGTTGTACACGTCCATCCGTTCACCGAATATTGGCATATTTTTTCCGTCTATTGTTTCCGCACTGTGTGTGAAAGCTGGAGTTGTAGTGCGAGATGACGAGGAATGGCAACATCCAATGCAGGATGTGGACAATTCACTTGTGAAGGCAAAGAAAAATTTCAGATTACAAGAGTTCACATCGCATGGGCAGGCAAGTTCCGGGGCCGGCATATCTTCGAGCCATGTGCCAAAACCAATGCCCAGTCATCGACATGCTACCGAGACAACAAATGAATTTTATGCCTCGGCTCAATACCATAATGAGTGCCAGAACGTCACTTTTGCCCACTTGGAGTCCCAGAATGCTATGCTTTGCGGGTTGATATCTCATGCCGGGTTGGACCCTGCGGCCTTTCCTACTCCACCACTGTATCCCCCTCCGTTCTATTTCCAATACAATGCTCTCCGCCATAATCAGCCTGATGATTCAGATGGCGAAGCCGATGGTGACGATGAGGACCAATAATCAGGGGAGTTTTTTTTTTGTTTTCGTTTCATTTTGTTCTTGTGTGTTTTGCATCATTTGTTTGTTTTGTTTCGTTTGTTTTGCATTGGGTACACTGCTAGATGTTAGTTTGGGGAGGGTGTCTTTTACGATTTCATGCATTCTTGTTTGTGTTCTTTGTTGTGTATTGTGTAATGCATGCGATCTGTGGATGAATTTATAAAAGCCAGTGATGATGTAGGAAGCAAATGTTTTAAAATTGTGTGAAATAATTGTGACCTTTGGATTGATTGTGAACATTTCATTGCACTATAGTTTAACTAGTGAAGTGCACTAAGAAAGACGAAGTTTCAATGGTTAGATCATTGCATGGCACTAAGGGTCTTTCGAACTTGATTGAATACTTAGTAATTTTGGTTAACTCTACTAACGCACTAATGAGTTTGGAAAAGTGAATGATACATAGCGCACCTGTAAATTTTTTAGTTTTAATGTTCCATCCGGGCTTTATTTAGGAATTGAAATCCTACTTCTAAATTAAAGCTAAGTCTGCGGGTTAAATGGAGCATGAAAAAAATGATTTCTAGCAAAAAGAAATCCAAATTTTTAACAAAGATACTCCATCCGGGCTATAGACGAGAGGATTGAAATTCAAATCCTATCAAAGTTATAGCTAAGTCGGGTTAAATGGGGTATGAAAACAATTTTTAAAATTCCATCCGGGCTTGATTTGGGATTGAAATACTTATCCTAAAATCATAGCTAAGTTTGCGGATCAAATGGGATTATAAATTTACTGGATGCAAAATCCGGTGGTGCGTAACTAATATTTATGGATAATTTTCTGCAAATTCCGAAGGAGGTGAAAAGGTGGAGACATAACTGAGATAACGGGTGTTTACGAGGTAGATTTACCCTGATTTGGTACTTAGATCTTATAGACCAAGTAAACTGAGTCTCTTCGAGGTGCATGACATTAGGGCCACTATCCACACTCTCACGTTCACATGAAATCTGGAGGGCACTTTGTGAAATTAATGTTATAAAATGAATTTTCCAAGGCTTGAAAAATATGAGTTTATCCATAGTGGTTGTGTTTTGTGTTGTGTTTGCATTCTATTTTGTCACCTATTTTGCTTGAGGGCAAGCCAAAGTTTAGTTTGGGGAGGTTGATAGGAGTCATTTTCCCGTGTTTTATTGTTCGTTTTCTTGGTGTTTTGCATTCGTTCCATGTTTTTTTGTTCGTATTTATCCAATTTTGTTTACATTTAGTGTATTTTTTTGTGTTTTGTTCACTCCTATTGATTTATGGTTAAATTGGCAGGAAAAATGAAAAAATCCGATTTTTGGGCTTCATAAGGGGGTGCGCTCGGTCTGCAGGATTTAGCAGACCGAGCGCGGGCATTATCAGGAGAGGCAGAAAGCTTGAAGAAAGTTGAGCGCTCGGTCAGTAGGATTTAGCAGACCGAGCGCGTGCTAAAAAAATAGAGCAGAAAGTTGGTGGAATTCCCAGCGCTCGGTCGGTAGAAAACAGCAGATCGAGCGCCCGCGTAAAGTTGGAAATTTTTACTCCGAGAGTTTTATTTGGAAGGACTCTGAGGGGCACTATATATAGAATATTTTCAGATGTTTCAAGGGTTCGAAACACAGAGAATTGAGGCAAGGCGGAGGCGGCGGTTGAAGATTGAAGACTTCTTCTTCTCGTTGGGAGTCTTTCTTATTTTGAAATTTCTGGATTTTTTATGTTGAAAACATTGTTAGATTAAATTTTATTATGCGTTGTAGTAGCTAAACTTTCTTTTGTTGGAATTTAGGGGGATCCTAACCCCGGAACATGTTTTTGTGATTGAATCGTTGGACGAATTGATTTAGTTTTATACAAGTATTTAATTTTATCATGGTTTATTATTCTATGTTGAGGAGTAGCTAACTTTAGCATAGATTCGTAAGTTGTGAATTGCTGTCGAGAGATAGATTCATGATTAGAACGAATGATAAAATTCATGGACTTAAAATATGCATAGAGATATGATATTTGGTACATGTTGATAACCATAGACCACCAGGTTGAAAGTTGTAGAAATTCAATGAACGTAAAACAATCAATAATGATAAATAATTAAGGAGATTTGATAGTTTCATTAAATTGAATTAGATTGGCATAAACTCGAGAGAGAGTATCGATATTTCAGGAATTCTTGTCAAATTTATGAGTGTTAAAAGTAAATTTCAATCGTCCAAATTCAATTAAGGGAAAGGTGAACCGAGATTCCAACAAAATTTTCTCATATTATTTTTTTTTTGTGCTAAGCATTGTTGTGGTTAACTTTATTTTTCATTCAAGTATTTTAAGTTGAATTCTTTACTTTATTATTTTAGAATAATCAATTATCAAATCTTCATTACTTTGGGTAGAGAAATAAAATAATTGAGTTATTGTGACGTAGTCCCTGAGGACGATACTCGTACTCCGTACACTTTTCTATAACTTGAGTCGTGCACTTGCGATAATATTGAGCATAAAAGAGAGATAATTATATTGAATTTAAGTGTTAGTATTTTCTCGATCACAACACAAAGATGTATTTAAATAAGAGAAGTTGCAACCAACTGGTGTATTAAATACAACACATACAAGTTTGGGAGATGCTATGATGCACCGGGTGATCTTCACCCGGTGCATCATCTACCCTTGATTGGGCACCCGAGCCCATTTTATTGTTGGCCCGGGTGCCCAATCAAGGGCAGATGCTGCACTGGGTGAAGATCACCTAGTGTAGCATAGCCCGAGCCTACAAGTTTAGATTAAAGTGTACACGTTTTCATAGGTCATGATTGCAAACAATATTTCATAATCAATTTGAGTAAAGAAAGTTAGAGATAGGGCAGATATGGAGAATAGGGCAGATATGGAGAATTTAATGAAGGTCTGAATTGAAGAAGATAGTCAACTCTTCATTCAAGGAATATGTGCATGTAAATCAATCAGCAGTTCAGAACTAGTTTGTGTTCAAATAGATGTAAATTGGTAGTTGCCAATAAAACACGTGTAAATACCATGACAGAAGACAAGTATATAATTTTCACACATGAATTCCCATATGACATGAGACAACAATGGATAGTTTTTCTTATTGAAAATTGAATTACATATATGCATCACAATTTTGAATGACAATGATAAAAACATATCTCAGCAATTGAATTCAAAACTAACCAAATAAACCGTTGGTTAGGTAATGTAATACCAGGACGAGGCACTTTAATGAAGAGGAACTCACCAATCTAAGAAACCAGGCCTCTATGTCCATGATGCTCAGAAGCAATCAGTACAATATAAAAAATCAGTGAACTTGGAAATCCTGGAAAAAAAAAGGTCATTTATAATATAATGATAAACTCGTGCTCAGGAGAGTATCTGTAAACGGTGTAGTGAATCTGAAATTCACAATTTTGTACGTACCTAAAAGAACACAAACCAGTTATTTCGTAATATGTACGAATACCTAGTATTTTTCTTGCTTCGGTCAGTTCTCATTCAAAATAGAGTCAAAATACGCTGAGAACAAGAAAAAATTAAACAAGATTTTTACACAAAAACTATCAGTACAAATACATTCAAATAAACCATTGATTTCACCGAAACATAGTTTGATCAAAACAGTAAACAACATAGATACAACGGATTAAGGAATTCGTTCAAACAATCTACTGCGGTCCTTCAAATTCATGTTTTATCTATCCACATAAATTTTCCATTTCCAAACAAAGATTGTGAATCTCCATATCTAGTTCCTATTGGTCTTTCAAAGCGGGAAAATGGGGGATATGGACCTGGTCTTGTTTTTAATTCAATAGATAGATCTCGAATAAAAAATATATTATTTTCTCTCTCCTGCTTTTTCCATTCTTCTTTCCTCTTTTTTTTTCCTTTTTCTTATTTCTTTTTTTTTAGACCCAACAGGCGGTCGACCATGCTGCTGGTCGACCGCCTCGGTCGACCTGGTCGACCATGCTGGGTCGACCCAACTAGCAGCAGGTCGACCCAGCATGGTTGACCCAACCAGAAGCATGGGTCGACCATGCTTCTTTTCTTAGTTGGGTCGACCATGATTCTTGCTTGGTCGACCCAACTTGGGTCGACCATGCCTGGGCCCGGGCCCTGGCTTGGTCGACCCAGGCTTGGGTCCACCCTCAAATCATTGTATATATATTTTATTGTTTAATATTATTATTAAAAATATTGGTGGCTTAGTGGTCAGAATCCTGGAGGAGAGAGGAGAGCAGAGTTCAAATCCTGGAGAGGAGAGAGAGGGAGGGTGGATGTGAGTTTCATATAATTTATTTTTTTTTTCAAAAAAAAAAAAGGCCAAACTACCCTTAATGAGGCCCTTTGACTGAATTAAAAAGTTAAGAGTCCCTTTTATTGAATTGAAAACAAGACCAGACCTATATATTTAAATGGCCCCTTTCAAAGCAGTGGCTAATTTTCAAGATTCGTTAACTCTTCCACCATAAGTAGCAGTAGATGTGGAACTTGACCCCGTTCTCACACTGACTTCAGGTTCCTCAACAATTGTATGATGATAGGCCTCATGTGCCTCTTTTCTACTTTTGTACCATTTGTAACAAGCACCTGGAAACTTATTGACCTGTGCGTGCGCGTCAGATCATTCCTCGTAAATGCCGGGTTTTCGTTCGACTAAAAACACGTATGTTTTACTCTGCAAACTAGTGATGAATTGGTTCACAAAGACTGGATTTACTCTACAAAACGTATTTTAAAGAGATGAACTTCATAATTGTCATTTTCAATTTACTAAAATGCATACCCAGTTTAGGAACATTGAATCTTAATTAAAGGCTTGTAGAGTGTAACAAGTAAGAACAAATGAATAGAAAAACGATTTGTTGTCAAGGTTTTCACATATAGGTATCATGGTTTGCAAAAACGGTATCGGAACGAAAGGAACCTTGACAAAGTTCCAATGCTTAAAGGTAGATCCTTTGGGTCGGCGTTTTTCGTGATAAGAACAGCGATTTAACGGTGGAACGGGCGACGAAACGGTGGAACGGGAGATGGAACGAGAGACGGAACGGCGGAACGGAACAGGAGGAAGTACTTTGGAGATAAATTTTTTCCCATTTCAATGTATTAATATTTAGAAAATGGAAATCCAGCCTATTCTTGATTATTGTGGAGGGTTTGAAGGAAAAATTTGGTTTGATTATGATAAATTACCAAAACCTAAACTCCTAAAGCAAACCAGAGTACAAGAAATGCAAGAAAAGTAAAATGCAGAAAGTAGAATTAAAGAAGCAGAAGGTAGAAGAAGAAAAACATCACGTGGAGGGAATATTAATTTAATTTCTTATTTACTTCAAATAATCTATTTAAATGATATTCATTTCAATTTGGTAGATCTAAATATTTTTTTGAAATTTTTAGTTTTTAAATATTTATAATATTTAACAATTAAAATCTGTTTTGTGACCGTTCCACGAAATTTCATTGTAACTGGAACGGTGGTCTCCGCGACCGCGATTGCGAACCATGATAGGTATATGTCAATGATTATTCCAAATTATAAAGAAGAATTACAACATAAATTTAAAACATGATCTGTACATTTTGGATGTAAGAAACGAGTAGCAAAGGAGTAGTAAATTTACCATCGATTATCGTTAAAAAAAAATTAAAGTAACACTTCAATTCCACGGGATGCTGCCAGATCTTAAACTTCATGATTTCAAGAAAATGGTCAACAAACAATCTGGCTGAACAAAGATCATGAACAAGTTGGGAAAAAAAGATTCGCAGTTGTATTTTTACTGGGATCTATGCAGAAAAAATATTGAATGTCAAAAAGTGAGCGAAATTATAAAAATGAACACAACATAAGTTGCAAAATTTGAAGAAAACATCAAATCGACTCCTTAGCAGTAGATCTAGGAACAAGGATTGGAAGGAGAACGATTTTGGCGGATAAAGATGTGAGATCTGAGAATTCTTAAACAGCGGTGTTAGGGTATTTGCTGAACTAAAGCAAGAAATGTAGGGTAAACGACTTTCGGATATAATTTTCTAGGAACATGGGTTTGTCAGACATCAATTTCCAGGGCAAACTGGTCATTTAAAAAAATAAACACGCTTTTTATCATCCCCACCAAAATTTTACCAAACGATTAATTAAATTATCACAACTTTTATATATCCCGACTTTATCAAACAAAGTCCGTGTATATTAATAATCTCATCTCACTTACCAAACTCACCCCTTGGGAGAACTGGTGTTGTAAAAAAAGGAGAAGTGAGCAACAAGAGTAGTAAAGATCAGCACAACAGAGATCAGGATTGAGATCAGAGTAGAAAGACATAACATGTGTTGACAAAATAGAATTTAATTCGAATGTATTCGTGATCATCATTTCTGTTTACTTGTTCTATATTGAGTTATTCCTTGACCTCAAACAAACTGTTAAGTGCACTATTTTGACATCACCAATGTGGGGACTCGACCTGGATCATCTACTAATTAGCTTATTAAGCATGAACTTAAAGATAATTGTAAAATAGAAATCAAGCAACGGAAAGATAATGAGTTTACAACCCAAACCGAAAGTATACAATCGGTGACTAAAACCCAAAACAAAAAAGTGTTATACAATCATATCGAAAATCAGTTTCAACATCATTGAAATATAAATACACCTCACTTCAACCCTTTGGTCCTGCTCTCAGCTCTGCCTCGATCCACTAGCCTCGCCCAATATGAGTCATGTCCCATCGAATGGGATTCGAAGAAAACACAACAACATGGACGTGACCAAACTACACTCAAAACGTAAGAACGAATATACAAGCCTACTATGATGCATACAAATGAAGGGGCTACTAGTCAACTTTCTAGTCCTTCTCAGTATAGGTGCCGATGAGTGTATAGTACCATCTGGGACCAAATCCATTGGGTACATACACACACTCGCCGAGGATCACCGTAGCAACAGTCTCCATCATCAAGGCATCTCTCGGTGTCCGAAAATATAACAAGAACGTAAGGCTGAGTGATCCTACTCAAATGGCTATTTTGAAGGAAATTCGGCACAACATGAATATGCACATGCAACATAATATATAATGAAGTAAAACATGGATCGTGGCACATAAAATGAACATTAATATTGCATACTCGTTGGAACTTTCAGTCAATACTTACGTATCTCTCTAAGGCAGTCCTATTAGTACCAGTATAGGGGTCCAAGCCTATAAGCCAGTAATTATCATATCACTAAAGTTGGTCTAAAAGTCTTTCCTGCTACTACTATGGATCTCAGACTATACATGCGTCCATCATTAGTATTTTGCTGTCGAAGGCCTCAACTCCGAAGCACCGCTCTGCAGCTCCTTCGAAAGCACCTCGCTACTGCCCGAACCTCGATTAGAATGGCCAAAACCCATAATATAGACTGAAAAGGATGGAAACCTTGTGAATTTTCAAGTTGAAAGTGAGCCGAATAACCTATTTATTGGCGGAGTTCGGAAGTTTCGAACTGCGCATGCTGTCCACATGCCAAACTGCTCTGATCGAAAGCTCCGATATCATGCATGTGATTACATGTCCAAATGCTAGTGACACATCACTTAGTGCGCATGGCCTAACCTTCGGAAGTTCAAATCTCACCCTCAGATTCTGAATTGCTTATCTTCTAGTTTAGTGCTTTCGAACCTATTTTGGAGGGTCCAAACTCATCGATGGTTCCGAAGGCTGTTCTTCACATTTTTTATCCTATTATAAATTTGGATAATTAGGATTATGATTCCTTAATCATGTTTTATCATTTAATCTCATTAAACGGGGTGCAGGTTACTACATTCTCCCTATCTTAAGAGATTTCGTTTTCGAAATCAAGTCTGAGTAAAATTGATAATCAACACAAATAAATCTTCTTTATTACATATGAACATTTACATGATACAATTACGTAATTCAAAATAAAGTACAATGATCAAAACAACTCGGGATGAGCTGAATGCATACGACTCTCTGACTCCCAAGTCGCCTCATCGGTGCCTCTACGCTGCCATTGCACCATGACTAATGGTATGCGCTTGTTCCGTAGAAATTTTTTCCCCTCCTTTGATGATTTTGAGTGGCCTCTCCACGTATAATAGATCTTGATCTAGCTGAACCTCATTAGGGTGCAAAACATGCGACTCGTCAGCTATATACTATCGCAACAGAGATACGTAGAACACATCATGAATGTTGGAGAGATAGGGTGGCAAAACAATTTTGGTAATCTACATCCTCAAATTTCTCGAGAATCTCAAATAGTCCGATAAACCTCGGTGATAACTTACTCTTTAGCTCAAAATTCATCACCATCAATAAAGGTGAAACTTTCAAAAAAACATGCTCTCCTGGCTGAAACTGTAGAGGTGTGCACTAGGTGTTGGCATAGCTAGCCTTCCGATCCTGAGCAACTTTGACTCTCTGCCTGATTAAATCCACTTTATCGGATATCTATTGGACTAAAGCTGGTCCCTCACCCTGACGCTTACCAACCTCGTCCCAAAATAGAGGAGTACACGTCGATACAAAGCATCAAAATGTGTCATGCTGATACTACAATGGTAGCTGTTATTATACGCGAACTCAACTAAGGGCAAAAGGTCTTGCCACGCTGGCCAAAATTCCATCACAGAAGCTCTGAGGATGTCCTCAAGAGTGCGAATCATGCTCTCTAACTTATTTTCGGTCACCAAATGATAAGCAGTACTTTGACTCAAAAAGGTACCCAAAGCACAATGAAAACTACCCCAGAACCTTGAATTAAACCTCGGGTCTCTATCACTGACATTGCTCAATGGAGTCCCATGGAGTCTAACAATCTCCAGAATGTACAACCACATCATATGATCGATATTGAAATCTCGGTTATATGGAAGAAAATGTGTGGTCTTAGACAGTCTATCTACTATAACCCAGATTACATCACTGTTCTTGGAGTACATGGCAATTGGATGACAAATTCCTTTGTCACGTGCTCGCATTTCCACTCAAGAATCTCTAAACTCTGAAGAAACCCTCTGGTATTCTGTACTCTGTCTTGACCTGTTGACAAACAAGGAACCGCGATACAAACTGGTAGACATTGCGCTTCAAACCTTTCCACTAGAATCTCGTACGCAGATCCTTATACATCTTCATGTTGTCTGGGTGCATAGAAAATCTGCTACGGTGATCCTCATAAAGATCTCATCTCACAAGGAAGAATCTTCAGGGACTACCACTTGGTCAAAAAGACACAAAAAACCATCTGCGTGAAGATGAAAAACAGAAGTACTATTGCCCTGAGCCAACCGAGCTAACTTCAGAGTCTTCGGATCCAAATATTGGGCTTCTCTGATCCTTGAATACAATGTTGGTTCCACAACATGGAAAAGACTCAAATCCCTTGTTGTTACTTCTTATGACGTAAAGTAAATCCCAAGGAACAAAACTCTTGTACCACTCTAGATACTGCACTGGTACAAAGGAGCTCACATACATTTTACGACTAATTGCATCAGTTGCTGGGTTCGAATAACCTGGATGGTACTTGATCTCACAGTCGTAATATTTTAGCAGATTCATCCATCAACACTATCTCATATTCAACTATGCTTGAGTGAATAGATACTTCAAACTCTTGTGGTTCGAATAGATCTCGAACCTCTCACCGTACAAGTAATGTTGCCAAATCATCAGTGCGAAGACAATGGATGCCAGCTCTTAATCATGAATGGAGTAATTCTCCTCGTGAGTCTTCAGCTGTCTGGGACCTAGGAGATTACGTGTCCATTTTGAGTCAGAATACAACTCAATACTTGATAAGATGCAACATTTTTACACTATGTAGCCACCAAATCCAGACATCAATTATAAAATAGGGGTTGTCGTCAAACGTCATCGCAAGTCGGGGAAACTTTCTTCAAACTCTGCCGATCAAACAAAGGGAGCATATTTCTCCATTAATTGGGTCAACGGTCTAACTATTTGTGAGAAATTATCAATAAAGCGACAATAGTACCCTACTAGAACCAAGAAACTGCGGAATTCTGAAGCCGTCGATGGTCGTGACCAATTCAAAATTGTCTCCATATTATTGGGATGAACTAAAACTCCCTCCCTAGAGATCATGTGACCAAGGAAGACAACTCAGTCAATCTTGAACTCACATTTGCTGAGTTTGGCGTACAGATGCTTCTCTCTCAAAATCTGTAGAACTATCCAAAAACTGTAGAAGTGCTCGTCGATACTGTTCAATTAGATAAAGATGTAATCGATGAATACTACCACAAACTTATAAAAATAATATCAAAAAACCATTTTTATCAAATCCATGAATACAGCAGGCTCATTTTTCAGAATCAAAGGCACCACTAAAAACTCGTAGTGGCCAGACCTCATACAAAATGATGTTTTTGGGGTATCCTCATTTCGGACCCGCAATTCATGATACCCAGACCTCATATCAATCTTGGAGTAAACAAAATTCCCCTAAAGCTGGTCAAATGAGTCATCTATGCGTGGTAGAGGATACTTGTTCTTAATTGTCACCTGGATCAACTTTCTGTAATCAATGAAAAGATGTATCGAACCATCCTTTTTCTTAACAAACAAGATTGGGGATCTCAAGTTGAAGAAATTGGTCGGATATAACCTTTATCTAGAAGATCCTACTACTGCTGCTTCAACTCTCTCATCTCTGATCGTGCTAGAAAATAAGAGGCTAGAGATATCGGCGATGTCCCTGACATCAGTTCAATACCAAACTCTACCTCTCGGACAAGAGGTAACCCTGGAATCTCATTAGAAAATACATCCGAAAACTTTCGGACCACTGGTATATCCTGAATATCCGAACTATCTGAGGATGTATCTATGGCACAATGGTAGCCTTTCCCGCCAAACTCTAAAGCACGACGGGATTTTAGAGTAGGTACAATCGGCATCGGGGTTTGCGCTCCCACCATAGAAAAACAAAGTATCTGCATGCTCAGGACGAAACTGGAAAAACCTTTAATAACAATCCACTGTTGCTCGATAGGTAGTCAAAAGGTCAAATTCAATTATACAATCAAAATCATCAATCGCTAAAACAATCAAGTTGTCATACAAATGATGACCCTCAAACCCCAAGGTACAACTTACCAAAAGAAGTTAAGCTAAAACTTCTTGTCCTATCGGGGTCGATACATCTAAGAGGATGTCTAAGGAAATGTAGGGCAATTATACCTCTTGACAAATCATGCAAAAATTAATGAATGGGATACACCAGTGTCAATAAATACAAAAACATGTATAACACATAAGCTAAAAGTACCTGCAATCATGCGCTCACTCTCGCCATTGGCTTGCTCCTAGTTGAGTGCAAATACTTGCCCCTGAACTTGTGGGCGCAAAGTAGACGGGCCATGCGATGCAGTCTAAGGGTACTGCTGAACGTTAGCCTGAGAACTTGAACCACTACCTGAACCTCCTCAGCTAGGACTATATTTCTTCATATGGCACATCTCGTCGCATATGAAACGAGCTCCAAATAATCGGCGACACTCATCAGATGGGTGTTTCCTCCCAAATTGATCTCAGCGGTCTTCCCTTTTCTTCTTCCCAAATCGGAACACACCATCAGTGCCAAAGGAAGAAGACTTAGAGGCCTGCTTCTTGAATGACTGTGCACGAGGCCCAAGATAACTGGCAGAACAGGAAGACTGAAACAACTTTGTGAGGTTAACACTGGTATCTGCTTGTCCTCACCGGTTCACTAAACCCTCATAAGAATTTGGGTCATCACAGACGGTGATTCGATCGCAAATCTCATGATTCAAACCCCGCAGGAATTGATCTTTTTTTGCCTCAGAACTGGTGCCAAGATGAAGGCAAAACGATGAAAGATCAAGTAACTTCTGTTGATACTGTCAATCGACATGGATCCCTAATTCATATTGATCAACTCCAAAGATTCTCTTGACGGAGGGCTATAGGAAAGTGAAATTTCGGGAATGCCCTATGGAAATTAGCCCACAAAATCTATCCTTGCTCCTGTAGCAACAGTTCGGACATGGATGTCCACCACTTGCAGACACTACCCTCAAACATAAAAGTGGTTGCCTCTATCTTCTGTTCCTCGGAGCAATCAAAAGCCCAGAACCAGCTTTCCATCCATTCCAACCAATTCTCCGCAACCTCCGGAGTCTCTTCTCCCGTTAAAGGCTTTGGCCCCATCTGAAGGAATATGTGCATCCCAAAATGGAGGCTATCCTTGCGGTGATGGAAGTGACCATGAGGACGTCTAGAGGCATCATCATCTCCCCAATGACCCCACACTACCATGGCTCTCTTCATCTCTACCAGCCATCTCTGAAAGAAATTCATGCTCTAATACCATAAATAATAAATTATTAAGCATGAACTTAAAGATAACTTTAAAACGAAAATCAAGAAATGGAAAGATAACGAATCTACAACCCAAACCGGTAGTATACAACCGGTGACTAAAACCCAAAAACAAAACAATGTTATACAACCATATTGAAAATCAGTATCAACACAACTAAATATAAATACACCTCGCTGCAACCCCTAGTCCTGTGCTCAGCCCTTCCTTGATCCAGCCTCGCCCAATCTGAGCCTTGTCCCGTCAAATGGGATGTCCAAGCAAACACAAAAACATGTACGTGAGCGAGCTATGCTCAGAACATAAGCACGAGTATACAAACCTAATATGATTCATGCAAACTATGGGGGTACTGGTCAAATTTCTAGTCATGTTCAGTCTAGGCACCAATGAGTATATAGTATCATCTGGGACCAACTCCATTGGGTACATCCGCACACTCGCCAAGGATCACCGTAACATCAGTCTCCGTTATTACGACATATCTTGGTGTCCGAAAATATAACAAGAACGTAAGGATGAACGACCTTACTCAAATGGTTATCTCGAAGGAGATCCAGCTCAACACGAATATGCACATGCATCATAATGTATAAAGCAGTAAAATATGGATCATGTCACATAAAATGCAACATATAAGCATGCATAATCGCTGGCACTGTTAATTGCAATTTATGCACATTAGTTGTTATATGATTTAGCTTGGATTTTGTTATAAATCGAGTGGTATTATGTGCATTTGACTGTTGTTTATGTGGAATTCGGGAAGTGGACAAAATATATAAATTTCATCAAAAGAGAGGTGTTGAGGATACAAAAGAGGTTGAAGAAGAACTAAGACATGATTTTGGGAGCATAAAAGAAGAGTCTAAGTACCAAAAGAGGTGCCTAAGTGCCATAGAAACAGAGGAGGCATGAACTAGTGGTGCCTAGGCGCCTAAATGACACATTTGTGTGAGAGGTTGGTGCATAGGCGCCAATACCTAAACACGAAGAGCACTTAGGCGCAAATCTCAAGTGCCTACGCGATGCCCCTGAAGAAAAAAGTAAGGAAAATAATTGTTCGATCAATTCAAAATTAGATCGGATTTGTTGGGATTTACTTGTCGGGATTCGAGACATATAAAAGAAAGAATCTAACCTATTGAGAGAAAAGAAGACATGCACAACACACGCACACGAGAGAGAATTACACAAGCAAGGATTTGAAGAAAGATCGATTGCGAAGACGAAGAACGCTGAATCTGGGGACAGAGACGTGGATATGGCTTCGTTATTCTCTCTCTTTTATGTCCTATTATTGAAGTTTTATGTCTATATTCATAAACATGCCTTGTTATTGTTTTTTTTTGCATTATAAACTAAGTTTTTGATTATAGAGGAATGATGTAACTTAGTTAGACGAGTCTATGACTTTTTTTTATTTATGTGATTCAATTCCTCAAGTTTACATGTGTTTTATAGGTTTGATTGTCTTTCAATTTACTAGTCATATATTTAATGTTAAATTTATTTGGAATCTGGCACTCGAGAGAGTGGATTTTGAATAAGATCATAGGAAAAACACGGTTGAATGTTTATATAGTTCGGGATGCATATAACATCATTAGAGCTTATGTAAGAACATCTTTTTCCATAATTAATTAAGTCTATGTTTTTAATAAGGATATTAGAATCAAAACTTAATTGATACATTATATTTGTTACTTGGGAAATAAACATAGAAATAAATAAGTGTCCTTGGCTATTAAATAAGTGGAATTCATGAACATAAATTCGATAAAACAGTCATCATCGAAACTAAGTGAAATCAAATCTCTAGATAGTTTCCTCTCATTGATATATCTCAATTGTGTGTGTTTTCTTGTTTGTTTTTCTAGTTAATTTATTTAAGTTTGAACAAATCTGATTTTCTGAATTTTTTAAATAAAGTATGGTCTATTTTAATTAAAATAATTAATAAAATTTTGAATAAATACTCCCCGTGAGAACGATATTTTACTTATCATATATTAAAACTTGACATCGTTACTTACGAGCAAAAAATATGCAATAGACACTCTCAGTCAGTATTTACGTATCTCTCTAAGGCAGTCCTAGCCGTACCAGTGTAGGGTCCAAGCCTACAAGCCAGTAATTATCATATCACTAAAGCTGGTCTAAAATCCTTAACTAAGCTACTAGATACTCTCTATTACTACTAGGGATATCGAATTATACATACTTTCATCGTTAGCCCTTTGATGTTGAAAGCCCCAACTCCTATGCACCGCTCCACAGCTCTTTTGGAAACACATCGCTACTGCCCGGCCCTTGATTAGAATGGCAAAAACCCACAATATAGACTAAAAGGGAGGGAAAACTTGTGAATTAGAATGTTGAGATTGAGCCACGTATGACCTATTTATAGAAGGAGTTTGAAAGCTCCGAACTGCTCATGTTGTCCACGTGCCAAACTGCTCTGATCGGAATCTCCGATATTATGCATGCTATTGTGTCTCCAAACGCTGGTGATACGTCACTTAGTGCGCATGGACTAACATTCAAAAGTTCCGATCTTCCATTCGGTAGTTCCGATCTCACCCTCAGCTGGTTCCAAACTGCTTATCTTCTTGTTCGGTGCTTTCGAACCCAGTTCGGAGGGTCCAAACTCATTGGTGGTTCCGAAGAATTTTCTCCACATTTTTGATCCAATTAAACATCTGGATAATTAGGATTATGATTCCTTAATCATTTTTTATCATTTAATCTCGTAAAATGGGGTGTGGGTTACTACAACCAAAAAGGGAATAATTGATAGACAATTAATTTTTGGTGATACAAATTATTGACGGAGAAAAATGAAACCTTTCTTATTGAAAATTTTGAGAAAATTGGATAAGTATCAAAATCGGCAGGACATATTCTTTCGAGGACTCGACACTGCTAATTCTCCAATCCCTGTCGAATGGTAAAGCCTCTTTGGCTTATGGACAAGATATTTTATTTATGAAAACCAAATTTTACTTTATATATAAATATTGGAATATATTGTATATTTATTGTATATTTTGTTTCCTCTTATCTTGTAATCTTTTATTTTTTGTAATCTTTATCTTTCTTTCGTCTTTATTGTTGTATATAAAAACATCATATGTAATCATCTTTGAGATATATGAAAATATTATTCTCTCATTAGTTTCTACATGGTATCAAGAGCCCACGGTCTATGCCAATAAACGCTAACCCTAGCCTCCAGCCGCCGCCGCTATCCCGTCACCAGAAATTTTTTTTTCTTTTTTTTTTTCGATCGACTCTATGGCTGCCACCGACATTGTTTCTTCTCCAATTTCCTTCAATGTTGCTGCCCATGCGCTCTTGAAGCTTACTTCTTCGAACTACCTCTCTTGGCGGTTGTAGTTCACGACCCTCCTCACAGGTCATGATCTCCTTGGCTTTATTGATGGTTCTCATCCTTGTCCGGCCAAGACCATCACCACCGTCGCCACTCACTCTCTCAATCCTGAGTATACCTCCTGGATCCGCCAAGACCAACTGATCTTGAATATCATTATTGGATCGTTGTCTCCTTCATTGATTCCGTTTATTGCAACTGCCACCACCTTTGCTGCCGCCTGGAACACTCTTGGCCTCACCTATGGAAAACCCTCTCGTGGTTGCATCACTCAACTCAAGACACAACTTCGAAATCCGGTAAAGGGCTCTCAGTCCATTACTGAATTTATGCAGTTCATCAAATCCAAAGCTGACGAACTCGATCTCATGAATGCACCTCTTGATATTGAGGACCTTACCATCAAGTTTCTCCATGGTCTGGATGATGACTACAAGGAGCTCGCCAATGCCATCCAGGCGCGGGACACTGCAATCTCGTTTGAGGAGTTACATGAAAAACTCCTCAATCATGAAGCTCATCTTACTGCTCGCCGGGATGCTACCGTCCCCTTTCCAGCCTCGGCACTATCCTCTGCCCGCTCTAACGGCTCCTACCGCCATCCATCGTTCGCCGCCATCCCGCAACCCCCTGTCGTCAGCCACCGTCCTGGCTTCTTGCCCTCTCGGCTGCCGCCGAATCCCAACCATTCGGCGTTGGGTCAGCGTGCACCTCGCCCGTATCTCGGGCGCTGCCAGCTTTGTAGTCGTCAGGGCTACTCTGCCCATTGCTGTCCGAATTTTCAGTATCTGCCAGCTTCTGCACCTATGCATGCACCTCACCCTGGCCCGCCTGCCTCCCATGCTGCTGCCTATACGCTTACCCCATCCTCTTCATCTGACTAGATCCTTGATTCTGGTGCCACTCACCATGTGACGTCTGATCTTGCCAATCTCTCCATGCATGCTTCCTATGTTGGCTCTGATGGTGTTGTTGTTGGTGATGGTGTTGGCCTTCCCATCACTCACACAGGTTGTCTCTTACCGTCCTCCACTTTGTGCTCCCTGAAGTTTCCACATGCCCTTTGTGTTCCCTCCATTAATAAACAACTTTTATCTATCTCTCAACTTTGCAAGTCTAATGATGTTGTTGTTTTCTCTTCTACTTCCTTTCAGGTGAAGGATCCTCAAACCGGGGCCATTCTCCATCAGGGTCCACTTAAGGGCGGTGTCTACTCCTGGCCTGCATCCACGCCTTCTCCACCACTGGCATTATTGTCCTCTATCGTGTCCTTTCCTGTCTGGCACAGTCGTCTTGGTCACCCGTCTGATCGAGTCTTACGTCAGTTAGTTGTGTCTAAGTCATTATCATCTTTTAGTTCTCCTTTGCGTCAATTTAATTGTAATTCCTGCCAGTGCAATAAAAGTCATAAATTACCCTCTCATGACTCATCTCTTTCTTCGCGATTTCCACTTGATTTAATTTTTTCTGATGTTTGGACTTCGCCAGTTCTTTCCTGCGATGGTTATAAATACTATGTTATATTTGTTTACCATTACAGTAAATATATATGGCTTTATCCCATAAAACAAAAATCGGATGTTCTTTCTGTATTTCGATGTTTTAAATATCTCGTCGAAAAACGGTTTAATCGTCCTATTATCACCTTATACATTGACAATGGTGGTGAATTTCTGGCCCTCAAAGAATTTCTTGGTTTGCATGGTATTTCTCACCTAATTACACCCCCTCACACTCCTGAGCATAATGGCTACTCCGAACGTCGTCACCGTCATATTGTCGAAACAGGTCTTGCCCTCCTTCACCATGCGTCGGTACCTACTCGATTCTGGCCGTATGCCTTTGCCACTGCCGTTTATCTCATTAATAAGCTACCTAAACGCAACCCTTCTTACAAATCCTCTTTTGAATGCCTTTTCGCTGCTTCTCCTAATCTTTCCAAGCTCCGTATCTTTGGGTGTCTGTGCTATCCTTGGCTTCGCCCTTACGCCCCGCATAAGCTCTCCCACCGCTCTTCTCCCTGTGTCTTCCTTGGTTACTCTCTTACCCAGAGTGCCTATCTGTGTCTTGAACCTTCCTCTGGCAGAATCTTTGTCTCGCATCATGTTGTTTTTTTTAGTCTGAGTATCCTTTTTCTAGTGGTGACGCTGGTGCTGGTTCTGGTTCTCCTCCTGAAGTGCTGCCTGATAGTGTCCCTGTGGAGGATTCCCCGTCTGGAGATTCTTCACCTTCCTGTCCTCCTGCGTCGTATCTCATTCCACCCACCTGCTCCATCCAATCTCCACCCGTCGTCGAACCCCGCCCCACTACCCCTCAGCCTCTTGAGCCACCTCTCGAACCAGCCACAGCCACCCCACCCATATCCTCAACCTCTCATCCTATGGTTACCCGCTCCCAAAATAATATATTCAATCCCAACCCTCGCTTTTCCCTCACTGCTGTCACTGACACCACTTCATCTGAGCCATCCTCGCACACTACAGCTCTCAAGGATCCTCGTTGGCATGCTGCCATGTCTGAGGAGTTTGATGCTCTTCTTCGCAATGGCACCTGGAATCTTGTTCCATCTGTCTCTTCTCAGAATGTGGTCGGCTGCAAATGGGTGTTTCGGATTAAGCGGAAACCTGATGGCTCTGTTGAGCGTTATAAAGCTCTCCTTGTTGCGAAAGGATTTCATCAGCGTCCTGGACTTGACTACACTGATACTTTAGTCCTGTGGCCAAACCCACTACAGTTCGCATTCTCTTATCCCTTGCCGTTTCCTATGGGTGGCCTCTTCGTCAGATGGATGTCAATAATGCCTTTTTGCAGGGTCAACTCGATGATTGTGTGTATATGATGCAGCCGTCTGGGTTTGTTGATCCTAATGTTCCCTCCTATGTCTGCAAGTTGAACAAAGCCATTTATGGTCTTAAGCAGGCGCCCCGCGCCTGGTACATGGCACTTCGGCAGTTTTTAGTCAGTCTTGGCTTTATTGCCTCCCGTGCTGACATATCTCTTTTTATTTACTGTTCTTGGGGTGTTACTATGTATCTTCTTGTCTATGTTGATGACTTGATTCTCACAGGAAATAATTATGGCGCCATCCAGGACTTCATTGATCAGTTAAGCTGTCGGTTCTCTGTCAAGGATCTTGGATCATTGTCTTATTTCCTTGGTGTTGAAGTGGATTCCTACTCAGGGGGCCTCCGTCTATCTCAGAAAAAATATCTGTTTGATATTCTTACACGAGTTAACATGGCAGACTCAAAGCCGACACAGTCTCCTATGGCTTCGTCCCCTGCGCTCCACCAGTCTGATGGCTCGCCCCCTGTCGATGCCATTGTGTATCGTTAGACGGTTGGTAGTTTACAGTATCTCTCGTTTACTCGCCCGGATATTGATTTTTCTGTGAACAAGCTGTCTCAATTTATGCACTCTCCATCCTCTGTGCATTGGGGGGCGGTCAAGCGGCTCCTGCGCTACCTCAATGTTACACGTTCCTATGGTCTTCTTCTCCAACGTCACAATTCTCTATCACTTCATGATTATTGTGATGCAGACTAGGCTGGTGATGTGGATGATCGCACGTCCACTGGTGCTTATATTGTGTTTCTCGGTCCCAATCCTATTTCGTGGAGTTCTAAAAATCAGGGCTCTGTTGCTCGATCCTCTACGGAAGCTGAGTATCGTGTCGTCGCCTCTGCTGCTACGGAGGTACAATGGGTTGGCTCTCTTCTTGCTGAACTTTGTGTTGTTTGTGCGTCCTCTCAGGTTCCTATCTATTGTGACATCATCGGTGCCACCTATTTATGTGCAAATCCCGTGTTTCATTCTCGCATGAAACACATTGCTTTGCTGATGCCTTAACAAAGCCGCTCTCTGGTTCTCGTCTTCGTCTACTATGTTCCAAGATTGGTGTCTCTATGAGTCCACCATCTTGAGGGGGCCTATTGGAATATATTGTATATTTATTGTATATTTTGTTTCCTCTTATCTTATAATCTTTTATTCTTTGTAATCTTTATCTTTCTTTCGTCTATATTAGTTGTATATAAAAACATCATATGTAATCATCTTTGAGATATATGAAAATATTATTCTCTCATTAGTTTCTACAATAAATACACATTCATAACCAAGTTAGATGCTCATAAAATGTTTCTGATAAAGATACAAACAAGACAAAACCTTTAGTTGTCGGTCTCTCGCACACTCACTGATGTTACTATTTCGAGACATTTGTCAAGGACACGTGGTACAAGATACTATTTATGGCAACAAGCAGTATATAACCCAGAAAGAGTCGTTCAAATTTGAACGTTAGATTTTATCTTATAAATAGGATCATCATTCGGACATATATAGAAAGCTCAAGAGGACTTTTAACAAGCAGTTCTACTCTACTGGTTATTTGTTGTGAGCTATGTCGAAGGGCAACCAAGTCGAATTCACAAAGCACAGCTCTTATCTTGTAATATTTGATCATTTTAAGGATCATACTGTGTATTTTAATTTACTCCATAATACTAATAACTGTGAGGAGGAGTCCTTCTGCACAAGTAGATTTGAAGAAGTTATAAAGTAGGACTTTCAGTTGGCAAGTGTGATAAGTCCATGCAAGTTGAAGTGGGTTGTGGTAAATTCATTGTAATCACCAAATTCCTCTAATGTGTATCCTTATGAAAATAGAAGAAGGTGAGACGTAGAAGATTTACATCACCTTCGAACTTCCACAAACAATCTGTTGTCTCATTTTATTCTTCGTTGTTTAGCTCTATCAATATTGGTGAAGTATATATTAGTGTTCAACTAAGATTATAAGTCTATTTCTGTGCAAACTTTAAACCTTACTAATTTGTTTCTCGGCTAGGTTGAGATAAATTGATTAGCATCGTTAACCCGAGCAAGTCAGCTAGCGGAAAAATTATAGGAGGTATTCATTCGCCTCTTCTAAACATCTCACCGATCCCAACAGATTGTGTTAAATTAAATTATTACAATCATTATATTTTTTAAAATCTGATACTCGGCAATGGAGATTTTGAATAAGACTCTAGAAAAATATGTATTTGATATTTATAGAGTTCGAAATGCATATAACTATTTTGAAATCATAAGAAAAATTGTGGTGCTATTTATCGTATTTATATTTAAATTTGATTTGAATATTGAGTTTTATTTTAAATATGAATTTCTTGTTACCGCTAGGGAAATGGGTTGTAAAAAACACTAAGAATTCTTGGGAAGTAAATCGAATAATTTACGATATAGACATCTTACGAAATTAAAATGATCGATAGTAAAGTGAAATTGAATAGTTAGAATTTATCTAATTGATAGTTTGATTTGGAAATATATTTCTTTTATTAATTGTAATTTTTAGTTATTTGAAATCAACTCATTCCCATATATAGCTCTAAATTGAATTAAAATTATATTAGTTTTAAATATTTAGTATAATATTATTTAATTCATTCTTAATTTGTCGGATCGACTCGAACTCCAATTCGACTATATTAACATGTCAACATAGTACGCTTGCGAGTAAAAATACTGCAACAAGACCAGTTCAATTAGGTATTTAATGAAACTCGGAGCACTATAACTTATCTGCCAGATTATGTCACATATTATTTTATATATATATATATATATATATATATATATATAATGAATATATATTAGTTGAATGAGCTAGCTAATTTCTGTCTCGAAATCATTAAATTTTAAATAGACTTCAATTCATGGCAGAATTTTTTTAAGAAAATTTATTTGAGTTGGAGATCACTCGCCTATGGCTCAAAATTATGTTCCTTTACCTTCTTGATGAAATTCCTTGCGAGCAGTATATTTCACATAAAACTACCTTGCTTGAATTGGATCAAATTTTGTTAGATCGAGTATATCTTAATCCAACAAATTAATATTGGTGACGTAATAATTAATTTTATTATTGCATTAATGGCATTTGATTACTTTATGCCGACGACACAATTGAAAATATGTGTCAACACAATCACGTGCCTGCTGTCAAGTCCTTACAATTCTTTGAAGTTGCGTCTAATCTGTCATGTCTGCAGATTTATCCATATTTGACATATTATGGGACTTCTTTTATGTTGATTTAAATCAATAAATAAAAAGTACATTCGTCTTTTGTGCTTAAAGGATGCTTAAATTAATAAATAAACAACATAATATAGCTTCATTTAACCCATTCCTCAAATATATCTACACTTCTTTCTAATTAATTATTAATCCAAACAGCATTATATCAGCGAAGGTAAGAAAATATTTGCAACCTGCAAAAATAAATATTCTTTATATATTTTTTTTTTACAAATTTGTTAACAAAAAAATCCGCAATGGACACTACAATAAATACTTAATGTTAGAATTGGTGTCAGATTTATAATCATACATTTTATTTTTTATTTTTTTTTATGAATTACAACTTTGTGTAAATTATTGTCCTATAGGGAGAAAGATCGATCCGTATGTGTGTTTGTTATAATTTCAAATAATTGATGGGTTCCGTAATTAATACAGACTATATCTTTTTGATACATTAAACATATATAAATATTGAATCTCACGATTTTATATTAATAAATAATTATTAAAATAAAAAAATTTCATTCTAATTTTTCTCAAACATGCAATATTTTTCCGAATATTATAAATTAAACACAAATAAATGAAAAAATAATTCAACTGTATTAATAAAAAATTGAAGGAAATGAAAATGCTACATATATATATCTATATATATATATCTACCACCTAATGCGCCCCCCTCGTCCGCTACACACACAATTATGCCTACACATGAAAAAGCAGATGACTCCCACCCACTCATTCTCTCAATCATAATGGCACACTCTTCCCCACACACACTCGCTCGACTCCACAAATATATTATTCAAAGTTCAAATTACCCCATTTCCAAACTTCAAATATATCAACTGAACTTAATTATATCACGTTGCCATTTTTATTAATTCAGATAAAAACATATAATCTTGAAACTAAACTTAAAAATAATTTCATGAAAGAGAAACACACATATATTTGACCGCTTAACATTTGAGCTACTCAATTTTTCAAATTTTTCCCTCCGTTTCGGAGAGCAAAGTCTATGTGCGCGACTCCTGAAAAATTATGCATCATCGTCTCCATGAGTCCCACTTATTTTCATGGGTTATCCACTCCTAATATTGAAATTGAATTGTTAAAATTTTTTCATACCATATAGCATTAAAAAAAAATCAGTTTGGAACTATGAGATAATGAATTTTCAAGAGTGGTCATATGTACGTACGGGACCACACGTTTTTTTTTTCGAATGATAGTCATGAATAAGAAGAAAAATGTCAAAGAAGATCACTATAATAACATTAATATATAACACTATATAGTTGTTAGTAAACCAAAGGCATAAATCTTTTTAAATGAAATTTAAAATACGAGATGAAATAAAGACCATATACTAACTTCTATTTTTATCATATATGTTTAATTAAGACACTTAATTTCTTTTTCTTGACACTGCATATTGTTATATCACTGTATCTGACCTAGATATAATTTTATCCCTTTCTCTCTCTCTCTTCTCCTTACAGTTTCATTACCTTTTTCTCTTGTTTCTGCACCTTGCCTTCAAACTGAAGTTAAGCTGAGCCCTTTGATTCCACAAATTTATGCTTTTAGGCTTTTCTCAAGAAAAATCTTTAGGCTTTTCTCAAGAAAAAAATTTATTGTAATCTCTGATAATCTTCGTCGATCCGGCTAATATGTCACAGGAAATGATCTCCGAACGTGTTTGTTACGTTCAGTGCAACTTCTGCAACACCATTCTAGCGGTATAATTATGTTACTGAATTGATCTCTTTCAAATTTTGAACATTTAAAAAATTCTTAGAAGTCCTTTTTTTTTTTTTTTTTATATATATATATACAGAAAATTTAACCTAGTTAATTAGGGCTTATATGATCGGTGCAGCAAACATGCCTAGCAATAAAGAGTTAATTTTTTACTATTTTCCCATTATTTTTTTTTTTGCATATGCATCGATCTGTATATGATAATCTATAGAGCTAGCAGATGGGAAAAAAATTACTTTTATTTCAATAAAAGTACTACACTATTGGAGCTTAAGAATCATGGGTTTCGTCTATTCTTTCTTGTTATATGATATTTCATGTTTTTCTCTTTTATTTTTTGTGATAAACGTTTTCAAGAATCTGTAAGATAAAGTCAAATTTCATGTTTTTGACAGAAAGAACTGGAGATTTCACAATAATACGATATGTTCAATTCAAGATTTTGTGGTAATTATTAATAATAATGTGTAAAACCCTAATGATCTCCACAAAATCTATCAGCTTGCTTTATATTTTTATATGTTTCTTTTATAGAAACCCAATTAGTATAGTTTATTAAATATATATTATAATATTCCGGAAAACTCTAATTCCGTTTAATAGGGCTAGCTAGCTCCCCATCAAAATTTTCTGATATGTTTTCTTTTGTACTTTGATCACATTAAACTCTAAATTTTTTCCTCAAAAATTCTGCTGCATATACCACGCACAAGATCACAAGGAATTATACTCTTGACATGTAACTGAATTCTTAGTTTCTTACACACATTTGTTTGTTTGTGTGTGTGAAAAATTAATTAGTGCTTTGAGATCCTATTACTTGTTAAAATGCATATAAATGCCGTTGCTTTAACCAAAGAATTTTTACAGATATCTGCAAGAAGAAAATCATTGCATATAAAGAAAAGTGATTTCTTTTCCTTTTCCTTTTTTAGAAAATTTTTCGCATATGAGAACTTCCATTATGTGATCATTTGATTTTTAGTTGCTCAATCCGATGGATTATAAAAAAAAAAAACACGAGCATTTCAATTGGAAAATGTAATACTTAATTTCCGCTAGCTGTTTGTTTCAACAAAATCCATCAAGTTATCATTATCCATATTAATCTCATGGGTAGGCGTTAGCAAAGTCATGGATATATATTTTTTCAAGAAGAAATAATTATATATATATATATGTTGAAATCATAATAGCTAGTATTAATTTGTATCATGATTCTTGGCCCTAGTGCTCGATGAATTCCGTTCCAGTCACGTCGTTTTCTTCTCTTCTCAAACACAAAAATAAAATAAAATAAAAATGAATTATATAAGCAGTGATGCATGGTGTGTCAGAGAGCTGTTCCGAAAAAGTCAGTAGCACTGAAACGAAAGAGAGATTTGAGGCCTTCTTTTCACACAATTGGGAAATCATATTCAATGGTTTTCCTTCCCATATTCTCAACACATTAGTGTTTTCAAACTATATATATATATATATATATATATATATATATAGAGTTCTTTTATGGTTTCCAATATTATATGCCCAGTTCATGCCCACCATGTACAAGTCAACTCATCTATTATACCGGTCAACTCATCTATTGTACATGGTGGGCATGAAGAGGGCATATAGTGTTGGGCACTTAAAAAAAAACTCTATATATATAGAGTTTTGCTATGCTGCCCACCTCCATGCCCACCTATGAGGTGGCAATCATCCATTGAATGAACCATTTGTATGTGATTCATCTCATCCATTGGATGATTGCCACCACATAGGTGGGCATGGAGGTGGGCACGAGAGGTGGACAGCATAGCAAAACTCTATATATATATATATATATTTCTTCAAATATTTACCCTCTGCTTTGTGAAAGAACTAAATAATAAATGAATTTGGTCATGCATTTAGATAAAGAATTAATTATATATATATGAGACTATATATCTAGCTAGGTTTTGCATATATAGGTAAGTGTTCCGTTGAGCAGCATGTTCACAATTGCAACGGTGAGATGCGGGCATTGCGCGAATTTGCTGTCGGTAAATATGGGGGACTCGCTGCTGAATAATAATATTCAAGATCTCCAGCAGGTTAATTAATTAATTCTCTTTTTATTTTATTTGTTTTGTTTTGGGTCAAATATATAATTCAGCTAGCAGTACTGTTTCGGATTCTTCTACAGTTGTTTCTTGTTGCCTGAAATTAAAAATGGAGAGATTGTGTCATATCATATCAGACACGAATAATTAATTAACGTACGTATATATATATATGTTTCACCGTCCAACATTAACATACCTTTGTTTTTAGCGGTTACGTCTATCGTCGTTTAACACGTGATTTAAAATTAGAGAAAATCCATAGTCAAAATTCATTTAGTGTCTCCACATCATTTCCTGTTCATCTAGTTTCGTCTACCCTTAATTTGCAGGATTTTATTCCATCAATACTTGGTTGATTTCCCCTCACAAATTTTGATTTCTAAAATTTGTCTATGATCTTTTATCAAGAAAAAAAAAATTGATCAATGATACTTAATTTACTCTTTTTTAATATTTATTGTCCTATGTGATTTGGGATTGGAGGTTAATTACTTTATATACCTCTTCGGCTTTAAACAGGGCAATTATTTCTCTTTGTAAATTATTTTTTCTATATTTTCAAATTTTAATCTTAGTCTTCCATCTTTCAAATTTTAGCAGTTTTAGTCTTTTTTTCTTTTGTGAAAGACTAAGATTATAAATAAAAAAAATGAAATGCAGATGAAACAAATAGAGCAAATTAGGACTTAAATATTCTAAAAGTCAAATATACAATATCATAACAAATTTAAAATTTTTCTTGTGAATATATTATGATTCTTATAACTATGCATTTTCTGTCAAACCAGAAGGTCATGCATTGAAAACATTGAGGCAAGAAAGGTCAAAAGATATATATGCCACCAATTGTGATTTTTTTTTAAAAAAAAATTGAAAACATTTCTATGAGTTATATTCATATATAAACTACATAAACAACTAGAAAAATAAATATAAAAAGACTAGCTAGCTATTGTGTAAGCTAAAAATTAAATCTCATTATTTTCTTGAATTAAGATTCAGAAACAACTCTTTATGAGTGAGAATGCTGTTAAAGATAACTGTTCATCTTCAAAGTGGAACAAAATTGGATCATTGCCGGCAGAGTATGAACAACCAAAGATGGCTCCAATTCGACGTAAGTTCATTATTCTGCTCTTCCTACATACATTATACATGTTGTGAAATCTAATATATTTTTAAATGAAAAATTGTAAATTAGTCTGTTTTGTGTTTTTGTCTAGTAACTTATTCATGTTGGGTTTTCATTCAATAAATTGGAATTTTTTTTTAATTTTGATATGTGTTTTAAGGGAAAATGATTTTTTTGTCTATTAACTTATCTATTTCTCGGTTTTGGTCCATTAACTTTTTAAATTTTAGTTTTGGTACACTGACTTTTAGCTTTCAGTTATTTTGGTACGATTACTGACGTGAGCTTAACATGTCAGCATTTTATGGTGTCGTGTCATTAATTTCCGATGTCATATCAGCATTGCAGGTATCACGTCAATAATTGGACCAAAATTACCAAAAAAAAAATAAAAATTAATGTACCAAAATCAAAATTTAAAAAGTTAATAACCAAAAAAACTA
This sequence comes from Henckelia pumila, assembly GCF_033568475.1. Taxonomy (NCBI): domain Eukaryota; kingdom Viridiplantae; phylum Streptophyta; class Magnoliopsida; order Lamiales; family Gesneriaceae; genus Henckelia; species Henckelia pumila. The sequence goes on from NC_133120.1 coordinate 133,126,848, forward strand.
TTTTTACTAATTTTTTGTTTTTTTTGTCCGAAAGCAGTACTCATTTTATCAAATATTAGTTATTTGACACCATGAATGTTCTTCTATATGGCTGATCATGTGGAATAATAAATTTTTTTTTGAGATATAAATATTATATTGTACACATTAAAATCTACATATCTAAGCAAAAATAAAGGAGAACCACAAACTTATTTCCTCTCATTCTAAAATATTGATCAGTATTGTTTTGCCTTATTTTTTCCCATTGTTTTTGTTTAGATTTAATCCAATTTATGTAATATTGATTTATTCTCGCTATGTTAGTTACACAGAAGAGCATCAGTGTCAAATAAAAATTATTAAATAATTTTAACAAAACAAAACAAAAAGATCCAAGTTATTAGATGAAAACCAAAAGGTTAGAAATTTTATTTTGTAAAGTGTTTCTGTTTTTACTCTTAAATAAAATTAGAAGCAGAAGGATTAAGAAAACAAAAATTCTAGTTTCTAAACAAACACTTAAATCAATGTTTTTTTTAAAACGGATTTTGTAACCAAAAAATAGTTTTTTTTTTTTAAGAAAAACACTTTTAAAAAAATGATTGTACTCAATTGCTTTCTCCAACTAAACGCATTCTTAACCTGATTTAAGCTAGATCAGTACATTGACATGATAATGGATTTGAAATATTTATTTAAATAAGAATGCAATAGAAAATACCAATAATAATTAATGTTCAATTAAGAGTAATAATGGCCACATTTAATTTTATCACATTTCATATGAATTAGTAATGAATTCAATAGAATATCTAACTATTTAAGACAAACATATGAGGAATATATTATTATTATTATTATTATTATTATTATTATTATTATTATTATTATTATTATTATTATTATTATTATTTTCACTATACTAACTAATTTGGTTTAATGGTTCGTTCTTTTATGGATGTAAACATTATCCATATATATCCTTTTTTTAATAATGTTTAATATTTAAAAATAAACCAATATTATCTTAAATTCACTAATAAACTAATATATCTATTTCAATCTTACCCATATTAATTTAATAATTTGTTCTATTGTTAAATAACTATATCATTCTGAATACGTGAAAATTATTATGAAACATCATAAATATTAAATTAAATCTGATTAATATGTTTAAATGATTATTCTAATAAATTATTTGAAACACTTATAAAAGTCATCTTGAAAGTTTTTATTCACAAAAATTCATGTGATTCTCACTTTTTAATTTTATGAGACGAATCTCCAATATGACCCGATCCATGAAAAAATATTATTTTTATATAAAAATAGTTATTTTCATTGTAAATATGAATCGTGTCAACCCGTCTATATCCGTGAGTCAGTTGCACATATATAAGATTTACACTTTTTATTTAAGATAATATAAATTTTAGATTGTTCGGACGAAGATATTTATTATCAAAATAATTTAATATATATTCACGAAACACTAGCATAGAAGAACTGGTATACCATTAAATTTTTGGTCTTCTAATTAGTTAAATTTTTGTCAAATTTTTGGTCTTCTAATTAGTTAAATTTTTGTCTTAGCCCTAATAAGTTTCTTTTTTCTAAAAAAAATATTATTATGTTTTTGGCCAGAATATTGATGCGAAGCTGGATATTACTAATACCCCATATATAATCCATAATTTCATATCATCCTGTTAACGTTCTATAGCGAAAATCGGATTAAGGTAGTGTTTGGGACAGCTTCTAGGAATTTTCAAATTTTGTTAAAGAAGAGCTGGAAAGTGCTTCCTAGAAGCTCTCACAAACACTACCTAAATGTACAAGAGGCACTAAGGCGAAATTTGACTAAATAGATGCTTAAAACTCAATATAAGCGGAATTATGTTGTAGTTTCTGAAATTAAATTTTCCCCATAAGAGGCACTAAGGCGAAATTTGACTAAATAAATGCTTGAAACTCAATATAAGCGGAATTATGTTGTAGTTTTGAAATTAATTTTCCCTATACACATTATACAAGAACAGTCTCATAAATAATAATAAAAAAAATACAGCTAGGTAAATGCCTATAATAATTAGGCCAGGAAAAGGGAGAAGTATTGTCTTCTCACTTTTGAATTGGAAACATAGTTAGATTTCAAAGTAGTGTATTGTATTTGTAAGAGCCAAAATGACAACTTTGTCATCAAGTAAAATTTTGATGGGTTTTGTGCGAAAAAGGAGCACCTGACTTTTTTGCTTCATTTATGACCTGTTACGATTGCGACTTTACAGTTTCAGACAACTCATTTTTACACTAGTACTTTTATAACATTTAAAAAATAAAGGGAAAATAAAAAAAGAAACATATATCTTTGTTCATAAATTAAATCACAATTCATTAGCTAAGGGAATTAATTAAAGGATGATTATAATATTCATGATTGGTTTCGAGATAACCTGTTAGTCGACGTTTCTCCTATGATATTTTAAATTTTTTTTGAAATTATGTTAATCTTCCCATTAATGGTATATTGTACATTTGTAATTGTATTTTTACTTTATGAGCTAACTGATTCTCTTTACATTTTTATCACCTACATATGTGCTAAAATTTCAATTTTGGCCGCAATCTTTATATTTATATTTTTATTTTTATACTTTTACAATTTTTAATCAATTTTTAATCTAATCTGACATGTTCAGTGTCACAACATATATCCCATATAAAAATGACTAAAATCTCCAACAACTTATAACAATATAAGAATAAGACTGAAATTATATTTGACAACGTAGATAACCATAATTGTAAGAATAAAAATGCATAGGACCAAAATTACAGGTTTTCCTTAAGTACTTGTTGAGCATATTCTATCATAGTACTACTATAAACGGCAAATAAATGAAAAAGTGGTTATCATGATATGGTATTTCAAGTTAATTTTGTTATGTGAATCTCTTCTTTGACTTGACCTTTGAAAAATATTATTATTTATATCAAAATTACATTTAGCTTTATATATGAATCGGGTCGATCCGTCTCATAAGAGATCCACCCGCAAAAAAAAAAAAAAGCTGAGCAATATATAAAAAGAAATTAAGAAGAAATGTGTAACTATAATGTATATATATAGTATATTGTTTTATAAAAATATATGGGTTTAATGTTATGCCAGTTTCTAAAAATTAATGTTAGTTATGAAAATAACGATCACTTCCTTTAAAAGTTTCAGCTTCACGTTTAAGTAGAAATAATCGATACACCATATTGTATACTGAATCATTCATATTACACATGCGTGGTCGTGATGTCATTGTTATTATTATATTTTTGGTTTTCAATTTATTTATTTATTTATTTAATTTTAAAAATATATTATCCTTGTTTAAATATGTTTGTAATTCTTAATTAGCTCGGAATCATAATTTACACTGTTATGAATTTTTTTACAGCCCCAGAGAAAAGACAACGAGTTCCATCTGCATATAATCGCTTCATAAAGTAAGTTCTAAATATTTCTCGCTCGTTTTATAATATTTGATTATTTTTGATTTTGATATTTTATGTTATCGAAAATAAGTAGTAGTTCTGTATATTTAAATTTTGCCAATATTAATATTTTACTCACATAAAACTCATGTCGATGTCAAGTTGACAGCACATCAGCGTCACATTGAAAAAACGCTAGTTAAAAAAAAAAACTAAAAACACTAAATTAAAACTGAAATGTAACAATAGGTGACCGAACTGCAAAGAATCGAGTATTTAAGATCAAATTTGTAAAATTTCCAAATTTAATATATTCTTCTATTTTTTCTTTAAAAAATATTGGCACTGAGCAGTCAGCACTCTTAAGAACTATTCATTTAAATATTAGCTACTTGATTTTTAAAATCTTGTCCCAAAAAATAAAACTATATGGTTACCTCCCTTAAAAAATCCGATTCGTGCGGATTCTTCCCCCTACTGATGAAGACCGTTAATTAATTTTTTTTAAATAAAATGATAATTCGAAAAGAACTATATTTCTTGCTAACCCATATAATTTTATGTTTAATTTGTGAAATTTACAGAGAGGAGATTCAGAGGATAAAAGCCAGCAATCCAGAAATCAGCCATCGCGAAGCTTTTAGCACAGCTGCGAAAAATGTTAGTTATTTTCTCTCTCATATTTCATAAATCCGCATAAAACTTTACTTCTTAAAAATTAATAATAATAAGAATTTACTTTAAAATGATAACTTTTCTAGGCATTTGAACTTATATATTAATCACAAAAACTCATATATCATTGTCTTACAGGTCATGTAATAAAAATCTCTCAATCGATCTACGAAAAATATTATTTTTAAAATTATAATTTTTTTACCATATCTGAATAATGTGTTTAATCTTTAAATTATACTGAATGAAAAATATATATTTTTTGAGTCATGGATGTACACTTAAATTTACACTCGGGTGTCATTTTTTTCGAGGGTGTACGTAATAGAGAATATATAGAAAATTATCTATCAAGAGTACTTTTATGATTACCATACAAATTATAAGAGTTTTTTGCACCAAACCCCCTATGAAATATTGAAAAAACACATTTTTGTCATGTGAAATTTTAACAGGCATCTCGGCCTTAACCTTTCGTAATAGTTGTACGTTTAACCCTTGGTACGATGAGTTTGTTACGCACGCTGTTTTTTTTGTCAAAATAATCAATTTTTTTTATAATATTAGGATTATAATACGAAAGCCACATTCTATAATTGTAATAATTTTCATATCTACACAAACACATCATGCACCCACATCAGAATACATAATTTTTCTTCACAAATATGCATGTGATGTATTTGAGTAAATATGAAAAATATTAAAATAAATGGACATTTTTGTACTATAAACCTAATATTATACTATAGACATAACATTGTAGAAAAAAAGTTGCTTAGATGTCGTAACAACACATATTCAATAGTTTGTTGTGGCAAGAGTTAAACGTACGTGCAACTATCACAAAAGATTAGGGTGTCTATTAAAATTTCACAAGAAAGAAGTGTATATTTTCAATATTTCAATTTGATACAATAAACTCCAAATTATAATCCTGAATACAACCTAGAGTCAGTGTACAGCCATAATTTTCCCCTTACATCATTCTATCCACCATGTAAATGCAAAAGAGGACAGCGTATGAAACAAAGAAAATAAATAAAGCTATAAAGGTTAGATTTTATACATGTCCACAAGGAAAAATCAACACAGAGTTGTGACAAATTAATTAATTTATTATTCATTATATTTATTTATTCATTTTTGCAGTGGGCACATTTTCCTCACATTCATTTTGGACTCAAGCTGGAGAGCAACAAACAAGCAAAGCTGGACCATGCAGGAGACCAAGGAGCTCAAAAATCTCTTGGTCTCTTTTAAGATTTTTATACACTGGAAATTAATAAGGGTAAATCTCGCAATGCTTTTAAACTTCTTCCCAAAATTTTAAATTTTGTGGCATTAAATTACCAGAAATCTGGCTTTCCACGGGAAAAACGACGTATTTTGTCTCGAAAACAAGTTTTCGGGACAAATTTAGCTGATTTTTCGTGGTTGAGCCTTACTTTCTGTAAACTTTTGACCCTTATTTATAGACTGAATTTTTCAAAAACCATCTAGTTATTTTTACTCAATAAAAATTATAAGGGACTTGTAAACTGCCACATTAATTTCATGAAATTATGGGGTTGCATTTAAAAAGGTGCTGAGCTCACCCTTAAGAATTAATTTGTGATCTGTTGAAGAAATTTGAGATGTGAGTTACGCTATGGTTGTTGCCCTTTAAATTTGAAATGATATATATTTCATGACTTGTTATTGTTATATGTTTGTAAAGTTGTACCAAATTTACAGAATTATGGAGTGAATTTAATTAAATATTGGGTGTCTGGATATTCTCATATATATATATATATATATATATATATATATATGGGTTTCAATTCGGGTGGGTCGGTGGGTCCGGATCGGGTTGACGAAAATAATTCTAAAAATTTCTCAACCCAAACCCGAACCGAACCCGAATCAACCAAAAAAATGCCCAACCCAAACCCTAACCCTAACCCTAACCCGCCTAACCCAATCAATCCGAATCAACCCGATTTTATTTTTTTAACAAAATAATTAAATAAAAATTCAAAACACACAAAATAATAGTAATATTAATTTAATCATATAATAACAAAATATAAGCTTATATATAATTTAAATTTGAACTTTTAGTTGTAGAAAATTTAAAGTATACTTATTACAAAAGTAAAAATTATTTTAAAAAATAAAAATTGTACAAAATAAACTTTAAATGACGAAAATCTATTATATCAATATATAATAATTTTTTTCAAACTTACAACGTATAAAATTGTAGTAAATCTATCTTAATTTTATATAAAAATAAGAAAAAATTGTTTTGGTCATGTATATTTGTCACTTTGCGATTTCAGTCCTTTATATTTTCAGATTTCAGTTTTAGTCCGCTATCTTTATTTTTTTGGTAATTTTAGTCTTTTTTTTCGACGTGGCGCTGACGTGGCACCAATTTAGTGCTGATGTGGAGCTGACATGTACAGTGTCACGTAATCATTTTTGAATAAAAAGGATTGAAATTGCCAAAAATCAGAACATGCAGGACTAAAACTGAAATGTGAAAACATAAAGGCCAAAATCGCAAAGTGACAAATATACAAGACTAAATTTGTAATTTTCCCTAAAAATAATAATAATTAAAAGTTTCGGGTCATTTCGGGTTTCCCCACCTCGTCCCCGACCCGGGTTTTAGTTGTTTTTTTTTTATTTTTCGCATAACTAAAACACGGTATCGGATTTTAGTGGTCAGGGACGAGTTGGACATCATTAGTTCACTACAAAAAAAGTTGCCTATAAAAGCGGTTTTTATGAGTTATAGGAGCGGTTTTCAACCGCTCCTCAGCTTTTACCACCGGTTTCATTACCGCTCCTCTTATCAGTGGCCCTATATCTTATAAAAGCGGTTTTTTAAACCGATGGTACAAGTAGAAAAACCGCTCCTATTATTGGCTACAGGTGTGGTTTGAAACCGATTTTATTCGTCGTACATATAACAACGATTTCAAACCGCTTTGAAACAAAATAATTTAAGAGCGGTTTAAGTTCGATCTTGAAGCTGTTAAATATAAGAACGGTTTAAACTGCTCCAAATACCATGAATTAAAGAGTGGACACTAACCGTTCTTGAATAAATGGTTTTAGAAGCACATTTAAACTACTCCTAAAGTCATAGGTTTATGGTGGTTTAAAATCTCTCTTCATGTCAATGATTTAAGAGCATTGTTAAACCGTCTTTACAATAATTGATTTAGAACCATTTCCAAGTTCATGTTAATTCATGATTATGGAGCCAATTTCTTCACCACATCTATTCAATATAGGATAGGATATAGAATTAAACGGTTTTATATCTTTTAAAGCATATTTAGTAGTAGATTTCTTTTTTTAATTAAATTTATTTTCCAAATTAAAATAAATAATTGAAAATATAATTTATCCATAAAAAACAAAAATAAATAAATACCATCAATTAAGTAACAAAATCCTTTAAATTTAACAATTAACAATTAACAAATTCAAATAGACAAATATTAACAAACTATTATTATCCACAAGTAGTAACATTTGAAAAACAAAAAACAAAAAACAAAAGTCTATCCGAATACTATCTCGTTCCCTGTGTATATTGAGAAGATCTAAGATTACTCTTCCATATATTTGGTGGAGTTTGGTGGAGCATAATATGTTGCTTCGTAATAACTACCTGAATAATCCACAAGATAAAAAAAAAAAACATATATAATTAGTCTTGCATATAATAATACTTAATAACTTTAATAAAATAGAAATAAAATTTTAATCAAATTATTATTAGTCAAATATCAGAACTTCCATTTTGTTTCCACATACCTGTCGTGTGGTAGTGCAGCACAACCTCATTAAGCAAACCTGTAAAAAATTAGGAAAATTTATATGGAAAAATAATTTTGAAGAACCCAGACTTGATATTACCTTCTCTTGTATCATCATCAATGGAAGCATCTCTTCTTTTCCTTTCTTTTTACTTCATCGACATACTGAAAAAATAGAGCTCTGAAATGTGAAGAGATATGCGTTGATTGCACTGTGAAATCTCAATTCCATATCATATTTAATGAAAAAAATTACGAAGCTAAAAAAATTAACATAAACAAAAATTGAATATCATCCTTCAAGGGCCGCACAAAAAAAGGGAGAAACAAGAATGTGAAATTATGGAAGAAGCAAGAGTAAGCAAGGAAAATAAATAATCGGTGATTTTGAAATGAGGGGCGCAAATTTTAAAATTAATTTTCAATTTTCAAGCGGGAGATGAGATTTTGGTTGTGGATTTGGATGTAAAACCCACGTACAAAATGATAGGGAAATACCAAATATTTGATCATTAATTTTTTTTAATATATAGATTTTTTTCTTATCGAAATGAAATTGCTTGTCTTTTATTAAAAAAATTAATTAAACTCATTTAAAATGGAATTTTGTCATGAAATCGTTCATTAAACTAAAAAAAATTTATGATCGAAAATATAAAGATTTTTAAATTAAATATGTTTACTTTTAACATAATCTTACTATTTAATTAAATTTTACTTCATTTAGCTCATAATAAGATTATAGTAATACCCAATATTTTATTTTTACGATACAAAAATGACGTGTATAAGTAATTTTGCTCTGATTATCATAAAATAATCTTTGTTTTTAAATCTTTAGTCTTATACCTATCCATATTTTAAAATTCAACCATATTTTTGTCTACATTTGAAATTTTTTAGATAGTTCACTACTTCTAGCTAATATAAAAAATCATTAATTTGAAAATAACAAAAATTATCACGTTTAGATCGATATTTCAATCGTATAAGTACACATCGCTTGTAAAAAATACTAGTATATATTATATTCATTCTGTACATATTTTTCCGTCGGATCAATTATGACATATTTAATTAAATGCAAAATATGGATGGAATTGAACATTAAAAAATTTGTAGTTAAAAAACAATATGTATACTATTCATTAAACTTGCGTCATGTAACTAATCAACTTGGTCAGTCAATATGACACAAATACAGATTTATATTTATAGTCTTCCTACTTTAAATAAACGAATACAAATATCAACAAGAAAGAAGAAAAAAAATTAACCATTCTAAAGAAGAGGAAATTCTCTCATTAACATGTATAGCTGAAAACTCATTATATATGTTTGAAAACCCATTTTCTTAAAAACCAAAAAATTGTATAGCACCCGCATTGTATATATCCATCACTAGTGTGTATAATTTGGGTATTATTAATAATGTAAAGTGTAGGGGATTTAAGATTTAAAAATATTATTGAATATAAAATGTTTGTAAACTAAATTATTTTAAGATAATGTATTGAAGTTATAAAAGAATAACTTAAAAGGAATACCAAATTTAATTTATATTTGATAATATAGTATAGATGATTATACATATATCTCACCAATAAAAATTATATATATATATATATATATATATATAACATATACATATGAGTAGTTATCTCGTGAGGCGGGTCGATCTATACATACTTATAGTAAAATGTAATAATTTTGATATAAAATGTGATATTTTCATGAGTCGATCGGGTCAAGTATATGTATCATAAATTAGCCCGTAAGACGATCTCATAGGAATTTGTGTATATGTTTTTATGCGTGTATGTCCATATATATATGTATAGTTTTGATCTCACACACCCTAGTGTGCAGGATTTTGTGAGCGATCATTGTATATATACATATAAGAAAACAATCAATTTGGTCCCCAAAATCATCATGCTTTGTGTTTTCATTATCTAAGTGGTCAAAGTTAAGCCTTAGTGCAATAACTTTGATTTTTATCAGTCTTCGTTCATATTTCGGATTGTTAGCATGACATCAGAAATATTAGCAATATTCAGTATCATATTTATATTTTTTGGTATCACGTCAATGCTCTAGAAAAATATGACTTAAAAAACAAAATTATTGTATTAAGACCCAAACGTCGACTATTTACATAACCAAAATCCAAAAACCAAAAAAGCAAACTTACAAAAAAAAATCGACTATTTTCTTCACATATATATACAATGAAAGATGTGACAGCTGGTGAGGATTGTTATATTTCATATAAATAAAATAAAATGAAATCAGATGAATTATACTTCGATAATACAAACCTGCCCATTTTAGACAAGTTTGATCTGATTTCATTCATTGAACCTGAAATCTCGTCAATGGCATCACTAATATTATTAACATTTTATTATTATTATTATTATTACTGTTATTTTATTATATTAATAACACTAATTAGTATGATTTGTATATTACCATTATCATTATTGACGTATGTAGAATAAAAACATCATTTCTCCGAAAAGTTGTTCAATATGAACGGTTTATAGAAACAATTTACATCAACCACTTCTAAAAATATGTAATAAGAACAATTCGAGAAAGCAATACTAAAATCATGGATCAATAAAAGCGGTTAATAGCAGCAATTTACATAAAAGCTGCTAAAAATATTCGGTAGGAGTGGTTAAAGAAGTGCTCCTAAATACGCGTGCAATAAAAACAGTTTATAACAACAGTTTATTCAGAACCGTTGCTAAAAATATTCGATATAAGCAGTTTCAAAATTGCTCCAACAAAGTATATCTATAAGAACAGTTTACAACAGCGGTCTATACAAACCGTTGCTAAATCTACTCAGTAAGAACAATTTCAAAACCTCTCTTAAAAGGTAAGGTAATAGAGATGGTTTAACTAAAACCGATTATATTGGTCACCTTCCAAGAGCAGTGTTAAAACTGCTCCTAAAAGACCGCTCTTAAAAACAAGTTTTTTTGTAGTGGTTGGGCAGCTGAAAATTTCTATATATATATATATATATATATATATATATATATAGTTTTGTTATGATGTTCACCTCTCGTGCCCACCTCCATGCCCACCTATGAGGTGGCACTCATCCATTGGATGAACCATTTATATATGATTCATCTCATCCATTGGATGATTGTCACCTCATAGATGGGCATGGAGGTGGGCAGCATAACAAAACTATATATATATATATCTCTCCAATTTTATGTACAAAATAATAATAGCTAGCACAACTTCATTTATAAAATTGAATACAAGTGTGGCGTAAGTAGATCGAGTTTAACATCCCTCGAGTTCGTACTGCCACCGCACTGATTTAATAAAAAGAGTGAAGTAAAAACATATGTTTCGCTACATCAAAATTAAACAATAATTTTAGATACAATAATACCACAATATATATATTTCTAGAACTTAAAATACATTAATTAGATTAATAAATTATCAACTCAAAAACGACGAATATCCATAAATCCACAATTATGCATCAACAAATCCACAAGTATAACCCGAAAATGCATGTATCCACAAGTATTTCCACAAAATTAAAAGTTTATCTGCAAGTATATCAAAAAATCCACAATGAAAACCAATTATCCCAACGTGCAAGACCCATTTAGTCACCTATACATAAGAGTAGACGAATTCTCTCCATTCACTTCTAACTTCATCATATTGAGATTGACTGTAATATTGGTTCTTGATTGATCCTATAAACTGAAATGTAAAAGTACAAAATGCATTAGATTCATGAAATAATCATCCAAAAAAAATGACACTGAAATCTATACAGTAATTCTAGATTCTGAAATCAAGACACTAATCTATAATTCTAGCTTACGAAGGAACAGAGAAATTTTTTGTAAAAGTGCATAAAAACTCCAAGCTTAGAATGATTGAGAAAAAAACCCGCGCCCTAGTCACGGGATTATAATGGCAAAACATGATTAAGAGATCATAATCTTAATTAACCAAGTGTTTAATCGGACTATAAATGAGACTAAATGACTTCGAAACCACCGAAGAGTTTGGAAGATCCGAACCATGATCGAAACATTCGATCAGAGTTAGGCCATGTAATTAGTAGGTGTCAGCCACACATTGACACATGAGAGTTTAGAAGATCCGAACTAGGGTTCGGAAGGTCCGAACTCAACCAGACACTTAGTTGTCAAGAGGTTTACAAACGTCGATATGTGCATGGTATCAAAAGATTCAAAGTCGAGATCTGAGCTTCTGAAGTGGCCAAGTTCGGAACGTTGGATACATGCAGAGATCGAAGATTTCGATCGTTGCTTATAAATAGGTCATGCGAGATTCATTTTCAAGTTCCAATTCACAACTTTCCTCTAAATCTTGGTGTTTCTTGGGCGGTTCCAACCTTATTATTGGGGGCCGAGCAGTAGCTAGGCGCTTCCAAAGGAGCTGCGGAGTTGAGGCCTTCGACAACAAAGGGCTGATGTCAGACACAGGTCTAGTCCGAGATTCATAGTAGTAATAGGGAGTATTTATTGGATGATAATATGCATTAGACTGTGGGTGATGTGTGTTATATCTACTATGTTGTTTCACCCTAATCACATAATAAGTTTTCATATATCTTATTTGAACAAGCCTTTCGTAAGGTCTGTGGTAGTGTTTTCCATTCTTAGTTTGCACAAAAGCTGTGTGGCATATATCCAATTCCAAAATTCCGGAAATTGTTCAAAGGCTCAACAGTTTTGTCATTATGTGGGGCAAAATTACTCTAATCATGTACCAAAATGGATTTAACAAAGTGAAATATACTTGAATTTGCACATATCTAGTTTTGGTTTAGTACTTGACTCAGCAATGCAATCATTATTAATAAGGCCGAGACCATTCTTGTATCCAATAGGCTTTTGTGACTCCTGCGTCTCAGTTAGCAAAACTGAGAACTTATTCCAAGTTTGGATCAGTTCAGTCAACCTTAGATTTTTTTTATTTTAACTGCTGACCTTCAACTTTTAGCATGTCATTTTCAGTCTTGAGCTTAGAAATTTCCACCTCTAGACTGATTTTCTCAACTGATTGTTCTCAACTGGGTTCAATTGAGGTGTCTGAAAGATCATTTTTATTGATGGAAGATTGATCATCATGGGTCATGAAGAAACTAAATTTATTTTCATCAGTGAAGCTTTGATATCTATCTGAGAAACAGGGTTCTTCAATGGGTTCTTCAATAAGTTCAATCGATAAAATCCTGCTCTCTTCAGTTTTTATCACTTTATCTCCTAGCTTGATGAACTATCGCTAGAGATTCTTAGTCGTATAAAATGTCTCAACAGTTTAGGTAGTGCAGTTGTCCACAGTGGTATACCAGAAGCTCTTGGAGATCTCAATAAAAGTAGCCATTTGAAATAAGTTCAAAGACGAGAAGGGACTCTCGCCCTAATACCACTTGTTGTGATCGGATACCACTAGTCAAGATTGGTTTTTGGGTGCGTACGAACTTCCTAGACTGAATGTACTGTAGCAGTTGACCCCTTAAGATGCTAAACTGAGTTCAATTGAGATTGGTCATGTAGTGACTCGCGCCGTGATAACCTAATAATCAGAAGCTTAAGCATGCATTTAACTTAATCAAATAAATTATCAGAAATATCAGCGGAAAAAAATAAATAAATTTTAAAAGGAAATAAATATAATTATGATACAAACAAATCAAACTCTGTATCAACCCAAATACAACGGAAATATAAGCCTAGACAAATAACCCTGCTGTCCATCCAACTTCCTAAGTTCTCCTGCAACCACCCGCCTCATCCAGTCGCAGACCTGCCCCATGGAATATGGTGTTCAGATACAACAAAGTACAAGACATGATCATAACAAGCTCAGTACGAGAGTATGAGTATATGGTATTATACATGCATGCATGCAAATGAACTGGGTACCAAGACACTCAGGTCAAAAAACAAGGTCATAGATTGGGCCCAGGGTATATAGCACGTTGCGTCGTCGCCTCAAGAGGTGGCTCATATACCCAGTGGATAATGGTGACCTGACACTAGTACAAGTGTCCAACCATCACGGTGACCTGACACAAGACTTACATATCCAACCATCCACAAACTCGTAGGGTGAGCTACTACAGGATACCTCTAAGGTAAAGGCTCAATATGCTCATGTATGCAACATACAGTCGTGACATGTTGTATATAAAGGCATATAAACATGCAATAACATAATCCATGCAAACACATAATACATGAATACTCAATCTGGATATCTCGAATAATTCTTCCGTACCTTATACACTAGGTAATGCTATACCAGCTCTATGTCCAAGCCTATCGTCCGTATTACAATGCAAAGTACTCATGCATTAAAACCTTATTCTAAAAGCCTTAAATACTCTATAGCATACTCCCTATTTACTATAAGCAGCCAAAGCTATACCTGTGTCCATCGTCAGACCACTGATGACGACTGCCCCAGAACTTGGGCACCTCCCCGCAGCAACCCCGGAGCGCCTCGCCAACCTTCGGACCAAGCCTAAGAAGGATGGAAACACCCCAAAACACCTAGAAGGCCTAAATATAGAGAGAGAAGAGTGTGAAATTGTGTGAGAATTCTTAATTTCGGAAGGCCTATTTATAGGCGAAGTTCGGATGGTCCGATCTGGGATTTTGGACGGTCCGATCTAGCTACGTGTTTGGTCAGTCTTGACACCTCACACTTGCATGGCCTAATTGAGTTCGGATGGTCCGATCTTGGGTTCGGATGGTTCAGATCCCTCCGTAGCCTCTAATCCTTGGTTCAAGCCTCCAAAGTGGTTCGGATCCTCCGTTTCTGGTTTGGACGATCCGAACCCACCTTGATTAAATTTTCATAAACTGTCCAATTAATTCCATATTAAGCCCCTAATCCATGTTTAACCATTTTTACTTAAATTAATCATGTAAAATAGAGCCGGGCTACTACATTCTCACTCTACTTAAGATATATTTCATCCTCGAATCAATCTTAAGTACTTAATGCAGTAAAATACTGAATAAACATCTTTTATTCAAATTGGACAATTTGAAAAGTACATCTGAAATACAAACCTTCAAAACAGCTCTGCATAATCTGTATGCATACGACTCTCAAGTTCCCAAATGGCTCAGTGCCTCGGCGCTGCCACTAAACTAGAACAAGAGGAATGGTCTTGCTGCATAATACCTTATCCTTATGAACTATAATGCGCAACGGTCTCTCCAGGTATGTCAAATCCGTATCCAACTGTAGCTCAGACGGCTGTAAGATATGAGACTCATCTGCCATATACCATCGTAATAGTAAAACATGGAACACATCGTGGATACTAGAAAAATACGGCGATAAAGCCAACCTGTAAGCCAGATCTCCAACGCTTTCCAGTATTCAAATGGACCAATGAACCTAGGAGATAGCTTACCCTTAAGACCAAATCTCAAAATCCTGCGAAATGGTGAAACTTTCAGAAACACTTTCTCGCACACCTCAAACTACAAAGGTCTACGCTTGACATTCGCATAGCTATCCCGTCGATCCTGTGCATTTTTAATTCGCTTCCTGATCTATCCAACAATATCAACAGCCTGCTGGACTAATTCTGGTCCTTCTACCTGTCGCACCCCCAATTCTTCCCAGAACAATGAAGTACGACATTTTCGTCTGTACAACGCCTCAAATGGAGCCATATCGATACTGTTATGGTAACTGTCATTGTACGCGAACTCAATCAATGGCAACTGATCTTGCCAAGCTAGACCAAAATCCAAAGAACATGCTCGCAACATGTCTTCAAGAGTACGAATAGTGCGCTCTGACTTCCCGTCAGTCTATGGGTGATATGATGTACTCAAACTGAGAGTAGTACCCATAGCGTGCTAAAGACTTTCCCAGAACCTAGAAGTAAACCTGGGATCTCGATCGTTGGCTATGCTCATAGGAACTCCATGAAATCGAACAATATCCTGGATGTACAAACGTGTCATCCTATCAAAACTTAAGTCCCAGTTATAAGGAATGAAATGAGCAGACTTGGTAAGTTGGTCCACCACAACCCATATAGCATCACAATTCCTCGAGGACACGGGTAAATGGGTCACGAAGTCCATCGTGATCAACTCCCATTTTCACTCAGGAATGGATAAACTATGAAGCAACCCTCCAGGTCGTCGGTGTTCTGCCTTGACCTGCTGACACACCAAACATCTATAAACATACTGATACACACTCCTCTTCATTCCCTTCCACCAGAATCTCGTATGCAAATCCTTGTACATCTTGTAGTTTCCCAGATGAATACTCAACTTAGAACGATGAGCCTGTGATAAAATCTCCTCCCTCAGAGTATCATCATCTGGAACAACAATACGTCCAGATAAACAGAGAAAACCATCTGACTGATAGTGGAATCCAGACGTACTATCATCCCTGACTAAACTAGCCAAATGTTGGGTGTTCGAATCAGACATTTGAGCATCTCGAATCCGAGAATACAAATCTGGCTCAGATAAGATCGCAAACATCTGGATACTCTTCATAATTTTCTATGCTTGAAGGTATACCCTAAAGAACAAAAAAATTTAAACTTTACTTGCCACAGAACAAGCCTGAAGTGCGGGCACTCGCACTTTGCGACTCAAGGAATCAGCATTGAGATTAGCAGCTCTTGGATGGTACTTAATTTCACAGTCATAATCCTTAAACATACACAAATGATACCCAAATTACTAATACAATCACAGGAACTCATGTCATCACGGTCGCTAAAACAACATTTAACTTTCTATAAATTTGTTCTTACTCGAGGTCATATATCTTGTATCTGGAATTGCTAGGTGAATAAACTGAATTTATACATTTATAAAAAAAACAAACGATATCATTGCAGTATTTCAATATCAGATGTCGTGTATTAGTAATAACGCATTAGTACGAAGTATCCTGTAAGGTCAAATGCAGTGATAATTCAGGACTCTAAAGTGAATATCATAGGCTAAAGAGGTGGCTCCCACAAACATTCGGTGTAGTACTATTTCCTAATTACTCAAGTAGTCCGTGCAATCGATCATTTATGAGCCAATGTGAACTC